>NC_084691.1:1642059-1970471 GCF_028389875.1 Rhea pennata | reverse complement strand
TGGCCCCAGGTGCCGGGACTCTCGCCTACTGCAAGTAATCATAAATGCCGGAGTTTTCCAAAGGAGGGTGAGGCTGCTACACAACAGAGGACCACGTTGCCTCCTCGGGGACGCCCGAAAAGATTGTGCCTGCCGACTCTCCCTCTCGCCATGCAGACGATCAGGACAAGCACTGAGGTGGTCCTTCTCGAGATTACCATTGGGTCGGTCTGTTTGTAAATATCTACTAATAAACTGCTTGCTATTGAAGAGTGTTTGTGTGGGTGTGTAAGTTTGTGCTGGCTGGCCAAACCGGATGTTTGGCCCCCGGGAATCTAACTAGAACAGGCTCTTGACACTGTCTCCCCTGACATCCTCCTAGAGAAGCTCAAGAAGCGTGGGTTAGATGAGTGGACAGTGAGGTGGATTGAGAACTGGCTGAAAGGCAGAACTCAGAGGGTCGTCATCAGTGGTGCGGAGCTGGAGGCCTGTGGCTATTGGAGTTTGCCAGGGCTCAGTACTGGGTCCCATCCTGATCAACTTCTTCATCAATGACCTGGACGAAGGGACAGAGTGGCTCCTCAGTAAGTTTGCAGATGATACCAAGGTGGGAGGAGTGGCTGCTACAGCTGAGGGCTGTGCTGCCATTCAGAGAGAGCTGGCCACGCTGGAGGGCTGGGCGGCGAGGAACCTCCTGAGGTTCAACAAGGGCAAGTGCAGAGTCCTGCACCTAGGGAATAATAACCCTCGGTACCAGTACAAGCTAGGGGCTGACCTTCTGGAGAGCAGCTCTGCAGAGAAGGACCTGGGAGTGCTGGTGGATGACAAATTGACCATGAGCCAGAAATGTGCCCTTGTGGCCAAGAAGGCCAATGGTATTCTGGGGTGTATTGTGAAGAGTGTTGCCAGCAAGTCGAGGGAGGTGATGCTGCCCCTCTCCTCAGCCCTGGGGAGGCCTCATCTCAAGTACTGTGTCCAGTTCTGCGTTCCCCAGTAGAAGAGAGACATGGAGCTGCTGGAGAGAGTCCAGCGTAGGGCTACAAAGGTGATCAGAGGGCTGGAGCGTCTGCCCTCTGAGGAACGTCTGCGAGAGCTGGGCCTCTTCAGCCTGGGGAAGAGAAGACTGAGGGGGGATCTTATCAATGTGTATACTTATACATCCTCCCTTATACATCCTGGGGAGGGTGTCAAGGGGATGAGGCTAAACTCTTTTCAGCTGTCCCATGCGAAAGGACAAGAGGCAATGGGCAAAAAATGAACCACAGAAAGTTCTGCCACAGTATGAGGAGGAATTTCTTCACTGTGAGAGTGACAGAGCCCTGGAACAGGTTGCCCAGAGAGGTTGCGGAGGCTTCTTCTCTGGAGATATTCAAAGCCCACTTTGATGCAACCCTGTCTAACATGCTTTAGGTGACCCTACTTGAGCAGGGAGGTTGCACTAGATGATCTCCAGAGGTCCTTTCCAACCTTACCGATTCTAGGATTCTATGATTCTGTGATTCTACGGAGACGGCTACAGCTTCCAGACAGCTCCCACGAGGAGAGGGCTGGAGCTTCAGTTAGGCTCCTGGCCAGGGCTGGAGGTGCCAGGGCAGACTGCTCAGGGGAAATGAGTCCTACTCAGTGCACGCCAGGCCCTGATGTTCCAGCCCACAGTTTCTGCAGTTCCCTCCTGCAGCCGCTCCAGTTTTGCAGTGCCTCCCTTGAACTGGCACGGTCACAACTGGACACAGGCGAGGCCTAGCAACTGTGGCGTGTCAGCTCACATTGCTCCATGTGCTCGCTCTACAGGAGCTGACGCAGCAAGCACACAGCTGCTGAGGCCAAGAAGGACAGCAGACCACTCTGTGCTCACGCTGACTGCCCCTCTTGTCTAGTCTTCCACTGCTGCCAGCAGGTGCAGAAGGCAAGGGCCAGCCAAGCCCCCCAGCAAAGCCAAACCCAAATGCCAACCCAAGCCTTGTGCAGACCACAGGAGAGCGGGACTGGGACTGCTGTGGCTTCACACTGGCTTAGGTACTTAGCGGGGGATGTTGTGTGTTTAGAAAATATGAGTGCGTGGCACTCAACTCTGCAAAGATCCTTGGCAGCGTGTTCCCTGGAGCATTCCGACACTTCTTGGGGAACTTCCTTGAGCAGTGCAAGCTACTTGGTACTTCTACAATGCACTTGTCGTGTGTATAGTCAGGCAGGACTGCCTTTGGCCACACTGCCTGCATGCAGGCAGCTCCGCTGCCTCAGTAGTTACTATGTGGGTGAGGAGTGGGAAAGGCAGGACAGCCTCAAGCCCTCTGGGTCTCCCACCACTGCTGAAGAAGGGAGAGAGTGGGCACACTCTTGCTGAGAGGCCTGCTTTCAACTCCTCTGCTCTGCCTGCTGCAATGTATTCCCTGCCTTGGCATGCTGCTCTCCCATGAAATGAGAACTTGCAGGCTATCCACTCAGCTGCAAAAGCTGCAGCTGCACTAGCTGGGGCTTTTGCTTGGAGTCCAAGGACCCTGCCCTGCCCCCAGAGCCAAAGACAGGGCCCATCTTTCAACGCTGCCAGAAAGGTCCTTTCCTCAGGAGAGATGCAAGCGGAACTAGCACTGCAGGAGCTGAGGGCTGAGGCAGGCTCACTGGCCCTGCAGAGACAAGGTGGCACATGCCTCTGCTACAGATCACAGGACCTGTGGAGGATCCTTTTCAAAGAGTCTCCTTCCTCCTTTACTCTGCAGAATGTTCTCAGAGCAAGCCGAGTGCCCTCAGACTTCCTGGATGCATAGCTATGCTTTGCAGAGACCCAGCTCCTCTCCTGCCTCTCTCTTCAGATGCTCACCACGCACATGCCCTATAGTCTGCCTCAAGAATCAAGCTCCAGGTGGGGCAAAAAAACATGAACGAGAGCTGCCACATCTTCTCTTTTTATTCCGGATTACAGAAACTCTCTTGTCTCGTGGCTCAGCTGGTAGTTCTGCCTTGTCATCACCCCATGAACCTGCACTCGATAAATGCACGTGTACCTGGGGTTCCCCCAGTTGCTCTGCACCTGGAATTCGATGTAGCGGAAGGCTCTGGGCAGCTGCTTCTGTAAAGGAAACGGAGGCAGCCATTGTTGCTCGGGTGGAAAGAGCGACAGCACAGCAAGGGCGCTTCCTCTGCCAGCCCCATCCCTGCTGGGGAACCAAACGCAGCCCTGGCAGAGGAGGCAGCCGTGCTTCCCCTGCCAGAGCCACAAGGCACAGGATGCTTTGGCTCATCCTCCACGCTCTGTCGTCCAAGCACTTGCAGGCAAACCTCAGTCTGCTGCTCGCGTCGTGCCCACACGCACTCCCGGTACCTTGAGGCGGAAGGTCTGAACAGCCTCCTGGTCCACCTCAAACACAAAGAGCCCCAGGAGAGTTTCTGCTGCTGCTTCCTCATCCACGCCCTCAAAGGCAAGCGACAAGGGGAGCACGTCACGCTCAAGCAGAGCTGAAGGAAAAGTGTCTGCTGAGGCGGAACTGGGCAACCCTGCCTCATGTGCCGCTCCTCTAGCAGGAGCCGAGAAGAGCTTAGTGTGGGTGTGGGTGAGGCTGCTCTGAGCAAGCGCTCCAAGACCCTTGGCCAGAGAGCATTCAGCAAGCCCGAGTGGCATACCACCACCGTGGGCCACCAGGCACCCCACGCAGGGATGCAGTGCTCTGCAGAAACCAGCCCACGCTTCTCTGGGAGAAGCCGCCAGGAGAAACAAGGCTCCTTTGCAGCTTTCGGCCAGGGCCGCAGGGCCTCGTTCCCTCCCCGCCCTCCGCGGAGGTGCAAGGTAGAGACTTACGGAGACAGCAAAATCTTTGGGGGCGCTGCTGACTTCCCCGGAAGGAGAGACTGCCTTGGAGATGTGCTCCACGGTGACAGCCATTGGCCAGATCTCCTCAGGCAACCGAATGACCACTTGGCCCTCTGTTCCTTGGAAAGCCCAGCACTGTCCGGGGGAAGTAGGCAGCTGAAACCAGAAAGTAGCCTCCTTCAGTGGCAAGGCACTGCAAGAGCCCACAGAACTGGCGGCTTTGCGAGCAGCACAGGCCTGCCTTAGTCTCTTGGCTGACATTCTGCATGCAAAGGCACACCAGTGGGTGAAAGGGACAGGAGGGGACTGGTGAACTTGATTTCAGAAGATGGGCAGATGCTAACACTTTTACTTCAGTAATAACAGCTTGCAAGCCGCTGAGGAAAAGCTGCACCTGAAAACAACTACTGGTCTAACAGGGCAAAGAGTAAAACACATTCCTCCCCAAAAGACACAGGCACCACACACATCACAAAGCCATTCGCTGCAGTCCCTGGCCCAGGAAGAATTGCACAGCTACTGGTGGGAAGCAGGTACCAGAAAGCAAGACAGACAATACAGCTCTGCCCCGTGAACTTCCTGACCTGTGCCTACGCACCAAACATGCAGAGAGCTGTAAGACTCCAGGCCCTGCCCCAGACACTTCACAGCAACAGAACTTCCCCTCCTCTTTCCTCTGGGCAAGACATCTGCAACTGTTGAGGGGCTTCACATGCCCGGCTCAGATGACACACTTGTCTCTGCAGACATAACCTGCTGAACTTGCACAGAAAATAAAAACACAGTTGCCTCTATTCAGGTGGTGTGGATTTTCCTAATGGAGAAGGGAGAACAGAGGGAGAAGCTTCCTCTGTGCTGGTTTCCTGGCCCACTTGCCCTCTCAGCTGGTACACTAAGAAGAGCAGAAGATGCTGATGGGCTTTCTCTAACAGCTTAGCCTCCTTAGCACCACTTAGGGCCCCTGTGAAGAGGAGTTCCAGGTCCTTTTTCCAGTCAAAGCTGTGCTCTCATACACAGGACTCCAGGCTCTGCAGAACCACTCCAGATAAAAACAGCTCCAGGCATCTCTTTGACTTGTTTGCTTCCGGCAAGGGCTGCCTGTTGGAAACAAAACACAAAAAAGCATTCATTCATCTCCGTCTTTTAGGCCAACAGAAAATTGCTGCAGAAGCATCAAAGGACACTCAACGACTGGGCAAGACAGTGTCCGTGGATATTCTCTGCAGGGGAAGCAAAGCATCTGTTGGAGAAAAATCCCAAATCTTAACTTTACATGCGCAGTGACAGGCTGTGACCAATAATGCCGATTGGCAAAGGGACCCAACCAGTCAAAGGAGATGTCCACGAAACCACAAGCCCCTTGCTCAGCAGAGCTCAGAAGAAGTAAAGCAAACATCCCGAGAAAAGCAACAGGAAATCTGAGGATGGAATTTCGTTCGGCCCTTCTGTAGATTCATGGTGTCCTTAGAGCCCACAGAGCGGGGGTGCTTCTGGAAGAACAAACACCAGGAAGGTTATCTAAAGCTACTGCATCTGGCTGCGGAAGCTCCCAGGCCACAGCCTGCCAGAAGAAGAGGCTAAGGAAAAGAATCACTATATACGGCCCTGCTCCGATTCTCCCTCCGAGGCGGTACAAGTTCAACACTGTCCAAGAGAGCACCAGGCTGAAAAAAACTCCCGTTGAGCTCAGCAGCCCATCTGCTCTGCCAAGCTCTTGCTGTAACCGTCCTCACTACCTCTACATCAGTGGCAAAGACATCTAAGGATGCCAGGCCAGCTAGCGATTGGTGTTAGGCCACCTAACATACCTGGAAACGGCTGGTTCAAACACTTTGCTGCTGCCAAAACGGGAGCAGGCAGCTGCCTGAGAGAGCTCCAGTCTCAGCTTCTGTTCCCACGCTTCGGTGCTTGCTTGCTTACTACAGAGTTGCCTAGAAACACTTGTCACCCGCTCCAACTCACCTAGGTTCTTCAGTATTCTGAGTATTCTTGAGTATCTGAGGTGTGACTAACTGTGCGCAGCATCACCACACAAGACGTACAGGTGCTCTCGGGAATACTGTGCTTCTCAAGGCTGAAAATCAGAAGCTGCCCACGGACACGGCTGAGATCTGCAGCGGCAGGTCAGCAAAGACCTTTGGAAAGCAAACTCACACACACTCTCCAGGGGCAGCATCTTCCCCGGCTTGCCTTCCTCAAAGGCAGCAATGAGCCCTCTCGCCGTGGCCTGAAAAGACACAGCTCCAGGAGACAAAGTCCTCAGCACACTAACCTCTGCGCAGCAGGCAGCTGAAACAAGGCCTCTCAAGCCTCCGAAGCTAGAGCTTGGAAACTGCAATAGTCTTTCAGAGCACAGCATCACTGCCTTCCTCGGTTTGCTGCTCAGTTAGCCACAGCAGCCTGGTGTTTTGTCTCACAGTGCTTACTTTGAAGGGCAGCGTTCTTTCCACCTGTTTTCATGGCAGGGCTAACAGGTGCAAGAAGCAAGAGCACAAGCTGACAGAAGTCACCAGGACTAGTAAACACAAGAAAGCAGAGGAGCAATGAACACAAGGACAGCAAATGCCTCGTCTCCCACAGCAGGCTGCAGCCCTCGCAACAGCGAGCTTTCAGCCAACCACAGCAGGCATTCTGCGCACCAAGGCAGCTCAGACAGTAACCTGGAAGGTCTGGAAGGTGGTCAGCTTCCACGGCAACCGAACTGACAGTGCCACGGGAAACAGAGGTGACCACTCGGGAGTCCGACAATCGGATCTGCAACAGCATCTTCTGCTTGTGGAGGCTGCGTAAACCAAAAACACCCTTTCTCCTCAGGCCACAGCACTACTCTGCAGCCTTTAGGAAGACCTTCTTTTGCTAGCCCTTTCCAAGCCCAGTGCTAGCAAGCAAGCACAGCCTGACTAACAGGCAATGCAAAAACATCTTGATCATGCAGACAAGTGCGAGAAGGATATTCTGCACACACAATCAATAAACCAGCACGATTTCAGCATGGCTGCTTTCAAACTCTGCAACCACGTGCTACTGCTTCCACGCTTAAAGAGATGCAAGAAAGCCACAGAGGTGCTTTGCTTTGAACAAGCATTAAGAAGCTCAGCAAAGACTCCCTAGATAGGCCTGCAGGTGAGACTCAGACTGATCATGCTCATTTCCACAGTCAGGCTTGTACTTCTCATCTCAGTCCTTATCACAACTGAAAGGCAAAAGATGCATCGTGTAGCTCACCAAATGCCTAAGAGGAGACTCAACACATGCTGCAACCTTGTACTGTGAGTCAACTAAGCTGATGCATGGTGGGCTTTGAAGTGTTACACTCAACAGGCAAGAGGGGAAGAATTCAAAGAGCGCAGTGCAGAGTGCTCAGAATGGCACAGCAACAAAAGACATGACAGCAGGAATCCTCCCTGAAAGTGCCATCTGCCGAAGAATGCTGCCCCTTCCCAGGGGAAAAACAACTGGCACAACAGCATTCTTCACTCAACAACATACATGGAAGAGGGCAAATATTTACGGCTGAATATACTCTATCATCTTTCCCTAAAACAGAAATGATAAACAACAGAAGCTTACCTCTGCACTGCCTTGCTTCACTGGTTTGTCCTGCTCATGGGACTCTTTAGTCCCTTCATGTCTGCAGGCTGTTCCGCTGCTCTCCAACGCCTGAGAGAAGCACAGAAAGACAGAACTCAGCTCTTGTCACTGCTGTCCCAGTCGATTCTGAGGAATCCACCTCCTAGCTACGAAAGGCTTTTTGCAGTGCTGCATCCGGCTACGACCTCTGTTGCCTGCATGAGCAGGGGAAAATATCCTGTCAGCACCTAGCACAATTCTTCCAGAGCAACAAGGTGAGGAGAGAAGGGAAAGCTGGGCTCCTTTCCCACTTTCTTCCCTCAACGCACAGCAGGAGCCCTTTCTTTCTCTGCAGCACTTTCACTACCTGGGACACAGGCAAGCCACCAGCACCTCCTCTGTCAAGCGCTTGGGCATCTACTGCGGAGGAATACTGCAAACCAGGTGTTATCCTGCAAGGCAAAACTTGGATGTTTCCAACCACCCTTGCACCCAAAGCACTGTTAGCTCACTCTGACTAAAGACCACCTCACTGAGTGACAAACACGTCTTGAAGACGTTCACTTGCATTCTAGAGGCTAGTCAGGAGGCGGATTATCCTCCGTTGGAAGGGAGCACGAGTAGAACCATGCAGACTCTGAAGACCAAGCAAACACACACACATTGCACTGCTTCCTACATGCATCCCTTCGCCTCCAAAAATAGCTATTTTTGTCACCAAGCATCCACCTTTGCAGAGGGGAGACCTACAATGGACACTCATGCTATCCCATGGTGCTTTCGAGGCAGGCAATCCAGCAGGGTAACAGAGAGCCCAGCTGGCCCCAAAGATCACCGCCCTTCATAGCTGCACTGAAAGAGGGCAACGTGTTGAGAGAAAAAATTCAAGCCGACTTGTAAGGAGAAATAAATGTACAGAGCTCTATGCTTAGGCGTGCTAGTGCAGACAGCTAATCCTGACTGCCTGAGGAGAAAGTCTCAACTCCAACAAACAAGCCTGTGAAAGCTCGTGAGAACTGAAGTAGGGCAGCTGCTAGCGGGTTCGTTCTGAGACTCCACACTGGCCCGTACTAGCCATTTTGCAACAACAGAGGGTGCTTCTGGCTCTCCAGCAGAGCTTCTCAGTTGCACCACAAGACAAGCTTTCCTCAAATAAATAGTAATGCAAACAATGCAACCAGGCTTGTCCAGAAAAGCTGCAAGTCACTTACTTCTTTTGGAAGCTCTGCCATCACAAAAAACAACCCACCAACAAAATTGCCAGCAGTTACAAAGGAATTAGTTAAGAATTTTCTGTAACTCCACGATTAAGCTAAGGAAAAGGTGCCCAAGGGGGCACCAGGGCTTTATCATCTCCCGTCCCTGCAAGCGGCCAGCCACTACAAAGCAATGGTCACTGCTGTGAGGTGAGAACACAGTTCAGCCTACACCACAGAAACCCACTGGCACACTAAAGCCTCTCTCATACACTTTCGAACGCACATTTTCCCTTTCACATGAACCTTACAAAGCCACTTCAGCCACAGCGATTTTTCTTTCTGCCTTTTCTTTCTTTCTTTCCAGGCACACCTTGCTGCCTCCCATAGCTTCCGACAGAGGCACAAGGAGCATAAGTGCTCTGGCTGATTTACATTTCCTCCACCTAAACATTTTAGGCTTTCCGCTCAAATGCACTGGCTGCTGCCCATGGCTAGAGGCACGCAACCAGAACACAATGCCTGGACTACAGGTCACTCTACTGACATGAGATCCCTCCTGCTGGCAGCAGAAGTAGAGTAGCCTCTCACATTCACGCAGCACGGTAACATCAGGCCTAGGGCTAGCTCCCACGACACCTCCTCAGGCCACGGGACACACAGGTGGTCACAAAGAGAAAAGAACGGATGAAAAGCCACACAGTTGCAGTCACAAGGACTTAACAGAAGAGCCAGGGTTTTCCGCAATACATGACACCTACGAACAATAAGGCGTCTTCATTACTTGAACGATGGGTAACCCCTCCCTTTCTCCTCCTTGCGCCAGTCTGGCCACGCTCTTCCACCCAGGCCTCCATGGGCAGAACCTCCCACCAAAACACAGGAAGGCCTCTCTACCGGCAGCTACTGACACCGCTGCAGCATCTCAGCAGCACCCCACACACCTTGCCCACTCAGACACAGCTACTTCTCCCACCACCACCACATCTCTCCCCCCTTTCTCACAGGCCTTCCAGCAACACCCCTTCGAGCACCCAACGCTGCTTTCTCAGTGCTGCTAGCAACAATGGACTACCCAGGCTGAGATGTAAAGCTTGCCTCCTTCCTCAAGGAAAGCGACACGCTAAAGAGTACTGAGCCACTGAAGGTCCAAAGCTAATGAGTTCATCCTGACCTTCTGAAAGCTCCAGGAAAAGAAAAGTCTACGTCCGACAGGGAAGAAAGACAGAAAAGCAACTCACAAATACCCACTTTAATAAGGTCCTGCTAAAGCTCTGCTCCGGAGCTCGGTCTGCGCTGCACGCTTCCTCACTAGGCAGAAGGCAACAGTTGCTGGAACTATTTTGTCAAGTGATTCACAGCTGATGCAAAGAGTAGGAAACACTGTAAGTCTTCTTCAAGCTTTCTTCAACAAAATCTCGTCTTTGCAGCTCTTTGGCTCCCAGTCCCAGCCAGTAGCATCACTACTGGCTAGTCTCACAACGTGACCTTCAGGGCTAACAGCTTAACTATGCGGCCATGCTTGTAAGGAATAAGGTTATTGGGGTTGAGGAATATTGGAAACGTTGGGAAAGACAGGCCATAACCTGTCAATGCTCTGAAAACACTCGCCGTGCAAGGGCTTGCTCACATCCTTCCCCTTTGCCCGGTGAGGACAGTTCATCACTTGAAGCTGAAGAAAAAAACACTTAAATTTTCACAGTTAATCACGAACAACTGAAAGCTGCACTGCCCCGCCACACTACAACACCAGCTCCTGCCTGTCTACTTTCCCCACCAGTTGCCCACGCACACCCAGAGCGTTTCTGCTTTCCACCAGGCCAGAGCATTCAGCGGCAGAAGCAGCAAAGAAAGCAGCTGCTCTGTTCCGCTCACTCCTCCACGGCTGCCTGCGGTGCCACCAGTGCTGCAGCTCTCACACCTCAGGCCTTCTCGGCCCCTGACAGGCCGCAGCGCAGCCAAAAACCCCCTCTGTGTCCCTGGGATGCTCACAGGCAGCAGCCGCCACAGCCCAGCACAGAGCTTTCTCACCCGCCCCTCCCCGAGCCTCGCCCTGGCCCCAGAGCAGAGCGGGGCCCTGCGGCAGCAGCGCCCGGCAGCAGCGTTTCCCCGCGGACGCTGCCCTGCAGCACAAGTGCCGCAGCCCAGGGCCAGCGCGGGCGCCGCTGCCCCTCGCTCACGGCCTGGGCCGCGGGCAGCAGCCACCGCCGCAGGCTCCACGTACAGGAGCAGCTGCCGCGCGGCAGCGTCGCTCTGGGCTCCCTGTGCAGCCGCCGCCAACGCCCGTCGCTGCCGCAGCTGCTTCTCGGCGGCCGCAGAGCGGCGCCGCGCCAGGGCCAGGCGGCGGCGGGGCCAGCGGGCACCTGCGCCGGCACCATGGCCACACGGGCCCCGCCCCCACCGCCGGAAGTGACGCCTCCCGCGCCCAGGACCCTCCCACCCGGCGCTCCCCCATTGGCTCCCGTGGGGCTGGGAAAGACGGAGGCGGGGCGGGCGTGAAAGGGTCGTCAGTGCGCGTGCGCTGGGCGGGCCTGGGGCCGCGGGGGGCGGGTCCCCGAGGGGAGGGGCGGAGCAGTGACGGGGTGGGGCGGAGCATGCGCACTGGCACGGAGGAGGGCGGCGAGGGGCGGGGCCGGGGCGGGGCGGGGCCGGGAGGCGGCTGCTGCGGCGCGGGGCGGCGTCTGCCGGCGCGGGGCCGCCCGGAGCCTTTAGCCGCGGCGCCGGGAGCTGCAGCGCCGGGGCCGAAGGCCGCTGTCGGGGCGGAGCGAGCGGCTGTGCGTGCGGGGGGGCCGGAGCCGCCGCAGCCCGGCCGTGTGCCAGGAGCGGCTGGGCGAGGCCCGGCCGGGCCTGGGCCGCCTCCGGCCCCACGGGAGCCCCCGGCTCTTGCGCCCCTGCTGCGGGCGGCCCCGTGGCTCGAGCCGCCTGCGGTGGAGGCTGGTCAGGGCCGTCTCGGCTGCGCGGGGACCCTCAGCATCAGTGTCAGCACAGGAGCTTCACCCCCCCCGCTCCTCCGTCCCACACTGGGAGCCCCAGGGAGCCCCAGAGCAGCCCCAGAGCAGCACACGCAAGGGAGAAAGGAGGGGAAACGCTGTGATGCAGCTGCGGGGGGAAGCCCAGGCAGCAGAGACCGCCAGGCCCTCGGCACAGCACACCGAGCAGCGGCAGGGGAGCGGCACCCGGGCCCGCGCCAGGAGCTGTGCCCCTCTGCTCTGCCGGAGGTCTGGCTGCAGCGCAGGGGGCTCGTGGCCTGGCCCCGGGGCCTGCAGTGTGGCGGCTCTGCGGGTGGCAGAGGGCACGCGGGTCTTGCTTTGACGGGGATGGCTGCACGGGAGGGGTGTGTGGGCGTTGGCCAGGTTCCCCCTCCCGCAGCATTTCTGCTTGAGTTTCCGCTCCTTCTGTGGCCCTGGCTCCAGTGCCTGGAGCTTTTCCTGCAGCAGCTCTTTCCCTGTGCTGCGTCTTGGCCCTGTCTTGAGTGCTACCTTCTGAAATAGCAGCATGTGCTGAAGGGGAATGAGTTTCCAGAAGGATGAAGTTGCCTTTAGCACAAACTTCCCAATTTCTTCAGCAGGACTTCAGTAGCATCTTGACGGCAAATATTCCGTGTGTCCTACGAAAGCTGCAGTTCTGTTGTAAGAAGTTTTTATGCGTCTGATCCAAGAGGGAGAGAGCGCAGCAGTGATGGTACCAGCTGCCCTGGGGAGCCTAACTTTGGCAAAAGCATGATTTCTGTTGAAAAAAGACCAAAGTATCCCTGGAGCACCTGCTATTCTTTTGGAAAGGAAATAGAAAAACCAAATACCAAAAAGGAAAAGAGCCCTTAGAAACTGCTTTCAGTCTCTGTTCCTGAGGCAGAAGTTTTCAGAAGGCTTCCTCTTTGTCTTAGCCGACGTACTGCTTTGACTCCTGCCTTCTGCTTGGTGGGGAGGTGTGCAGCTGAGAGTTTTTGAAAGACCTAGTTGCTGAGCCCTTCTTGAGCAGTGTCTTAGAGATGTTCCTTCGGGCATCTTTTTGAAATCCTGAGAACTTGCATTTAACCTGATGCCAAGTGCCAGGTTGACAGCGCTGAGCGGGGATTCCCTGCCAGTTTTCTGCACAAGCAAACTGCCAAGGGCAGGACCGTGGTTTCAAGGTGCTGGAAGAATGTTTCAGTCACTGCGAAGGAATTGGTGGAGGTTTTGTGGCAGTCAGTTGTCAGCGCTTCCTGCCCCGGTGACGGCAGCCACGTCGGCTGTGTCGCCGTGGGGCGAGCGCAGCACCGTGCCCACCGCCCTCCCTCACCACCAGGTTTCGTGCACGGGGCCATGGCTGGGTGAGAGCAGCCATAATGCCCAGCCCAGGCAGGACCTCCAGTGGGGTTGTCCCTGCTGCACGACCTGCATGGGGTCAGGGGCAGCCCCCGAGCATCCCATGCAGTGCCTGCCTCCAAGTGGGCGAGGGGGCCGTGGGGATGAGTATGGCTGTGCCCCTCTGTGACACGGGCTGTGGTCACAGGGGACATCCCGTGTCACAGTGACCGCTGCCCTCTCGCACACGGACACAGCCTCTCCACACACGTCCTGGCCAGGCTGGCGGAGCCCAGGCACTGGAGCTGCTCTCGGCACCAGTCTGCTGCGAGGAGCCGCCAAGGCCGAGCGGGAGTCAGCGAGGGGAGGCCGGGGCAGCACGGGCTACCGTGAAGTGTGGAAGAGGAGGAGGAAGAGGAGGCGGTGGTGTTTCCTCATCACCTCCTGCTGTAGGGGTGACCCAGAGCAGGGAGGAGAAGGATGGAGCTCTGGGACGCTGGCCACGGGAGGCAGCGTGGACAGCGGGTGCCAACGCTTCCCTTAGAGGGTAAGAAGTTTGGGAGCGCTTCCCCGGGAGCTGTCACAGAGATCATTAATGCTGAACATGGCTGTGGAAAGTGTGCTTGGAGGGAGCTGGAGGCTGCGGCCAAAGCCCCGACTGATGGTCCTCTCTGGCTCAGGTGCCAGTGTGGCTGCCAGGACTCCTGCGTCCCAAGCATGATGCCCTGCCATCTCGTGGCACCGCTGGGCAGAAGTCCCGGTGGTGAGGGACCCTGCTGGCCTGGCAGAAGGGGCTCGGGCAGCCCAGCTCCTGCTGGGAGAAAGTACTGGAGCTGCTGCAGTAGACGTGCAGAGCCTGGGCATGCAGGGATGCCATACGGGGAGACTTGCCCTGCAGGGGAGACCCTGCGGATGCTCTGAGCCCCTGAACTGCCATGGGCACAGCATCGTGCCCTCGGCATCGTGGAAATGCATTGCTAATATCCCGAGGGAGGGGGCCGCCCTGTTAGAGCTGCGTCTGGAAGGAAAGGAGCCCTGCCTGAAGAAGGCTGAGGGGTCCTGCAGCTGTTGCTGGGCTCTGGAGAGGCTGCTGGGAACACCTGTGCTGGAAAGGAAACCTTGGACTTCTGTTCAGCTCAGCAGGGCTTTTTGGGCAGGATCCCAGCCACTGCCTCTACTCCTTCCCCTTGGTTCTCCTTGTAGCTGCAGACTGGTAGAGCAGGCTTTGAGCTCGGGGCACACTGTGGATGTCCCATGGAAAGGTGTCTGCGTGCTAATGGCTCTGTTTCAGCTCCAGACCCCTCCAGGGAGCAGCTACAAGGTTCTCACCTCAAGGTGGTTCCCACCTTAGCTGCTGAGTGCCTGTCGGCACTGGGCTGACATTGGGGAGGGGGAGGCTCTTTGAAGACGCTTGCACTTGCCATCTCCTTGCTTCGGCATGTGCTGAACGGTTGTGAGGTGGCCCACCCTAGCATGACGTGCCTTTCCCTTATTTTGCAGAGCGCCTTGCTATCTGGGAAGGTGTATCGGACTACATTGTACGGCAGCTGATGCTGAACCAGGTGGGTTTGCCGTCCTGGGCCTCCTCAGGAAAGCCTTCTTGTGCATGTTCTGTGAGGGGAGGGATGACCTCTCTGCTTTTCCTGGTAGTTTGGAGAGGGTGAAGAGGAGAGGGGTGAACATCTCTAGGAAATTCTTCCAAAGAACCTCTCCAGGGCTTCTCCAAAGCGTTCCAAGGGTGGGCAGGCCACCAAGCACCGTTGCCATGCGCTCACAGGTTAGCAGCCTCTCCACCTAAGAGTCTCATACGTCTCCTCTTCTTTGCTGTTTTCAGGGAGTCCGAATTATTCGGCTTGGGACCTTGGACGTTGTTACTGAGCAACTTGGGGGTGGGAAGGCTGGTCTCCTGACTGTTCGCAGACCCGTCTTCCGCCTTGCGCAGAATATTGCAGCGGTTCACGGCCTCACCCACCGTGAGGCCTACGCTCCTGGTAAGAAGACAGGTGGAGACTGTTGCTTGCCCTGGGGACCTCTCTGGGGAGTGCACAACTGCTGTTTGTCAGTGACTGTTAGAAATTGAGAATTGCGTCACCAGGTCCTGAGAACAGCTTCCGATTTTTTAAAATAATCCAGACATCATTATGCGCATTACCACTATACTCCCTCTCTGGATGTCTTGCTTGAACAGCTGTGCACTTCTGAGGTGCTGAGGGTAGCTGGAAGGCTCTGACGGGCTGCGGTGCAATGCTTGTGTTCTCCTTCCTCCTTGAAGCCATGAGACATGGCATAGCTAAAGCTCTCCCAGGCTGGAATGCACAGAGTGGAGGAACTTGCCCCCCTTGCTGCTCTCCTTGTCCTGCCGTCATGTGTCATGCTCCTAGGAGATGGCAGGGACCCGTTCCTTCTAGCTGTGTGGGGAGGAAAATGTTGCAGTACACTTGGCACACGCGCTTGTAGAGTGCTTGGGAGTTGTCCTGGGGAGGGATGGTGTCAGCTTCCCCCATGAGCTTTTCCCGCACGTTAAAGAAGACAGCCCCGAATCAGGGTCCTGCTTGGAGAGCTCCAAGCTGCTGACACTCTGGTCTTGCCTGCTCAGGCGCTCTGTTAGTGACTGTGTGGCTCTTCTGCTGCTTCCTAGGTCACAAGCAAGCTGAGCCCCTGAAGTATGCTCGCATAGCCTCGGACATCTCTGTGCCTCGGAAAAGAGTGCAGGCCTGCATAGAGGAGACCGTGCATCTTTTCTGCCGCTGCCTGGAGAGCGGGAAGAATGTTGCCTTTGTTCTGAAGCACGTTGGCATGCTTGTCATTCAAGGAAGCAACGTGAAAATGAGGTTCTACAGAGACTTGCTGCAAAGGCTGAATGGGACGGCACAGCTGGTAGCAGCTTCTCTTAGGGTACCGTTTCCATTTCTGTGCCGCTGCTTCTAGTCCTTTGGAAATCCTAGCCAAGTGGATGGATTTTTACTGGCCTGCCACGACCTTTCTGGGCACCCGCATAGCTGTGGCCTCGAGTACCGGCAGCTCCCTGCCCCGTTCTTCTGGAACATTCTGAGACCTTGGTGGCGGAGCAGAGCCTGGGAATTTCTGTACTGGGTCCAACCAACGCTCCCTGCAGCCCAGGGTCCCGTTGTGATGTGGTCAGGGAAAAAGATCAAAGGAAAGGGCAGGCTGATTATGTATTTTCTTCCTGGAGATCTCGCCTTCCAGCAAGCTACAGTTTAGCGCCTTTTTGCGTTAGGATCATGTTTGAATTGGTGACGGGAAGCGGAGACACAAGCAGACCAAGGCCCAGCTGGCAGCAGACCCCTTTTGCCGCTGTCACTGTGTTGGTCTAGTTGTGCTGAGCAGCTCTTCCGAGGGCCCCTGGAGGCGGAGGAGCCCAAAGCAGGGCTTTTCCTGATGTGTGCATCTGCACGCTGCTAGTGGTGGCCACAGAGAACATTATTGCAGCCCATGCTCTTCCCCAGGTCTGTAGCTGAGCCCCGTCCTTCCCGTGGGCTTTCAGGTGCAGCCAGAAAGAGGACATGTGAGAGCAGTTCAAGCTGAGCCCCTTAGGACTAAGCTGGAGATGCAACTTAGCCGTAGCCCGGCCCTGGTTCCCAGCTCTGTCTCTTCCTTCCGTCCGAGTCTGTGGTGTCTCTTCAGGCCATTCTCTGGGCCAGGGGTTTTCTGCCGCCTTTGTTCCAGGGAGTCCCAGGGCAGGACCCTCAGCAGCCCCTTGAGTACACCGCAGAGGTTTGGCCCTCCCAGTTGTTACCCACTGTACAAAGGCAAAGGCTGGGCTTTTTCTCTCACCACCTCAGGGGTGCAGAGGCAGCGGCCTGAGTGTGAGGAGACCCTGGGGGGGGGGCGGGTTACTGCCACCGCTGAGCCGCCCTCTGTTCTCAGCTCACGAGGCATCAACTCAAGGCATCCGGGAAAAGGCAGCAGCCAGGAAGGCTGGCTAGTGCAATGCCTTCTCCTGTGCTTGCCTCCATCGGCCTCTGCGTTGGGAAAGACCTGGTGCCTGGGCTGAGTCTCTGGATTCCTTCCCTTGCCCAAAGCCTGCCAGTGCTCTTACCCTTGCTCACTGATTTCCCGGCAGCTGCTACGGTGTCTCTGTGAGGGGCTGTTGAGAGGAAGGCAGTTCTTTGTTGCAGCATTGCTGAGAGGAAGCTGCTTCTCTGAGCAGTGGGAAGATTTGCTGCCCTTGTGAGCCCTGAGCTACTCGTCTTGGCATCCTCTCAGCTGTGTCTCTCGCCTTCCAGATGCCAGCGATGAGGGATTCAGTCCTCTCGGGCACCAGAACTGCTGCTTCTCAGACCCTTTCTGGTCGTGTCATTGTCTTTCCCGAGTGAGTACATTTGCTTCTTAGCGACTGGCTCCCACAGGAGATGGGAGGTGGTGTGCAACGGCAGCCGAGAGGACTGAGGTTGCAAGGAGCTTTCTCACGGGAAGGAGGGGGAAGGCCTGGAAGAGCTTGATGAGGAAGCTGGTGCCCCCCGGCGGGTGGTGGTGGGTTTGTGGTTCCAGGAGGACTTCTGCACGTTTCTCAGCTTGCTACTACACTCGTCCAGGATGGGGCATAGTCTGCTTTGGAAAAAGATGGGCTTCAGAGAAGCTCCCCAGTACCACTGTGTGCCCATTATTCCCCCAAGGTGCCAAGGAAGGGTGGTGCCCTGCGTCCCGAGTGATATGTTTTTCCTGTGTCCAGGTACAAGCTGGAGAGTGTAGCTGGGAGACCAGCTGTGAGGCGCGTGGCACGTGCGAAGGCGAGGCAGGAAGAGGAGAAGAGAGAGGCTGACTGCGGTGGCAAGAAAGGTAATGGCAGAGCTGATTAGTGTCCGGGGTTTGTGCCTTGGCCGCCAGGGCTCCTGGCTGGGGCATCAGAGCCAGGGTGCCAGTGTGATGGCTCGGGCAGCCTGAGGCACTAGACGTGATGCTGCTTAGCCGTTCTGGGAAAGCTCATGAGGGAAGCAGGCCTCAGGGCAGCCCAGCCCTCCCACCTGCAGTGGATGCCTCCGAGTTACACTTTCCCCCACTTGCAAGGGGAATCCATGCCCTGGTGTGCATTGGAAGCTACTCTTGTGTTGGAGGAGGCGGTGCAGAAAGGAGTCAACCGTGAGGCCAGTCAGAGGTTGGGCCTGGAGCTGTAGGTAACGCAAGGGTTCACCTGTCTCAGGGATTCGTGTGTTTGTCTCTGAGGGGAAGAGTCACCTTGAGGAGCTGGTGAAAAGTCTGGCAAGCTGTGCCACGACTTCCTTTCATTTTCAAAGCAAGGTGTAACCTGTCTTTCTGAATTTCTCATCCTCATGCCCAGAACAATGCCTTTGCCTTGACGGTGTCAAGAGGGGACCTGTCGGCATAGGAGAACAGTAGAGAGATCCAAGACTGTGTTCCCCTTGAGTGAGCTTCCTGCCCCCAGAGAGACTCTCTGAGGTCAGCAGCACATGCCCACAAGCCCCCTTTTCCAGCATGTGACTGGGCTAGAGCATGAGAAAAGCAGTAGCAGAAGAAATGATGCTGCACAGTAAAAACGGCAAGTTGGACAGGAGCCAGTGTCTGGACGGGCCTAGGAGTGCCCGGGAAACAAGGCTGGAGGCATGGGAGTTTTACCACAGGCTTGAGGAGATTTGCATATCCTTCCTGTTCCAGAAGTCTCCACAACACTGTCCCAAAGTGTCTTCTTGTCTCCTGCTTTCAGGAAATCTTCCTGGCAAGCACCTCGTCTTGCAAGAGCAGCCTCCTCAACGCAGAGCAACTGCAGTCACTCTGGAGAAGGGAAGGGGAGACAGGGGCAAGGGCAAAGCTGCTCCTGGCAGGTGAGACAGTTGTGGAAGTGGATGAGGGTGAGCCTGTACTCTTGGGGTTGTTTGAGGGAGACCTTTCCTTTGGACACCGTGTTTCTAGCAGCTCTGAATGCCTTTGAGCATGTGTCATCCTGACTGCTGATGCCATGGTGGCTGGCCAGCAGCCAGGGAGTTCTTGGGAGACCCCCATGTTTGCTTCCTGTTTCTCCGGCCTCTGCCTTCAGGTTACAAGGTTTTTGGAGACTCGGTGCACACGTAGCCTGTGGGAGATGAGTGCCCTTTTCTGAGAGCCTTCATGTTTAAGTACCCAGCATCGCTTTCTGCTGGGGACAAGAGTACTGGGGGCCTATAGGCATTGTCTGAGGATGGGGGCAAGACTGAATGCTCTTGCAATGCCTTTCAAAGAGAGGAGATGTTTGTGGGAGCTTGGTCCCATTCTCTGGGCTGTTGCCAAGGGGCAACGAGTCCCAAGTCAGAATGGCTTAAACATGCCGGAGCTCTTTCTTGGAAGGGAAAGCATGTTGCTTTGCATGGCAGAGTGAAATTGCAGTCATCCTGGCACCCAGGATACAGAGCAGAGAGTCTTGTCCAGATTTCAGTTTGACATGGTGAGGCTGAAGCCTTCTCCTTCCTCTGAAAAGTTGTCTTGTGGCTGGCCCAAGAGAGTGGCAGGGACAGGTAAAAGGCAGGCACGCTTTGCTGCCTGTGTAACTTGCTCCCTCTTGGGCCCTGGCTCCCCATGATACTACATTTGACATGCCCAAACACAGAGTATTTTGGACCAGGGAGCAGTGCTAAATGGAAGTGCCAGGCAAGGCGGTGGGGTCGGGGGGAGTGGTGTCTCTCAGAGCCTGTGCCTGCAGAAGAGCTGGCCCCACTGCTTGCTGTGTCAAGAGGGAGCCTGGATCTGGGCATCGTGAGGATTTTTGTGGGCATGCTTTGTTGGTTTAATGCTGGGGGCATTTCAGCCTGGGGGTCTCTGTGCCTCTGTGGAAATGAACACGTGCATTTGAACCCAGGTGCTTGCCCTGCAGAAGTGCCATGTGCTGCAGAAGCAAGAGCCCAGCTGGTGAGCTTGGGGTGGAGACCAAACTGCCCCTGTGCTCACACCGCCTCCCACTGCTGTGCGTTTGCAGTGTGCTCGCAGCCGCGCAAGGGAGCTCCTTGAGCAAGGTGGAGAAAGGCAGGAGGAAGGCAAGTGCGGAAGGCAGAGGCGCAGAATCGTCAGCAAAGCCAAAGCCAAAGCGAGAAAGGGCATCACTGAAGGCCACGAGAGAAATGGAAGAGGCTGAGAGGACCCAGGTACAGGAAGCGTTTTTAAACCTTGAGACAGGAAAAGCCTTTCTTCTACTCTGGGGGATCTGAGGCTCGAAGGTGCTTCGGGGACCTGTCCCAGGTGCCTTGAAAGGCATCTAGAGGAGGCCAAGAACCATCCGGAATGGGCTCTGTGGTCCAAGAGAAGTGCTAGTGTTAGTAAAGGGCCGTTGCGGGTCTGTTGGGTGTTAGGGAAGCAGGAAGTGAGGCCATGTGCAGTCCCGGTAAGGGTTAAACGTGAGGTCCGCCTGGCTCTTTAGGGTCATTCTGTGTGCTGTGCTGAAGCCCACAGCAGGGCTGCAGCCTTAGCTCCCGCTCAGCCCACAGCAATTCCTTCCCCTCCTTTGCTCTGCTATATGCGAGCTCTGTGCCTGAGTGAGAGGGTCTGTCTGGCAGTGGTGGTAGGCCTTGGTGAGGCTGGGACATGTCCTAAGGGCAACTGCAGCATCCCTGCCTGAGCAGGGGTTTCCGCTGCCTTGGGTGCCTGAGGCAGCAGCAGTCTTGGGGGCTGCTGAGGACCCAGCTCCTGCAGTCGCTGGCTGCTGTCGTGCAGGATGTTCAGTGTGTCCGAGTGAGGAGAGACCTAGCATGCAAATGCTGCTCTGATGCCAATGCAGATTCGGCAGATGTCACAGACGCTGACAAACCTGCGGCCTGACCTCCGCCTGCCGATGACCAGCCAGGATGAGAGGGCCGAGGATCCCCCTCGAGCGAGAAAGCCGAGCATTGAGGATGTGTACATCTACCACCTGGGGCCAGAGGAGGAGGAAACGGTGTTTGTTTACTTCTCCCACATAGACAAGAAGAAAGAGCAGCAGTCCTCAGAAGAGACAGTCTGCGGAGTGAGTGTGTGTGATTGTGAGGGTGAGAGCGGAGCTCGGGAGGGCTTGTGAGGATTGTGTGCTCTGAGCTGCTGAGCCTGGCAGCAGGCCTTGCTTCTGGAGTTCTGCTCTGGCAATGGCCATTCTCTCTGCTTGTTGTTGATGTGAGGAGCGAGGCCCCGGTGGGGTAGTGGGGTCCGGTGGGGAGCAGCAAGAATGCACTGGTGACGCATGAGTTTCTCCCGGAGAGCACCTTGAGCTCCAGCGTTTCTGGGTTGTCGCGCTGCTGCAAAGTGCTCCTGTGGGGAGTCGCTGGTGGGTGTTGTGGTGTGGGCAGCAGCAGTGCACAGTCGGAAGGTTGTCTGAGAATCTGTGTGCATGTGCAGGATTCGTCCACTTGCTGGATGATGGAGGAGTGGGAGATATATAAAGGAGAGTCATCTGCAAGCTACAAGGCCAGCGGCACCTGCCTGAAAAGGTACGTGTGGCCCAGGTGCAGCAAGGCCTGTGGCATTTGGATAGCGGTGCCCGCCTGCGGGGTGAGAAAGACACATTGCTGGGTGGTGGAGCTGTACTGGCCCAGGAGGCTCTGCTTTTGCTGGGCATGGGAACGACTCGGGTAGACCCTGTGGGCAAGCACCTCTCAGCATCCTCCAGCAAGTAGGAAAAACTTCTCTGGAGCTGTGGGCTGTAAGTCCAGTTGGGAGTGTATGTGCACAGGGCCTTTGGGAGAGAGGAGGGCTCCATGCCGAGTGTAAGAGAGAGTGTGTGCCCGCTCTCGCAGGATGCTTTCCAAGCCAAGTGTGCGTGTGCTTCGAGCAGCAGCGAGCAGCCTAGTGCAGGAGGCAGAGAAGAGTCAGGTGGAAGAGGTGGGAGGAAGGAATGCTGCTGCGGAAGCGGAGTGCCTCAGGTGCGTATCTCCCCAAACGAGCGTGGCTTCCCTTTGTGCAGTGCCCTTGCTTGCCCGCCCAGCAGCACGGGGGAAGGAGGGTCTTTTGCGGAGAGGTGTGAGGGGACAGCGAGCAGCAGGCTTGCAAGTCTGTGTGCCTGGATGAGGTGGCCCTTCCACCAAAGGCTGAGTTGTTGGTGCCTCAGAGGAGGATTTCCACGTGGGCCAGGAGTGCTGGAGGAATGCCGAGTCAAAGGGACAGAGCAGTGGGCATTGCCAGTGTTTCAGGTTTCCTGAGTTCCCTAGAAACTTCTTCTTTGGACTACAGGCTGTTTTTATGCCTGGCACGCAAGAGTGCAGGGATGGGTAAATGGTAGGCATGCTTTTGTCCCTTGAGCACTTGCTGCATTCTTGCCCGAGAGTCGCCAGTGCAAAAGCATTCTCCATGCCTAAACCCGGAGGGTTAGGAGCATGGAGCTGTGGTGAATGCAACTGCCAGGGTGGGGGTGTGGGTTAATGGTGTCTTCCGCGGCCTGTGCTTGCAGAAGAGCTGGCTTCTGTCTGTGCTGCCTCAGGAGGGAGCCTGTATTTGGGCATCTGGAGCTTTCCTCTGGGCATGTCGTGTAGGCTTGCCGTTTCAGCTGGGGCGATGTCTGTCTCTGTGGGAGTGAATGCCTTTAGTTGAAGCCACGTGATTGTCGTGCAGAAGTGCCTTGTGCTGCAGAAGCAGGTGCCCAGCTTGTGAGCGTGGTCTGGAGAGCAAAGTCCCGCTCTGCTCACACCAGACCCCCGTGCTGTGTATTTTCAGTGTGCTCCCAGCCATCCGCGGGAGCTCCTCAAAGAAGCTGGAGAAAGGCAGGAGGAAGCCAAGTGCGGAAGGCAGGCTGCCAGCTGTGAGCCCTCCTAATAAAAGCCAAGAGAGGGCAGGGCAGGTACGTGATAGTGATTGAGGTGGTTCTTGTGCCACAGGGGCGTGTGGCAAAGCGCGGTTCTGCGGGCAGTGGGTAGAAAAGCCCTCTTCCTCAGAGTTCTTTCGAGCCCGCCGTGACCTTTCCAGGGGCTTGCTTGAAAAAGCGCAGGCTGAGCTGTCTTTTCTCTCTGCCTTTGCCGCTACTGCCTTCTCAGGAATCCCATTTGAAGCCCCTCTTTGGCCCTGCTCTGAGTGGAAAGGTACGTGCTGGGCCTTTCAGGAGAATGAAAGGAGAAACCTTCTGTTTCTCTCAGTGATCCCTTAGCTCCTTGGTCAGAAGAGAGCAGGCATTTTCTGTCTGGCCAGTACTAGCTTTTGTGCCTGAGACCGCTGAGAGGAGTGCTGAAGAGAAGGGGCCGAAGAGGGGGTGAGAAATTACCTTTGGGCCCTGGAAAGAAGCAGATGCCAAGAATGCTGCTTGCCGTGTCTTTTCTGTGGCCCTCCAGCCCACAGGCTTCCCGTCTGTTCTGCCGGAGCAAAGAGGTCTCTGGGCATGCTGGTCTGAGGCGGAGGAGAAGAAAGAAAGGGCAGCTCCGAAAGCAAAGGCAGAAGCGGAAGAGTCGGAGAGGACCCAGGCACAGGAAGCCTTTCTAAACCTTCAGCCAGGAAAGGCCTTTGCCGTACTGCAGGGGACCTGCGCCTTGAAGGTTCCCCAGGGATGCAGGGTTGGAGGTGCCTTGTTGCTGCCGAGGAGCGGGGCAGGGGCATCGTGACTTTGCTAAAATCTGAAGCCCCCGGGAGCTGCACCTTTCCCTTTCCCGTGGGTTTTGCTGAAAAGACAAGCAAGGCAAGTGAAGAGAAGGGAGCTCGTTTGAGGAATGTTGGAAGAGGAGCCCAGTATTTCCCCTGGAGGTCTTTTCCTGAAGAAAAGAGGCCTAAGAGGCAAAGGAGCACGAGGAATGGAGTGTGTGGTCCGAGAGAAGCGCCAGTGTTAGTAAAGGGCCGTTGGCGGTCTGTTGGGTGTTGGGGAAGCAGGAAGCTGAGCCCTGAGTGCCGAGGACTGCTGCTGCTGGTAAGGGCAGGGCTCACAGGGGGTGTTTAGGGTCATTCAGTGTGCTGTGCTGAAGCCCACAGCAGGGCTGCAGGCATAGCTGCTGTTGAGCCCACAGCAATTCCTTCCCCTCCTTTGCTCTGCTCTGTGCGAGCTCTGTGCCTGAGCAAGAGGGTTTGCCTGGCAGCGCTGGTGAGCCTTGGTGAGGCTGGGACATGCGCTGAGGGCTGCGTGGAGGCGGCTGTGGCCTTTCTCCAGTTACAACTGCAGCGTCCCTGACCGGGCAGGGGTTTCCGCTGCCTTGGGTGCCTGAGGCAGCAGCAGTCTTGGGGGCTGCTGAGGACCCAGCTCCTGCAGGCACCGGCTGCTCTCGTGCAGGATGTTCAGCGTGTCCGAGTGAGGGGAGACCTGTCATGCAAATGCTGCTCTGATGCCAATGCAGGTTCGGCGGATGTCACAGACGCTGACAAACCTGCGGCCTGACCTCTGCCTACCCTCGACCAGCCAGGATGAGAGGGCTGATGATCTTCCTCGAGCGAGAAAGCCAAGTGTGAAGGATGTGTACATCTACCACCTGGGGCCAGAGGAGGAGGAAACAGTGTTTGTTTACTTCTCCCACATAGACAAGCAGGAGAAGGAAGAGCAGCAGTCCTCAGAAGAGACGGTCTGCGGAGTGAGTGTATGTGATTGTGAGGGGGAAACTGGAGCTCAGGAGGGCGTGTGAGGCTTGTGTGCTCTGGGCTGCTGAGCCTGGCAGCAGGATTTCCTTTTGGAGTTCTGCTCTGGCAATGCAAATGCCTTTCGCTCATTCTTGATGTGAGGAAAGAGATCCTAGGGAACAGCAGAGGCCACTGGGGAGCTGCAGCATTTCCCTGGTGATGGACGCATCAGTTTCTGCTGGAGGGGATGGGGGGAGGTTGCTTGCGCCGTATTGAGGTTGCTTTCTGCGTTGCAAAGAGCCCCTATGAGAAGTTGTCTGTGGGCTGTATTTGCTTACGGGGCTTGAGTCTGAATACTGCAACTACTAGCTTAAGATTGCTGAGTGTCTGGTGCAAGTCAAGCAGCAGAAGAAATAGTGTGCTGCAGGAAGAATCAGCGCGGCTGGACCCCCATCACCAGTCTTTCTCTGGGATGAATGCAGTGCAGGTGTCCTGCTGTGCAAGTCGCTATTCCCTTTGGTCCTTTATGTTGTCAGGAGGGATCAGAGCTTGCGGGAGAAGTGCCACTGGGAAAGCGGAGTGTCACTGGCTGCTGTGTTGGTGCTTGTAGAGAGGCTCTGAGTGTGCTTGGAAGGGAGATTAAAAGCTTCCTTGACCTGTCTTGCAGGTTCAGCAGAGAAGTGAAAGGCAGGCAAGGGTTCGGTCAGGCTCCTGCCTCCCTGCAGCTGTGGAAGAGGAGCTCGGAGGGCAGCTTTGTGAAAAAAGAGCATGCTTTCAGGATGTCGTCAAGTACACCTTGTCATCAGATGAGGAAGAGATTGTGTATGTTTTCTTCTCCCGCATAGAGGAGGAGAAGAAGAGAAGAGCAGCTGAGAGGCGGGAGACACAGGAGAGGGAGTAAGTGTGTGCCAGCTCCAGGAGAAGCCTGGCAGTGTTGAGGGGCAGTGAGGGGCACCCCCGGAGGTGCCAGAATGCCAGGGCCAGGGCCACTGGTTTGAGTCAGGCCTTGATACTACGCACCTCTCCGCAGCCTCGGTGCGTTCAGCCTCAGTCTTGGCCGCACCAGACTCAGTCTCAGGCTGACCAAGAGCTGACCAAGGGCCTGGGGTGGAGCCAGGGCACTGGCTCACATCATAGTGAGCGTGGAAATGCCCTTCAGAAGCACATCCAGACACGCACGGCTGGAAATACTCTTGCTGTATTGCTCTCTCTTTCTCTGTGTGCATCACCCTTAGCATCTTCCTTTCTTGTTCTTTAGCTGTGAGGAGGAGAGTCACCTCCCCAGCCAGCAGGAGAGGCCCCAGTGACTGCCAGCCATCCCGGAACACACGGAGAACTTTGTTCCTGTGGATTAAAGCACCTCTCCAAATGGCCGTGACTGTTTCCTTGGCCTGTGAATGTCAGCGGGTCCAAGAAAGGAAAGATCAGGAGCATGGGCTTGAGTGTCCGTGCCTGCTCACAGGGCAGCTCTCTCCTGAGGTCATGCGGTAACTGTTTGTCTGCAGCTGTGCCCATGATGTGTCAGGGACCTCCTGCTCTCTGTGGGTGCCAGTCGGAGGAGTGGAGTCAGCCCTTTCATGACAGCACATCGCCTGCTGCAAGGGCATTGCTGCCTTGTCAGGGAGGTGGGAAGAGCTCGTTTGGCCCTCGTGAGGCGGCAAGAGTTGAGCCAGGGCCTCTGTTTCCTGGGGCCAGTGCTGGTCGCCAGAGGGGAGCCCACTCAAGTATGGTGTGCCTGTTTGTTGCACTGAGGGCTTGGTTTTGGGGGTGTGAAGGGAATCCTGGGGATAGCAAGGGCTGGCATTGGAAGCTCACAACCGTGAGGGTGTGGCCAGGGTAGTCCCTGGCTGCCTTGGCTGTAGCGACCATGAATCAGTGGAGTTGCAGACTCTGAGGGGAGTGTGGAAAGAGAGTAGCAGAGTCCAGAGTGGGCACCTTATGTGAGGAAACTTCCCCCTTGTCGGGGAACTGGTAGGGGGATGTCATGGAAGCAGGTCTGCAGGGCAAAGGATCAGGGGAAAACTGGCAGGTATGTGAGGACAGCACCTACTAAGCACAGGGACAACCCTGCTTGATATGCAGGCAAATGAGCAGCGGTAGGACGAGACTGGCTTGGCTGAGCCAGCACCTGCTGGTGAAAGTGCAGTGGAAAAAAAAGGGAGCACAGAGGAGGTGGAAGCAGGGAGAGGCTACAAGGGAGGTACTAGAGCGAGAAGTCCTGGCTGTGCAGGGATGGTGTCAAGAAGGCCAGAGTGCGGCTGGAGCTGAGCCTTGCAAGGGACGTCAAGGAGAACAGGAGCTTCCTGAGCCAAAGGAGTAGGCTGAGAAAGATAGAGGTACCTTGCTGCATGGGGTGGTTGACTTAAGGAGAGGAAAGCACATGCGGCCGAGCTACTCTGTGCCGCCTTAGCCTCAGCCTTCACCAAAAGGTCTCAGGGCCCCTGTGCTTGTGGAAGGTGTTGAAGGAGGAGGAGAGCAAGCAGTAGTGGCAGAGGATGGAGTCAGGGATCTTTGATCCGGCTGGGCAGGCTCTCCGACGCCCTGGAGGACCTCCCAGCAGCTGTCCTCTGGCCTGCCTGCCGCTGGCTTATCAGCTGGCAGAGTCAAGAGGCACCTGCCAGGGAAGGCAGCGGCCATGTGCTCTTTTCCTCCTGCTCACCCACCAGACTGGCCTGGCCAGCCCAGCTGCAGCACCTTGCAGCCCCCGCAGGCCCTCTCTGCACAGAGGCAGAAGCCCTGCTCCTGCAAACCCACCAGCTGCTTTGCTCCTCTTGGCTGCTCTTGCTGCTGCTGAGCCCTGCTCTGCCATCAGGAGCTCAGCTACCACTGTCACCCAGGACATCCTGCTCGGTCACCAGTCTCAGCCTCTCTCCAGCTCACAAGTCAGGCCGAGGATCGAGCACACACTGGACTGTGAGTGCTGTCCTCTCCCTCCATGTTGTGCTCAGGGTGAATGAAGGACTCACCCTGCCATGGGCGGCTCTGGCAGAGCTGTCTGCACCTCAGGCACATGTCACAACAGCGCCCACGTCCCCACACAGGTGCTGGAGCAGGGACTCAGACGGCCTCTTTCACTGCCCCGTCGCACTGTACCCCTTTCTTCTCCCTCTTCAGGAATTCAGAGAAGGACACACACAACTACCCAGCACAGCTACACGCCCTGTGTAGCTGTCCCCATCAGGGATGGTCATGGCACAACCATCTCAGCTCAGGTTCTCCGCGACACGTGTGCAACCTCCATAGTGCTCTTCAGCTTCTCTGGCCATCCCGCATGGTCCAGAAAGGATGTCCCACAGCAGCACGCATGTCCCAGCCACCAGCAGCTCTGCTGCCCCAGAGTCTGCTCTCCAGGGATGGACCTGCAGAGAATTTGCCTTTTGTAGTGACTGAGCTCAAGTGAGAGGAGGGAGCAGAGGAAGTGGCCAGCCATCCAAGCAAGGTTTGAGCCCATGTGCACAGTGCAGAAGGGGTGAGCAGGGCATCGCTGTAACCCTTTGGCCCCCTCTTTGCCCTGCTCTTCAGGTCAGTTGGTATTCTTCAACTTTGTGTGCAACAAATCCAGCTAGAGCAGGTGCTCCTGGACTTTTGGCTCTGTTTTTGCACGCCAGGGCTGTGCAACAGTGAGAAGTCTGAACAACGCGTCCTGTGTTCTTGAAGGCAGTGCTGAGTTGCAGAGCCCCACACTCTCCCGTCGGGTGTGAGGAGGGGGAATGTTCCCTTTTCCCTCTGGGTTTCCCAGGTCAGTTCCTGGGGTCAGAAAAGAGCACTCCCTGGGAGAGTCCCAGCACATCAAGGGGCTGGTGCAGGTACGTCCATGAGATGCTTTGGGAAAGCTTGTGGCATTCTCTTGTGGCTCCTCATGGTTCCCTTTCTTCTCTCCTTTGGAGGGGGACACAGGGCAGAAGGCACAGCAGTCACTAAACCTGGATTTACTCTGTTTTAGCTGTAGTCAAGTGTGTGCCTTGTGCTCCGTGGTGATCCTAGCACTGCTGATCTCCTCCCCATTCCCTTCCTGGGTAACACTCTTCAGCAAGACCCAGCTCTGCACGCACGCACGCGTACATACACACACACACACACACACACACAAACTCAGGTGTGCCTGGGAAGGTCAATGATACGAACCATGCCAGCAACAACCCCTCTGTTCACAGCAGCCCAGGTTCAGGAGACAGCCCCCTCCCCGAGCAACTCAGCAGCCTGAAGCAGAGGCACAGGATTAGCGCAGCTTCCTCTGCACTGGTTCAAGGGGACCATGAGCAAAACCCAGGCTGCCGGGCAGCACAACTCCCCAGGCACCCCACCAAGAGGGCACCGTTTCTAGGTGGGCTCCAATCAGCCAGCTTTTGGTTAGCAGCTGAACACGCTGCACCACAGAAAGCCCTACTAGGGGCCCTCCCGGGGCAGCTCTGGCATCAGGACAGTCGGGAATGGGACCAGTGCTGCAGGAATGGGAATGTCCCTGAACCCAGGCCTGGTGCCAGCCTCAGGGGAGGGCACGCTGCCCTTCAGCAGCTGCTGGGTGCTGGTGGGCAGAGCAGCGCAGGCGGAGGCCTGCTGCCCACCTCAGGGCTGTGGACAGCTCCCTGGCCAGGATCAGAGCCACCTGCTC
The DNA here is from genome assembly GCF_028389875.1 of Rhea pennata. Taxonomy (NCBI): domain Eukaryota; kingdom Metazoa; phylum Chordata; class Aves; order Rheiformes; family Rheidae; genus Rhea; species Rhea pennata. Next base: position 1,941,593 of record NC_084691.1, on the reverse strand, counting down.
CCGTGGCCCCTCTGCCGTGCACCCAGGCGGCACTTGGAGCTGTGGGCACATCACCCTGGAGAGGACATTTCCCTCAGCCCACTGCCTCCTGCTGCTGCTGCTGGCGACAGGTGTGATACACACAGCAGTGCTGCACGGGCTGGCAGAGGGGACTCAGGGAAGGGGTTTGTCCCTCTCCATCAACCCTCCCTGGGAGGGCCAGAGCATGCGAGCAGCAACCGCTACAAGACTCTCCTCCTGCCCCCTTCAGCTGCAGAGACAGTGAAGGGGCAGCACTCCATGGGGCAGCCCTGGCCCAGGAGCAGCGCCAGCTAAGAGGCAAGCCCAGCTTCCCCCATGGCAGCCCGCAGCCCAGCACGAGGCTCTGAACGCTGCTTTCTGCTGAAGCTCTCAGAGCACCAGCAGACAACAGGCCTGTGCTCGTCAGGGCCATGTCGTGGGAGGAGAGTGCCCCACACACCATGCCCCCTCCCACAACAGTGACTCAGATCACCTCTGTGACTGCGGCCTGAGAGGCCATCAGCAGGCAAGCAGGCGGGTGGGCACTGTGAGCTCAGCGGGGGCAGCACAAAACCCCCAGCAGAAAGGAGAGCTCCTGAAGAGGGCGGAGGCAGAGGCAGGGAAAGGTGGCATGGCTGGCAGCTGCTTTGGGAGGTCACTTCTCTTGCAGCAACCTTTTGGGGTTGCAGGCAGGCAGGCACTGTAAGGTCATGAAGCGGGTGAGAAAACCTTCCCCATGGAGAGGAGAGCTCTGAGGGGAGGGGAGAGGCACAGGAAGGTAGTGGGGGATGACCCCAGAATGATGACCATGTCACTTCTTTTGCACAGTGGCAAGATCTGAGGATTTGAAATTATAACTCTGATACGGGAATGACAGTCACATTTATCATATACATAAAAATATAGAATATATATTATACTGCATACCCCCAATATCTAAAATAACCTCCTCTCTATATACTATATTATACTACATGGCTCCAATCTCTAAGATAAGCAATTCTTGGAGGTGACAGCATTCATCTGGAGAACACTCAACACCTGCCACTCTGCAGGCAGCATGGCTTTGTCCATTCTCCTCCTACATGCATGCAAAGCAGGACATCTCAGCAAAAACACTTTCACTTCAGTAATAACAGCTTGCAAGCCCCTGAGGAAAAGCTGCACCTGAAAACAACTACTGGTCTAACAGGGCAAAGAGTAAAACACATTCCTCCCCAAGAGACACAAGCAGCAGACACATCACCCTTCCTGGGAAAGCTGCATGCATGACTACCTCTCTGAAGTGCTTGTACACCAAGGCATGCAGCATGGGGAATAAACAGGAAGAACCGGAGATGTGTGTGTGGTCGCAGGGCCATGATCTCGTTGCAATTACAGAGGTACGGTGTGATAGCTCGCCTGACTGGAATGCTGTCATGGATGGCTATGTGCTTTTTAGGAAAGACAAGCCAGGAAGGCGAGGTAGTGGGGAGTTGCCCTTCATGTGAGAGAGCAACTGGAATGCATCGAGCTCTGCCTAGGGGTGGTGGAGGAGGAGGCAGTCGAGAGCTTATGGGTGAAGAACAAAGGGCAGGCTAGCATGGGGGACACTGCCGTGGGTGTCTACTGCAGGCCACCTGACCAGGAAGAGGAAGTCAGTGAGGCCTTCTACAGACAGCTGGAAGGAGCCTCACGATCACAGGCCCGGGTTCTCATGGGAGACTTCAACCAATAAGCACGATTGCAACCCTGGAGTTCAGGAGGGCAGACTTTGGGCTCTTCAGAGACCTACTTGGAGGAATCTCATGGGTTAAGGGCATAGAAGGAAGGAGGGTCCAGGAGAGCTGGCTAGTATTCAAGCATCACTTCCTCCAAGCTCAAGAGCAGTGCACCCCAAGGAGAAAGAAGTCCAGCAAAGGGGGCAGGAGACCTGCAGGGGTGAGCAAGGAGCTCCTGGCAAAACTCAAACAGAAGCAGAAAGTACAGAGAATGTGGAAGAGGGGACAGGCTACTTGGGAGACTTATAGGACTGCTGTCAGAGTGTGTAGAGATGTAGCAAGGAAGGCGAAGGCCCATTTGGAGTTGAGTGTGGCAAGGGATGTTAAGGACAACAGGGCGGGCTTCTTCAAATACATCAGTAGCAAGAGGAGGGCTAGTGAAAATGCGGGCCCACTACCAAATGGGGCGGGGGCCTGTTGTAGTTAGATTCCCGGGGGCCAAACATCCGGTTTGGCCACCCAGCACAAACTCACACACAAACACTGTTCAGTAGCAAGCAGTTTATTAGTAGATACTTACAAACAGACCGACCCGATGGTAATCTCAAGAAGGAGATTCTGGAAGCCACAGAATCTATATGTATCCAACTGCTGTTCTTTCCCACGGATTTCCAAGACCTTGTTAGTTACTTATTTGTATGCCGCTTAACACAGCGGTATTGTTCTAGGCACTAAAAAGTTACAACACTAGACCATTCTCACCGAGTATCAGGTAGTACAGATACAAAAGTTACAATACGGACCATTCCCATGAAGTATCAGGTAGTACGGATACAGGGCCCTGGTGACAAAGGCTACAGAGAAGGCAGAATTACCGAATGCCTTCTTTGCTAAAGTCTTCACTGCTAACGGCAGCCCTCAAGAATCCCGGAGCCTGGAAGCAAAGGGAGAAAGTCTGGAGAAAGGAAGACTTTCCTTTGGTTGAGGAGGAGAGGATTAGAGATCTGGGCAAGCCTGACATTCACAAATGCATGGGCCCAGACGGAATGTGCCCACGGGTACTGAGGGAGCTGGCGGATGTTGTTGCCAGGCCATCCTCCCTCAACTTTGAAAAGTCCTGGAGAACTGGAGAGGTGCCTGAGGACTGGAAGAAAGCCAGTGTCACTCCACCCTTCAAAAAGGGCAAGAAGGAGGACCCAGGCAACTATAGGCCGGTCAGTCTCACCTCCATCGCTGGAAAGGTGATGGAACAGCTCATCCTGGATGTTGTCTCCAGACACATGGAGGAAAAGAAGGTGATCAGGAGTAGTCAGCATGGATTCACCAAGGGGAAATCCTGCTTAACCAATCTGATAGCCTTCTCTGATGGCATGACTGGCTGGGTAGATGAGGGGAGAGCAGTGGACATGGTATCCCTTGACTTCAGCAAGGCTCTGTATCCGTGCTACGTGATACTTGATGGGAATGGTCCGTGTTGCAACTTTTGTATCTGTACCACCTGCTATTTGGTGAGAATAGTCTAGTGCTGTAACTTCTTAGTGCCTAGAACAATACCGCTGTGTTAAGCGGGATACAAACAAGTAACTAACAAGGTCATGGAAATCTGTGAGAAAGAACAGCGGTTGGTCACATATAGATTCTGTGGCTTCCAGCCACAGAATCACCATGAGAAGCAGTCAACATGAAGGTCAGAAGCTGAAGAGTAGTGAAATAGCGACCCCCAAAGTCAAATGTGGCCCCGAAATAAGTCTGCACGCGTGTGCAGTATCAGAGCCCGGTTATGCAACCGGGGCGGAGTTGGGCTAGACTCCCTGCACTTGCTGGCCCCAGGTGCCGGGACTCTCGCCTACTGCAAGTAATCATAAATGCCGGAGTTTTCCAAAGGAGGGTGAGGCTGCTACACAACAGAGGACCACGTTGCCTCCTCGGGGACGCCCGAAAAGATTGTGCCTGCCGACTCTCCCTCTCGCCATGCAGACGATCGGGACAAGCATTGAGGTGGTCCTTCTCGCGATTACCATTGGGTCGGTCTGTTTGTAAGTATCTACTAATAAACTGCTTGCTACTGAAGAGTGTTTGTGCGTGTGTGTGTGTGAGTTTGTGCTGCCTGGCCAAACCGGATGTTTGGCCCCCAGGAATCTAACTAGAACAGGCTCTTGACACTGTCTCCCCTGACATCCTCCTAGAGAAGCTCAAGAAGCGTGGGTTAGATGAGTGGACACTGTGGTGGATTGAGAACTGGCTGAAAGGCAGAGCTCAGAGGGTCGTCATCAGTGCTGCGGAGCTGGAGGCCTGTGGCTATTGGAGTTTGCCAGGGCTCAGTACTGGGTCCCATCCTGATCAACTTCTTCATCAATGACCTGGACGAAGGGACAGAGTGGCTCCTCAGTAAGTTTGCAGATGATACCAAGCTGGGAGGAGTGGCTGCTACAGCTGAGGGCTGTGCTGCCATTCAGAGAGAGCTGGCCACGCTGGAGGGCTGGGCGGCGAGGAACCTCCTGAGGTTCAACAAGGGCAAGTGCAGAGTCCTGCACCTAGGGAATAATAACCCTCGGTACCAGTACAAGCTAGGGGCTGACCTTCTGGAGAGCAGCTCTGCAGAGAAGGACCTGGGAGTGCTGGTGGATGACAAATTGACCATGAGCCAGAAATGTGCCCTTGTGGCCAAGAAGGCCAATGGTATTCTGGGGTGTATTGGGAAGAGTGTTGCCAGCAAGTCGAGGGAGGTGATGCTGCCCCTCTCCTCAGCCCTGGGGAGGCCTCATCTCAAGTACTGTGTCCAGTTCTGCGTTCCCCAGTAGAAGAGAGACATGGAGCTGCTGGAGAGAGTCCAGCGTAGGGCTACAAAGGTGATCAGAGGGCTGGAGCGTCTGCCCTCTGAGGAACGTCTGCGAGAGCTGGGCCTCTTCAGCCTGGGGAAGAGAAGGCTGAGGGGGGATCTTATCAATGTGTATACTTATACATCCTCCCTTATACATCCTGGGGAGGGTGTCAAGGGGATGAGGCTAAACTCTTTTCAGCTGTCTCATGCGAAAGGACAAGAGGCAATGGGCAAAAAATGAACCACAGAAAGTTCTGCCAGAGTATGAGGAGGAATTTCTTCACTGTGAGAGTGACAGAGCCCTGGAACAGGTTGCCCAGAGAGGTTGCGGAGGCTTCTTCTCTGGAGATATTCAAAGCCCACTTTGATGCAACCCTGTCTAACATGCTTTAGGTGACCCTACTTGAGCAGGGAGGTTGCACTAGATGATCTCCAGAGGTCCTTTCCAACCTTACCGATTCTAGGATTCTATGATTCTGTGATTCTACGGAGACGGCTACAGCTTCCAGACAGCTCCCACGAGGAGAGGGCTGGAGCTTCAGTTAGGCTCCTGGCCAGGGCTGGAGGTGCCAGGGCAGACTGCTCAGCGGAAATGAGTCCTACTCAGTGCACGCCAGGCCCTGATGTTCCAGGCCACAGTTTCTGCAGTTCCCTCCTGCAGTCGCTCCAGTTTTGCAGTGCCTCCCTTGAACTGGCACGGTCACAACTGGACACAGGCGAGGCCTAGCAACTGTGGCGTGTCAGCTCACATTGCTCCATGTGCTCGCTCTACAGGAGCTGACGCAGCAAGCACACAGCTAAGAAGGAGAGGCCAGAAGGAGAGCAGACCACTCTGTGCTCACGCTGACTGCCCCTCTTGTCTAGTCTTCCACTGCTGCCAGCAGGTGCAGAAGGCAAGAGCCAGCCAAGCCCTCCAGCAAAGCCAAACCCAAATCCTAACCCAAGCCTTCTGCAGACCACAGGAGAGTGGGACTGGGACTGCTGTGGCTTCACACTGGCTTAGGTACTTAGCGGGGGATGTTGTGTGTTTAGAAAATATGAGTGCATGGCACTCAACTCTGCAAAGATCCTTGGCAGCGTGTTCCCTGGAGCATTCCGACACTTCTTGGGGAACTTCCTTGAGCAGTGCAAGCTACTTGGTACTTCTACAATGCACTTGTCGTGTGTATAGTCAGGCAGGACCGCCTTTGGCCACACTGCCTGCATGCAGGCAGCTCCGCTGCCTCAGTAGTTACTATGTGGGTGAGGAGTGGGAAAGGCAGGACAGCCTCAAGCCCTCTGGGTCTCCCACCACCGCTGAAGAAGGGAGAGAGTGGGCACACTCTTGCTAGAGGCCTGCTTTCAACTCCTCTGCTCTGCCCGCTGCAATGTATTCCCTGCCTTGGCGTGCTGCTCTCCCATGAAATGAGAACTTGCAGGCTATCCACTCAGCTGCAAAAGCTGCAGCTGCACTAGCTGGGGCTTTCGCTTGGAGTCCAAGGACCCTGCCCTGCCCCCAGAGCCAAAGACAGGGCCCATCTTTCAACGCTGCCAGAAAGGTCCTTTCCTCAGGAGAGATGCAAGCGGAACTAGCACTGCAGGAGCTGAGGGCTGAGGCAGGCTCACTGGCCCTGCAGAGACAAGGTGGCACATGCCTCTGCTACAGATCACAGGACCTGTGGAGGGTCCTTTTCAAAGAGTCTCCTTCCTCCTTTACTCTGCAGAATGTTCTCAGAGCAAGCCGAGTGCCCTCAGACTTCCTGGATGCATAGCCATGCTTTGCAGAGACCCAGCGCCTCTCCTGCCTCTCTCTTCAGATGCTCACCACGCACATGCCCTATAGTCTGCCTCAAGAATCAAGCTCCGGGTGGGGCAAAAAAACATGAACGAGAGCTGCCACATCTTCTCTTTTTATTCCGGATTACAGAAACTCTCGTCTTGTGGCTCACCTGGTAGTTCTGCCTTGTCATCACCCCATGAACCTGCACTCGATAAATGCACGTGTACCTGGGGTTCCCCTAGTTGCTCTGCACCTGGAATTCGATGTAGCGGAAGGCTCTGGGCAGCTGCTTCTGTAAAGGAAACGGAGGCAGCCATCGTTGCTCGGGTGGAAAGAGCGACAGCACAGCAAGGGCGCTTCCTCTGCCAGCCCCATCCCTGCTGGGGAACCAAACGCAGCCCTGGCAGAGGAGGCAGCCGTGCTTCCCCTGCCACAGCCACAAGGCACAGGATGCTTTGGCTCATCCTCCACGCTCTGTCGTCCAAGCACTTGCAGGCAAACCTCAGTCTGCTGCTCGCGTCGTGCCCACACGCACTCCCGGTACCTTGAGGAGGAAGGTCTGAACAGCCTCCTGGTCCACCTCAAACACAAAGAGCCCCAGGAGAGTTTCTTCTGCTTTTCCTCATCCACGCCCTCAAAGGCAAGCGACAAGGGGAGAACGTCATGCTCAAGCAGAGCTGAAGGAAAAGTGTCTGCTGAGGTGCAACCGGGCAACCCTGCCTCGTGTGCCGCTCCTCTAGCAGGAGCCGAGAAGAGCTTAGTGTGGGTGTGGGTGAGGCTGCTCTGAGCAAGCGCTCCAAGACCCTTGGCCAGAGAGCATTCAGCAAGCCCGAGTGGCATACCACCACCGTGGGCCACCCCACGCAGGGGATGCAATGCTCTGCAGAAACCAGCCCACGCTTCTCTGGGAGAAGTCGCCAGGAGAAACAAGGCTCCTTTGCAGCTTTCGGCCAGGGCCGCAGGGCCTCGTTCCCTCCCCGCCCTCCGCGGAGGTGCAAGGCAGAGACTTACGGAGACAGCAAAATCTTTGGGGGCGCTGCTGACTTCCCCGGAAGGAGAGACTGCCTTGGAGATGTGCTCCACGGTGACAGCCATTGGCCAGATCTCCTCAGGCAACCGAATGACCACTTGGCCCTCTGCTCCTTGGAAAACCCAGCACTGTCCGGGGGAAGTAGGCAGCTGAAACCAGAAAGCAGCCTCCTTCAGTGGCAAGGCACTGCAAGAGCCCACAGAACTGGCGGCTTTGCGAGCAGCACAGGCCTGCCTTAGTCTCTTGGCTGACATTCTGCATGCAAAGGCACACCAGTGGATGAAAGGGACAGGAGGGGACTGGTCAACTTAATTTCAGAAGATGGGCAGATGCTAACACTTTTACTTCAGTAATAACAGCTTGCAAGCCCCTGAGGAAAAGCTGCACCTGAAAACAACTACTGGTCTAACAGGGCAAAGAGTAAAACACATTCCTCCCCAAAAGACACAGGCACCACACACATCACAAAGCCATTCACAGCAGTCCCTGGCCCAGGAAGAATTGCACAGCTACTGCTGGGAAGCAGGTACCAGAAAGCAAGACAGACAATACAGCTCTGCCCCGTGAACTTCCTGACCTGCGCCTACGCACCAAACATGCAGAGAGCTGTAAGACTCCAGGCCCTGCCCCAGACACTTCACAGCAACAGAACTTCCCCTCCTCTTTCCTCTGGGCAAGACATCTGCAACTGTTGAGGGGCTTCACATGCCCGGCTCAGATGACACACTTGTCTCTGCAGACATAACCTGCTGAACTTGCACAGAAAAAAAAAACACAGTTGCCTCTATTCAGGTGGTGTGGATTTTCCTAATGGAGAAGGGAGAACAGAGGGAGAAGCTTCCTCTGTGCTGGTTTCCTGGCCCACTTGCCCTCTCAGCTGGTACACTAAGAAGAGCAGGAGATGCTGATGGGCTTTCTCTAACAGCTTAGCCTCCTTAGCACCACTTAGGGCCCCTGTGAAGAGGAGTTCCAGGTCCTTTTTCCAGTCAAAGCTGTGCTCTCATACACAGGACTCCAGGCTCTGCAGAACCACTCCAGATAAAAACAGCTCCAGGCGTCTCTTTGACTTGTTTGCTTCCGGCAAGGGCTGCCTGTTGGAAACAAAACACAAAAAAGCATTCATTCATCTCCGTCTTTTAGGCCAACAGAAAATTGCTGCAGAAGCATCAAAGGACACTCAACAACTGGGCAAGACAGTGTCCGTGGATATTCTCTGCAGGGGAAGCAAAGCATCTGTCGGAGAAAAATCCCAAATCTTAACTTTACATGCGCAGTGACAGGCTGTGACCAATAATGCTGATTGGCAAAGGGACCCAACCAGTCAAAGGAGATGTCCACGAAACCACAAGCCCCTTGCTCAGCAGAGCTCAGAAGAAGTAAAGCAAACATCCCGAGAAAAGCGACAGGAAATCTGAGGATGGAATTTCGTTCGGCCCTTCTGTAGATTCATGGTGTCCTTAGAGCCCACAGAGTGGGGGTGCTTCTGGAAGAACAAACACCAGGAAGGTTATCTAAAGCTACTGCACCTGGCTGCGGAAGCTCCCAGGCCACAGCCTGCCGGAAGAAGAGGCTCAGGAAAAGAATCACTATATACGGCCCTGCTCCGATTCTCCCTCCGAGGCGGTACAAGTTCAACACTGTCCAAGAGAGCACCAGGCTGAAAAAAACTCCCGTTGAGCTCAGCAGCCCATCTGCTCTGCCAAGCTCTTGCTGTAACTGTCCTCACTACCTCTACATCAGTGGCAAAGACATCTAAGGATGCCAGGCCAGCTAGCGATTGGTGTTAGGCCACCTAACATACCTGGAAACGGCTGGTTCAAACACTTTGCTGCTGCCAAAACGGGAGCAGGCAGCTGCCTGAGAGAGCTCCAGTCTCAGCTTCTGTTCCCACGCTTCGGTGCTTGCTTGCTTACTACAGAGTTGCCTAGAAACACTTGTCACCCGCTCCAACTCACCTAGGTTCTTCAGTATTCTGAGTATTCTTGAGTATCTGAGGTGTGACTAACTGTGCGCAGCATCACCACACAAGACGTACAGGTGCTCTCGGGAATACTGTGCTTCTCAAGGCTGAAAATCAGAAGCTGCCCACGGACACGGCTGAGATCTGCAGCGGCAGGTCAGCAAAGACCTTTGGAAAGCAAACTCACACACACTCTCCAGGGGCAGCATCTTCCCCGGCTTGCCTTCCTCAAAGGCAGCAATGAGCCCTCTCGCCGTGGCCTGAAAAGACACAGCTCCAGGAGACAAAGTCCTCAGCACACTAACCTCTGCGCAGCAGGCAGCTGAAACAAGGCCTCTCAAGCCTCCGAAGCTAGAGCTTGGAAACTGCAATAGTCTTTCAGAGCACAGCATCACTGCCTTCCTCGGTTTGCTGCTCAGTTAGCCACAGCAGCCTGGTGTTTTGTCTCACAGTGCTTACTTTGAAGGGCAGCGTTCTTTCCACCTGTTTTCATGGCAGGGCTAACAGGTGCAAGAAGCAAGAGCACAAGCTGACAGAAGTCACCAGGACTAGTAAACACAAGAAAGCAGAGGAGCAATGAACACAAGGACAGCAAATGCCTCGTCTCCCACAGCAGGCTGCAGCCCTCGCAACAGCGAGCTTTCAGCCAACCACAGCAGGCATTCTGCGCACCAAGGCAGCTCAGACAGTAACCTGGAAGGTCTGGAAGGTGGTCAGCTGCCACGGCAACTGAACTGACAGTGCCACGGGAAACAGAGGTGACCACTCGGGAGTCCGACAATCGGATCTGCAACAGCATCTTCTGCTTGTGGAGGCTGCGTAAACCAAAAACACCCTTTCTCCTCAGGCCACAGCACTACTCTGCAGCCTTTAGGAAGACCTTCTTTTGCTAGCCCTTTCCAAGCCCAGTGCTAGCAAGCAAGCACAGCCTGACTAACAGGCAATGCAAAAACATCTTGATCATGCAGACAAGTGCGAGAAGGATATTCTGCACACACAATCAATAAACCAGCACGATTTCGGCATGGCTGCTTTCAAACTCTGCAACCACGTGCTACTGCTTCCACGCTTAAAGAGATGCAAGAAAGCCACAGAGGTGCTTTGCTTTGAACAAGCGTTAAGAAGCTCAGCAAAGACTCCCTAGATAGGCCTGCAGGTGAGACTCAGACTGATCATGCTCATTTCCACAGTCAGGCTTGTACTTCTCATCTCAGTCCTTATCACAACTGAAAGGCAAAAGATGCATCGTGTAGCTCACCAAATGCCTAAGAGGAGACTCAACACATGCTGCAACCTTGTACTGTGAGTCAACTAAGCTGATGCATGGTGGGCTTTGAAGTGTTACACTCAACAGGCAAGAGGGGAAGAATTCAAAGAGCGCAGTGCAGAGTGCTCAGAATGGCACAGCAACAAAAGACATGACAGCAGGAATCCGCCCTGAAAGTGCCATCTGCCGAAGAATGCTGCCCCTTCCCAGGGGAAAAACAACTGGCACAACAGCATTCTTCACTCAACAACATACACGGAAGAGGGCAAATATTTACGGCTGAATATACTCTATCATCTTTCCCTAAAACAGAAATGATAAACAACAGAAGCTTACCTCTGCACTGCCTTGCTTCACTGGTTTGTCCTGCTCATGGGACTCTTTAGTCCCTTCATGTCTGCAGGCTGTTCCGCTGCTCTCCAACGCCTGCGAGAAGCACAGAAAGACAGAACTCAGCTCTTGTCACTGCTGTCCCAGTCGATTCTGAGGAATCCACCTCCTAGCTACGAAAGGCTTTTTGCAGTGCTGCATCCGGCTACGACCTCTGTTGCCTGCATGAGCAGGGGAAAATATCCTGTCAGCACCTAGCACCATTCTTCCAGAGCAACAAGGTGAGGAGAGAAGGGAAAGCTGGGCTCCTTTCCCACTTTCTTCCCTCAACGCACAGCAGGAGCCCTTTCTTTCTCTGCAGCACTTTCACTACCTGGGACACAGGCAAGCCACCAGCACCTCCTCTGTCAAGCGCTTGGGCATCTACTGCGGAGGAATACTGCAAACCAGGTGTTATCCTGCAAGGCAAAACTTGGATGTTTCCAACCACCCTTGCACCCAAAGCACTGTTAGCTCACTCTGACTAAAGACCACCTCACTGAGTGACAAACACGTCTTGAAGACGTTCACTTGCATTCTAGAGGCTAGTCAGGAGGCGGATTATCCTCCGTTGGAAGGGAGCACGAGTAGAACCATGCAGACTCTGAAGACCAAGCAAACACACACACATTGCACTGCTTCCTACATCCATCCCTTCGCCTCCAAAAATAGCTATTTTTGTCACCAAGCATCCACCTTTGCACAGGGGAGACCTACAATGGACACTCATGCTATCCCATGGTGCTTTCGAGGCAGGCAATCCAGCAGGGTAACAGAGAGCCCAGCTGGCCCCAAAGATCACCGCCCTTCATAGCTGCACTGAAAGAGGGCAACGTGTTGAGAGAAAAAATTCAAGCCGACTTGTAAGGAGAAATAAATGTACAGAGCTCTATGCTTAGGCGTGCTAGTGCAGACAGCTAATCCTGACTGCCTGAGGAGAAAGTCTCAACTCCAACAAACAAGCCTGTGAAAGTTCATGAGAACTGAAGTAGGGCAGCTGCTAGTGGGTTCGTTCTGAGACTCAACACTGGCCCGTACTAGCCATTTTGCAACAACAGAGGGTGCTTCTGGCTCTCCAGCAGAGCTTCTCAGTTGCACCACAAGACAAGCTTTCCTCAAATAAATAGTAATGCAAACAATGCAACCAGGCTTGTCCAGAAAAGCTGCAAGTCACTTACTTCTTTTGGAAGCTCTGCCATCACAAAAAACAACCCACCAACAAAATTGCCAACAGTTACAAAGGAATTAGTTAAGAATTTTCTGTAACTCCACGATTAAGCTAAGGAAAAGGCGCCCAAGGGGGCACCAGGGCTTTATCATCTCCCGTCCCTGCAAGCGGCCAGCCACTACAAAGCAATGGTCACTGCTGTGAGGTGAGAACACAGTTCAGCCTACACCACAGAAACCCACTGGCACACTAAAGCCTCTCTCATACACTTTCGAACACACATTTTCCCTTTCACATGAACCTTACAAAGCCACTTCAGCCACAGCGATTTTTCTTTCTGCCTTTTCTTTCTTTCTTTCCAGGCACACCTTGCTGCCTCCCATAGCTTCCGACAGAGGCACAAGGAGCATAAGTGCTCTGGCTGATTTACATTTCCTCCACCTAAACATTTTAGGCTTTCCGCTCAAATGCACTGGCTGCTGCCCACGGCTAGAGGCACACAACCAGAACACAATGCCTGGACTACAGGTCACTCTACTGACATGAGATCCCTCCTGCTGGCAGCAGAAGTAGAGTAGCCTCTCACATTCACGCAGCACGGTAACATCAGGCCTAGGGCTAGCTCCCACGACACCTCCTCAGGCCACGGGACACACAGGTGGTCACAAAGAGAAAAGAACGGATGAAAAGCCACACAGTTGCAGTCACAAGGACTTAACAGAAGAGCCAGGGTTTTCCGCAATACATGACACCTACGAACAATAAGGCGTCTTCATTACTTGAACGATGGGTAACCCCTCCCTTTCTCCTCCTTGCGCCAGTCTGGCCACGCTCTTCCACCCAGGCCTCCATGGGCAGAACCTCCCACCAAAACACAGGAAGGCCTCTCTACCGGCAGCTACTGACACCGCTGCAGCATCTCAGCAGCACCCCACACACCTTGCCCACTCAGACACAGCTACTTCTCCCACCACCACCACATCTCTCCCCCCTTTCTCACAGGCCTTCCAGCAACACCCCTTCGAGCACCCAACGCTGCTTTCTCAGTGCTGCTAGCAACAATGGACTACCCAGGCTGAGATGTAAAGCTTGCCTCCTTCCTCAAGGAAAGCGACACGCTAAAGAGTACTGAGCCACTGAAGGTCCAAAGCTAATGAGTTCATCCTGACCTTCTGAAAGCTCCAGGAAAAGAAAAGTCTACGTCCGACAGGGAAGAAAGACAGAAAAGCAACTCACAAATACCCACTTTAATAAGGTCCTGCTAAAGCTCTGCTCCGGAGCTCGGTCTGCGCTGCACGCTTCCTCACTAGGCAGAAGGCAACAGTTGCTGGAACTATTTTGTCAAGTGATTCACAGCTGGTGCAAAGAGTAGGAAACACTGTAAGTCTTCTTCAAGCTTTCTTCAACAAAATCTCATCTTTGCAGCTCTTTGGCTCCCAGTCCCAGCCAGTAGCATCACTACTGGCTAGTCTCACAACGTGACCTTCAGGGCTAACAGCTTAACTACGCGGCCGTGCTTGTAAGGAATAAGGTTATTGGGGTTGAGGAATATTGGAAACGTTGGGAAAGACAGGCCATAACCTGTCAATGCTCTGAAAACACTCGCCGTGCAAGCGCTTGCTCACATCCTTCCCCTTTGCCCGGTGAGGACAGTTCATCACTTGAAGCTGAAGAAAAAAACACTTAAATTTTCACAGTTAATCACGAACAACTGAAAGCTGCACTGCCCCGCCACACTACAACACCAGCTCCTGCCTGTCTACTTTCCCCACCAGTTGCCCACGCACACCCAGAGCGTTTCTGCTTTCCACCAGGCCAGAGCATTCAGCGGCAGAAGCAGCAAAGAAAGCAGCTGCTCTGTTCCGCTCACTCCTCCACGGCTGCCTGCGGTGCCACCAGTGCTGCAGCTCTCACACCTCAGGCCTTCTTGGCCCCTGACAGGCCACAGCGCAGCCAAAAACCCCCTCTGTGTCCCTGGGATGCTCACAGGCAGCAGCCGCCACAGCCCAGCACAGAGCTTTCTCACCCGCCCCTCCCCTCCTGTCCCCTCCTGTCCCCGAGTCTCGCCCAGGCCCCAGAGCAGAGCGGGGCCCTGCGGCAGCAGCGCCCGGCAGCAGCGTTTCCCCGCGGACGCTGCCCTGCAGCACAAGTGCCACAGCCCAGGGCCAGCGCGGGCGCCGCTGCCCCTCGCTCACGGCCTGGGCCGCGGGCAGCAGCCACCGCCGCAGGCTCCACGTACAGGAGCAGCTGCCGCGCGGCAGCGTCGCTCTGGGCTCCCTGTGCAGCCGCCGCCAACGCCCGTTGCTGCCGCAGCTGCTTCTCGGCGGCCGCAGAGCGGCGCCGCGCCAGGGCCAGGCGGCGGCGGGGCCAGCGGGCACCTGCGCCGGCACCATGGCCACACGGGCCCCGCCCCCACCGCCGGAAGTGACGCCTCCCGCGCCCAGGACCCTCCCACCCGGCGCTCCCCCATTGGCTCCCGTGGGGCTGGGAAAGACGGAGGCGGGGCGGGTGTGAAAGGGTCGTCAGTGCGCGTGCGCTGGGCGGGCCTGGGGCCGCGGGGGGCGGGTCCCCGAGGGGAGGGGCGGAGCAGTGACGGGGTGGGGCGGAGCATGCGCACTGGCACGGAGGAGGGCGGCGAGGGGCGGGGCCGGGGCGGGGCGGGGCCGGGAGGCGGCTGCTGCGGCGCGGGGCGGCGTCTGCCGGCGCGGGGCCGCCCGGAGCCTTTAGCCGCGGCGCCGGGAGCTGCAGCGCCGGGGCCGAAGGCCGCTGTCGGGGCGGAGCGAGCGGCTGTGCGTGCGGGGGGGCCGGAGCCGCCGCAGCCCGGCCGTGTGCCAGGAGCGGCTGGGCGAGGCCCGGCCGGGCCTGGGCCGCCTCCGGCCCCACGGGAGCCCCCGGCTCTTGCGCCCCTGCTGCGGGCGGCCCCGTGGCTCAGAGCCGCCTGCGGTGGAGGCTGGTCAGGGCCGTCTCGGCTGCGCGGGGACCCTCAGCATCAGTGTCAGCACAGGAGCTTCACCCCCCCGCTCCTCCGTCCCACACCGGGAGCCCCAGGGAGCCCCAGAGCAGCCCCAGAGCAGCACACGCAGGGGAGAAAGGAGGGGAAACGCTGTGATGCAGCTGCGGGGGGAAGCCCAGGCAGCAGAGACCGCCAGGCCCTCGGCACAGCACACCGAGCAGCGGCAGGGCAGCGGCACCCGGGCCCGCGCCAGGAGCTGTGCCCCTCTGCTCTGCCGGAGGTCTGGCTGCAGCGCAGGGGGCTGGTGGCCTGGCCCCGGGGCCTGCAGTGTGGCGGCTCTGCGGGTGGCAGAGGGCACGCGGGTCTTGCTTTGAGGGGGATGGCTGCACGGGAGGGGTGTGTGGGCGTTGGCCAGGTTCCCCCTCCCGCAGCATTTCTGCTTGAGTTTCCGCTCCTTCTGTGGCCCTGGCTCCAGTGCCTGGAGCTTTTCCTGCAGCAGCTCTTTCCCTGTGCTGCGTCTTGGCCCTGTCTTGAGTGCTACCTTCTGAAATAGCAGCATGTGCTGAAGGGGAATGAGTTTCCAGAAGGATGAAGTTGCCTTTAGCACAAACTTCCCAATTTCTTCAGCAGGACTTCAGTAGCATCTTGACGGCAAATATTCCGTGTGTCCTACGAAAGCTGCAGTTCTGTTGTAAGAAGTCTTTGTGCATCTGATCCAAGAGGGAGAGAGCGCAGCAGTGATGGTACCAGCTGCCCTGGGGAGCCTACCTTTGGCAAAAGCATGATTTCTGTTGAAAAAAGACCAAAGTATCCTTGGAGCACCTGCTATTCTTTTGGAAAGGAAATAGAAAAACCAAATACCAAAAAGGAAAAGAGCCCTTAGAAAGTGCTTTCAGTCTCTGTTCCTGAGGCAGAAGTTTTCAGAAGGCTTCCTCTTTGTCTTAGCCGACGTACTGCTTTGACTCCTGCCTTTTGCTTGGTGGGGAGGTGTGCAGCTGAGAGTTTTTGAAAGACCTAGTTGCTGAGCCCTTCTTGAGCAGTGGGTTATTTCCGTGTGTGGATGGGTTGCATTTCCGTCCTTCTTAGTTCCTCACCTCCTAAGGCATTTCTACCCCCGGTTTGAGTGTGTTCGGAGCGGAGATCTGTGGAACACCTCGGAGGGTCTCTTGTGTCTTAAAGATGTTCCTTCGGGCATCTTTTTAAAATCCTGAGAACTTGCATTTAACCTGATGCCAAGTGCCAGGTTGACAGCGCTGAGCGGGGATTCCCTGCCAGTTTTCTGCACAAGCAAACTGCCAAGGGCAGGACCGTGGGTTCAAGGTGCTGGAAGAATGTTTCAGTCATCGCGAAGGAATTGGTGGAGGTTTTGTGGCAGTCAGTTGTCAGCGCTTCCTGCCCCAGTGACGGCAGCCACATCGGCTGTGTCGCCGTGGGGCGAGCGCAGCACCGTGCCCACCGCCCTCCCTCACCACCAGGTTTCGTGCACGGGGCCATGGCCGGGTGAGAGCAGCCATAATGCCCAGCCCAGGCAGGACCTCCAGTGGGGTTGTCCCTGCTGCACGACCTGCATGGGGTCAGGGGCAGCCCCCGAGCATCCCATGCAGTGCCTGCCTCCAAGTGGGCGAGGGGGGCGTGGGGACGAGTATGGCTGTGCCCCTCTGTGACACGGGCTGTGCTCACAGGCGACATCCCGTGTCACAGTGACCGCTGCCCTCTCGCACACGGACACAGCCTCTCCACACACGTCCTGGCCAGGCTGGCGGAGCCCAGGCACTGGAGCTGCTCTCGGCACCAGTCTGCTGCGAGGAGCCGCCAAGGCCGATCGGGAGTCAGCGAGGGGAGGCCGGGGCAGCACGGGCTACCGTGAAGTGTGGAAGAGGAGGAGGAAGAGGAGGCGGTGGTGTTTCCTCATCACCTCCTGCTGTAGGGGTGACCCAGAGCAGGGAGGAGAAGGATGGAGCTCTGGGACGCTGGCCACGGGAGGCAGCGTGGACAGCGGGTGCCAACGCTTCCCTTAGAGGGTAAGAAGTTTGGGAGCGCTTCCCCGGGAGCTGTCACAGAGATCATTAATGCTGAACATGGCTGTGGAAAGTGTGCTTGGAGGGAGCTGGAGGCTGCGGCCAAAGCCCCGACTGATGGTCCTCTCTGGCTCAGGTGCCAGTGTGGCTGCCAGGACTCCTGCGTCCCAAGCATGATGCCCTGCCATCTCGTGGCACCGCTGGGCAGAAGTCCCGGTGGTGAGGGACCCTGCTGGCCAGGCAGAAGGGGCTCGGGCAGCCCAGCTCCTGCTGGGGGAAAGTACTGGAGCTGCTGCAGTAGACGTGCAGAGCCTGGGCATGCAGGGATGCCATACGGGGAGACTTGCCCTGCAGGGGAGACCCTGCGGATGCCCTCAGCCCCTGAACTGCCATGGGCACAGCATTGTGCCCTCGGCATCGTGGAAATGCATTGCCAATACCCGAGGGAGGGGGCCGCCCTGTGAGAGCTGCATCTGGAAGGAAAGGAGCCCTGCCTGAAGAAGGCTGAGGGGTCCTGCAGCTGTTGCTGGGCTCTGGAGAGGCTGCTGGGAACACCTGTGCTGGAAAGGAAACGTTGGACTTCTGTTCAGCTCAGCAGGGCTTTTTGGGCAGGATCCCAGCCACTGCCTCTACTCCTTCCCCTTGGTTCTCCTTGTAGCTGCAGACTGGTAGAGCAGGCTTTGAGCTCGGGGCACACTGTGGATGTCCCATGGAAAGGTGTCTACGTGCTAATGGCTCTGTTTCAGCTCCAGAGCCCTCCAGGGAGCAGCTACAAGGTTCTCACCTCAAGGTGGTTCCCACCTTAGCTGCTGAGTGCCTGTCGGCACTGGGCTGACATTGGGGAGGGGGAGGCTCTTTGAAGACGCTTGCACTTGCCATCTCCTTGCTTCGGCATGTGCTGAACGGTTGTGAGGTGGCCCACCCTAGCATGACGTGCCTTTCCCTTATTTTGCAGAGCGCCTTGCTATCTGGGAAGGTGTATCGGACTACATTGTACGGCAGCTGATGCTGAACCAGGTGGGTTTGCTGTCCTGGGCCTCCCCAGGAAAGCCTTCTTGTGCATGTTCTGTGAGGGGAGGGATGACC
This sequence comes from Rhea pennata, assembly GCF_028389875.1. Taxonomy (NCBI): domain Eukaryota; kingdom Metazoa; phylum Chordata; class Aves; order Rheiformes; family Rheidae; genus Rhea; species Rhea pennata. The sequence continues at coordinate 1,923,462 of NC_084691.1, read as the reverse complement.
TCTCTGCTTTTCCTGGTAGTTTGGAGAGGGTGAAGAGGAGAGGGGTGAACATCTCTAGGAAATTCTTCCAAAGAACCTCTCCAGGGCTTCTCCAAAGCATTCTAAGGGTGGGTAGGCCACCAAGCACCGTTGCCATGCGCTCACAGGTTAGCAGCCTCTCCACCTAAGAGTTTCATACGTCTCCTCTTCTTTGCTGTTTTCAGGGAGTCCGAATTATTCGGCTTGGGACCTTGGACGTTGTTACTGAGCAACTTGGGGGTGGGAAGGCTGGTCTCCTGACTGTTCGCAGACCCGTCTTCCGCCTTGCGCAGAATATTGCAGCGGTTCACGGCCTCACCCACCGTGAGGCCTACGCTCCTGGTAAGAAGACAGGTGGAGACTGTTGCTTGCCCTGGGGACCTCTCTGGGGAGTGCACAACTGCTGTTTGTCAGTGACTGTTAGAAACTGAGAATTGCGTCACCAGGTCCTGAGAACAGCTTCCAATTTTTTAAAATAATCCATACATCATTATGCACATTGCAACAACACTCCCTCTCTGGATGTCTTGCTTGAACAGCTGTGCACTTCTGAGGTGCTGAGGGTAGCTGGAAGGCTCTGACGGGCTGCGGTGCAATGCTTGTGTTCTCCTTCCTCCTTGAAGCCATGAGACATGGCACAGCTAAAGCTCTCCCAGGCTGGAATGCACAGAGTGGAGGAACTTGCCCCCCTTGCTGCTCTCCTTGTCCTGCCGTCATGTGTCATGTTCCTAGGAGATGGCAGGGACCCGTTCCTTCTAGCTGTGTGGGGAAGAAAATGTTGCAGTACACTTGGCACACGTGCTTGTAGAGTGCTTGGGAGTTGTCCTGGGGAGGGATGGTGTCAGCTTCCCCCATGAGCTTTTCCCGCACGTTAAAGAAGACAGCCCCGAATCAGGGTCCTGCTTGGAGAGCTCCAAGCTGCTGACACTCTGGTCTTGCCTGCTCAGGTGCTCTGTTAGTGACTGTGTGGCTCTTCTGCTGCTTCCTAGGTCACAAGCAAGCTGAGCCCCTGAAGTATGCTCGCATAGCCTCGGACATCTCTGTGCCTCGGAAAAGAGTGCAGGCCTGCATAGAGGAGACCGTGCATCTTTTCTGCCGCTGCCTGGAGAGCGGGAAGAATGTTGCCTTTGTTCTGAAGCACGTTGGCATGCTTGTCATTCAAGGAAGCAACGTGAAAATGAGGTTCTACAGAGACTTGCTGCAAAGGCTGAATGGGACGGCACAGCTGGTAGCAGCTTCTCTTAGGGTACCGTTTCCATTTCTGTGCCGCTGCTTCTAGTCCTTTGGAAATCCTAGCCAAGTGGATGGATTTTTACTGGCCTGCCACGACCTTTCTGGGCACCCGCATAGCTGTGGCCTCGAGTACCGGCAGCTCCCTGCCCCGTTCTTCTGGAACATTCTGAGACCTTGGTGGCGGAGCAGAGCCTGGGAATTTCTGTACTGGGTCCAACCAACGCTCCCTGCAGCCCAGGGTCCCGTTGTGATGTGGTCAGGGAAAAAGATCAAAGGAAAGGGCAGGCTGATTATGTATTTTCTTCCTGGAGATCTCGCCTTCCAGCAAGCTACAGTTTAGCGCCTTTTTGCGTTAGGATCATGTTTGGATTGGTGACGGGAAGCGGAGACACAAGCAGACCAAGGCCCAGCTGGCAGCAGACCCCTTTTGCCGCTGTCACTGTGTTGGTCTAGTTGTGCTGAGCAGCTCTTCCGAGGGCCCCTGGAGGCGGAGGAGCCCAAAGCAGGGCTTTTCCTGATGTGTGCATCTGCATGCTGCTAGTGGTGGCCACAGAGAACATTATTGCAGCCCATGCCCTTCCCCAGGTCTGTAGCTGAGCCCCGTCCTTCCCGTGGGCTTTCAGGTGCAGCCAGAAAGAGGACATGTGAGAGCAGTTCAAGCTGAGCCCCTTAGGACTAAGCTGGAGATGCAACTTAGCCGTAGCCCGGCCCTGGTTCCCAGCTCTGTCTCTTCCTTCCGTCCGAGTCTGTGGTGTCTCTTCAGGCCATTCTCTGGGCCAGGGGTTTTCTGCCGCCTTTGTTCCAGGGAGTCCCAGGGCAGGACCCTCAGCAGCCCCTTGAGTACACCGCAGAGGTTTGGCCCTCCCAGTTGTTACCCACTGTACAAAGGCAAAGGCTGGGCTTTTTCTCTCACCACCTCAGGGGTGCAGAGGCAGCGGCCTGAGTGTGAGGAGACCCTGGGGGGAGGCGGGTTACTGCCACCGCTGAGCCGCCCTCTGTTCTCAGCTCACGAGGCATCAACTCAAGGCATCCGGGAAAAGGCAGCAGCCAGGAAGGCTGGCTAGTGCAATGCCTTCTCCTGTGCTTGCCTCCATCGGCCTCTGCGTTGGGAAAGACCTGGTGCCTGGGCTGAGTCTCTGGATTCCTTCCCTTGCCCAAAGCCTGCCAGTGCTCTTACCCTTGCTCACTGATTTCCCGGCAGCTGCTACGGTGTCTCCATGAGGGGCTGCTGAGAGGAAGGCAGTTCTTTGTTGCAGCATTGCTGAGAGGAAGCTGCTTCTCTGAGCAGTGGGAAGATTTGCTGCCCTTGTGAGCCCTGAGCTACTCGTCTTGGCATCCTCTCACCTGTGTCTCTCGCCTTGCAGATGCCAGCGATGAGGGATTCAGTCCTCTCGGGCACCAGAACTGCTGCTTCTCAGACCCTTTCTGGTCGTGTCATTGTCTTTCCCGAGTGAGTCCATTTGCTTCTTAGCGGCTGGCTCCCACAGGAGATGGGAGGTGGTGTGCAACGGCAGCCGAGAGGACTGAGGTTGCAAGGAGCTTTCTCACGGGAAGGAGGGGGAAGGCCTGGAAGAGCTTGATGAGGAAGCTGGTGCCCCCCGGCGGGTGGTGGTGGGTTTGTGGTTCCAGGAGGACTTCCGCACGTTTCTCAGCTTGCTACTACACTCGTCCAGGATGGGGCATAGTCTGCTTTGGAAAAAGATGGGCTTCAGAGAAGCTCCCCAGTACCACTGTGTGCCCATTATTCCCCCAAGGTGCCAAGGAAGGGTGGTGCCCTGCGTCCCGAGTGATGTGTTTTTCCTGTGTCCAGGTACAAGCTGGAGAGTGTAGCTGGGAGACCAGCTGTGAGGCGCGTGGCACGTGCGAAGGCGAGGCAGGAAGAGGAGAAGAGAGAGGCTGACTGCGGTGGCAAGAAAGGTAATGGCAGAGCTGATTAGTGTCCGGGGTTTGTGCCTTGGCCGCCAGGGCTCCTGGCTGGGGCATCAGAGCCAGGGTGCCAGTGTGATGGCTCGGGCAGCCTGAGGCACTAGACGTGATGCTGCTTAGCCGTTCTGGGAAAGCTCATGAGGGAAGCAGGCCTCAGGGCAGCCCAGCCCTCCCACCTGCAGTGGATGCCTCCGAGTTACACTTTCCCCCACTTGCAAGGGGAATCCATGCCCTGGTGTGCATTGGAAGCTACTCGTGTGTTGGAGGAGGCGGTGCAGAAAGGAGTCAACCGTGAGGCCAGTCAGAGGTTGGGCCTGGAGCTGTAGGTAACGCAAGGGTTCACCTGTCTCAGGGATTCGTGTGTTTGTCTCTGAGGGGAAGAGTCACCTTGAGGAGCTGGTGAAAAGTCTGGCAAGCTGTGCCACGACTTCCTTTCATTTTCAAAGCAAGGTGTAACCTGTCTTTCTGAATTTCTCATCCTCATGCCCAGAACAATGCCTTTGCCTTGACGGTGTCAAGAGGGGACCTGTCGGCATAGGAGAACAGTAGAGAGATCCAAGAGTGTGTTCCCCTTGAGTGAGCTTCCTGCCCCCAGAGAGACTCTCTGAGGTCAGCAGCACATGCCCACAAGCCCCCTTTTCCAGCATGTGACTGGGCTAGAGCATGAGAAAAGCAGTAGCAGAAGAAATGATGCTGCACAGTAAAAACGGCAAGTTGGACAGGAGCCAGTGTCTGGACAGGCCTAGGTGTGCCCGGGAAACAAGGCTGGAGGCATGGGAGTTTTACCACAGGCTTGAGGAGATTTGCATATCCTTCCTGTTCCAGAAGTCTCCACAACACTGTCCCAAAGTGTCTTCTTGTCTCCTGCTTTCAGGAAATCTTCCTGGCAAGCACCTCGTCTTGCAAGAGCAGCCTCCTCAACGCAGAGCAACTGCGGTCACTCTGGAGAAGGGAAGGGGAGACAGGGGCAAGGGCAAAGCTGCTCCTGGCAGGTGAGACAGTTGTGGAAGTGAGCCTGTACTCTTGGGGTTGTTTGAGGGAGACCTTTTCTTTGGACACCGTGTTTCTAGCAGCTCTGACTGCCTTTGAGCATGTGTCATCCTGACTGCTGATGCCTTGGTGGCTGGCCAGCAGCCAGGGAGTTCTTGGGAGACCCCCATGTTTGCTTCCTGTTTCTCCGGCCTCTGCCTTCAGGTTACAAGGTTTTTGGAGACTCGGTGCACACGTAGCCTGTGGGAGATGAGTGCCCTTTTCTGAGAGCCTTCATGTTTAAGTACCCAGCATCGCTTTCTGCTGGGGACAAGAGTACTGGGGGCCTATAGGCATTGTCTGAGGATGGGGGCAAGACTGAATGCTCTTGCAATGCCTTTCAAAGAGAGGAGATGTTTGTGGGAGCTTGGTCCCATTCTCTGGGCTGTTGCCAAGGGGCAACGAGTCCCAAGTCAGAATGGCTTAAACATGCGGGAGCTCTTTCTTGGAAGGGGAAGCGTGTTGCTTTGCATGGCAGAGTGAAATTGCAGTCATCCTGGCACCCAGGATACAGAGCAGAGAGTCTTGTCCAGATTTCAGTTTGACATGGTGAGGCTGAAGCCTTCTCCTTCCTCTGAAAAGTTGTCTTGTGGCTGGCCCAAGAGAGTGGCAGGGACAGGTAAAAGGCAGGCACGCTTTGCTGCCTGTGTAACTTGCTCCCTCTTGGGCCCTGGCTCCCCATGATACTACATTTGACGTGCCCAAACACAGAGTATTTTGGACCAGGGAGCAGTGCTAAATGGAAGTGCCAGGCAAGGCGGTGGGGTCGGGGGGAGTGGTGTCTCTCAGAGCCTGTGCCTGCAGAAGAGCTGGCCCCACTGCTTGCTGTGTCAAGAGGGAGCCTGGATCTGGGCATCGTGAGGATTTTTGTGGGCATGCTTTGTTGGTTTAATGCTGGGGGCATTTCAGCCTGGGGGTCTCTGTGCCTCTGTGGAAATGAACACGTGCATTTGAACCCAGGTGCTTGCCCTGCAGAAGTGCCATGTGCTGCAGAAGCAAGAGCCCAGCTGGTGAGCTTGGGGTGGAGACCAAACTGCCCCTGTGCTCACACCGCCTCCCGCTGCTGTGCGTTTGCAGTGTGCTCGCAGCCGCGCAAGGGAGCTCCTTGAGCAAGGTGGAGAAAGGCAGGAGGAAGGCAAGTGCGGAAGGCAGAGGCGCAGAATCGTCAGCAAAGCCAAAGCCAAAGCGAGAAAGGGCATCACTGAAGGCCACGAGAGAAATGGAAGAGGCTGAGAGGACCCAGGTACAGGAAGCGTTTTTAAACCTTGAGACAGGAAAAGCCTTTCTTCTACTCTGGGGGATCTGAGGCTCGAAGGTGCTTCGGGGACCTGTCCCAGATGCCTTGAAAGGCATCTAGAGGAGGCCAAGAACCATCCGGAATGGGCTCTGTGGTCCAAGAGAAGTGCTAGTGTTAGTAAAGGGCCGTTGCGGGTCTGTTGGGTGTTAGGGAAGCAGGAAGTGAGGCCATGTGCAGTCCCGGTAAGGGTAAAACGTGAGGTCTGCCTGGCTCTTTAGGGTCATTCTGTGTGCTGTGCTGAAGCCCACAGCAGGGCTGCAGCCTTAGCTCCCGCTCAGCCCACAGCAATTCCTTCCCCTCCTTTGCTCTGCTATATGCGAGCTCTGTGCCTGAGTGAGAGGGTCTGTCTGGCAGTGGTGGTAGGCCTTGGTGAGGCTGGGACATGCCCTAAGGGCAACTGCAGCATCCCTGCCTGAGCAGGGGTTTCCGCTGCCTTGGGTGCCTGAGGCAGCAGCAGTCTTGGGGGCTGCTGAGGACCCAGCTCCTGCAGTCGCTGGATGCTGTCGTGCAGGATGTTCAGTGTGTCCGAGTGAGGAGAGACCTAGCATGCAAATGCTGCTCTGATGCCAATGCAGATTCGGCGGATGTCACAGACGCTGACAAACCTGCGGCCTGACCTCCACCTGCCGATGACCAGCCAGGATGAGAGGGCCGAGGATCCCCCTCGAGCGAGAAAGCCGAGCATTGAGGATGTGTACATCTACCACCTGGGGCCAGAGGAGGAGGAAACAGTGTTTGTTTACTTCTCCCACATAGACAAGAAGAAAGAGCAGCAGTCCTCAGAAGAGACAGTCTGCGGAGTGAGTGTGTGTGATTGTGAGGGTGAGAGCGGAGCTCGGGAGGGCTTGTGAGGATTGTGTGCTCTGAGCTGCTGAGCCTGGCAGCAGGCCTTGCTTCTGGAGTTCTGCTCTGGCAATGACCATTCTCTCTGCTTGTTGTTGATGTGAGGAGTGAGGCCCCGGTGGGGTAGTGGGGTCCGGTGGGGAGCAGCAGGGATGCACCGGTGACGCATGAGTTTCTCCCGGAGAGCACCTTGAGCTCCAGCGTTTCTGGGTTGTCGCGCTGCTGCAAAGTGCTCCTGTGGGGAGTCGCTGGTGGGTGTTGTGGTGTGGGCAGCAGCAGTGCACAGTCGGAAGGTTGTCTGAGAATCTGTGTGCATGTGCAGGATTCGTCCACTTGCTGGATGATGGAGGAGTGGGAGATATATAAAGGAGAGTCATCTGCAAGCTACAAGGCCAGTGGCACCTGCCTGAAAAGGTACGTGTGGCCCAGGTGCAGCAAGGCCTGTGGCATTTGGATAGCGGTGCCCGCCTGCAGGGTGAGAAAGACACGTTGCTGGGTGGTGGAGCTGTACTGGCCCAGGAGGCTCTGCTTTTGCTGGGCATGGGAACGACTCGGGTAGACCCTGTGGGCAAGCACCTCTCAGCATCCTCCAGCAAGTAGGAGAAACTTCTCTGGAGCTGTGGGCTGTAAGTCCAGTTGGGAGTGTATGTGCACAGGGCCTTTGGGAGAGAGGAGGGCTCCATGCCGAGTGTAAGAGAGAGTGTGTGCCCGCTCTCGCAGGATGCTTTCCAAGCCAAGTGTGCGTGTGCTTCGAGCAGCAGCGAGCAGCCTAGTGCAGGAGGCAGAGAAGAGTCAGGTGGAAGAGGTGGGAGGAAGGAATGCTGCTGCGGAAGCGGAGTGCCTCAGGTGCGTATCTCCCCAAACGAGTGTGGCTTCCCTTTGTGCAGTGCCCTTGCTTGCCCGCCCAGCAGCACGGGGGAAGGAGGGTCTTTTGCGGAGAGGTGTGAGGGGACAGCGAGCAGCAGGCTTGCAAGTCTGTGTGCCTGGATGAGGTGGCCCTTCCACCAAAGGCTGAGTTGTTGGTGCCTCAGAGGAGGATTTCCACATGGGCCAGGAGTGCTGGAGGAATGCCGAGTCAAAGGGACAGAGCAGTGGGCATTGCCAGTGTTTCAGGTTTCCTGAGTTCCCTAGAAACTTCTTCTTTGGACTACAGGCTGTTTTTATGCCTGGCACGCAAGAGTGCAGGGATGGGTAAATGGTAGGCATGCTTTTGTCCCTTGAGCACTTGCTGCATTCTTGCCCGAGAGTCGCCAGTGCAAAAGCATTCTCCATGCCTAAACCCGGAGGGTTAGGAGCATGGAGCTGTGGTGAATGCAACTGCCAGGGTGGGGGCGTGGGTTAACGGTGTCTTCCGCGGCCTGTGCTTGCAGAAGAGCTGGCTTCTGTCTGTGCTGCCTCAGGAGGGAGCCTGGATTTGGGCATCTGGAGCTTTCCTCTGGGCATGTCGTGTAGGCTTGCCGTTTCAGCTGGGGCTGATGTCTGTCTCTGTGGGAGTGAATGCCTTTAGTTGAAGCCACGTGATTGTCGTGCAGAAGTGCCTTGTGCTGCAGAAGCAGGTGCCCAGCTTGTGAGCGTGGTCTGGAGAGCAAAGTCCCGCTCTGCTCACACCAGACCCCCGTGCTGTGTATTTTCAGTGTGCTCCCAGCCATCCGCAGGAGCTCCTCAAAGAAGCTGGAGAAAGGCAGGAGGAAGCCAAGTGCGGAAGGCAGGCTGCCAGCTGTGAGCCCTCCTAATAAAAGCCAAGAGAGGGCAGGGCAGGTATGTGATAGTGATTGAGGTGGTTCTTGTGCCACAGGGGCGTGTGGCAAAGCGCGGTTCTGCGGGCAGTGGGTAGAAAAGCCCTCTTCCTAAGAGTTCTTTCGAGCCCGCCGTGACCTTTCCAGGGGCTTGCTTGAAAAAGCGCAGGCTGAGCTGTCTTTTCTCTCTGCCTTTGCTGCTACTGCCTTCTCAGGAATCCCATTTGAAGCCCCTCTTTGGCCCTGCTCTGAGTGGAAAGGTACGTGCTGGGCCTTTCAGGAGAATGAAAGGAGAAACCTTCTGTTTCTCTCAGTGATCCCTTAGCTCCTTGGTCAGAAGAGAGCAGGCATTTTCTGTCTGGCCAGTACTAGCTTTTGTGCCTGAGACCGCTGAGAGGAGTGCTGAAGAGAAGGGGCCGAAGAGGGGGTGAGAAATTACCTTTGGGCCCTGGAAAGAAGCAGATGCCAAGAATGCTGCTTGCCGTGTCTTTTCTGTGGCCCTCCAGCCCACAGGCTTCCCGTCTGTTCTGCCGGAGCAAAGAGGTCTCTGGGCATGCTGGTCTGAGGCGGAGGAGAAGAAAGAAAGGGCAGCTCCGAAAGCAAAGGCAGAAGCGGAAGAGTCGGAGAGGACCCAGGTACAGGAAGCCTTTCTAAACCTTTAGCCAGGAAAGGCCTTTGCCGTACTGCAGGGGACCTGCGCCTTGAAGGTTCCCCAGGGATGCAGGGTTGGAGGTGCCTTGTTGCTGCCGAGGAGCGGGGCAGGGGCATCGTGACTTTGCTAAAATCTGAAGCCCCCGGGAGCTGCACCTTTCCCTTTCCCGTGGGTTTTGCTGAAAAGACAAGCAAGGCAAGTGAAGAGAAGGGAGCTCGTTTGAGGAATGTTGGAAGAGGAGCCCAGTATTTCCCCTGGAGGTCTTTTCCTGAAGAAAAGAGGCCTAAGAGGCAAAGGAGCACGAGGAATGGAGTGTGTGGTCCGAGAGAAGCGCCAGTGTTAGTAAAGGGCCGTTGGCGGTCTGTTGGGTGTTGGGGAAGCAGGAAGCTGAGCCCTGAGTGCTGAGGACTGCTGCTGCTGGTAAGGGCAGGGCTCACAGGGGGTGTTTAGGGTCATTCAGTGTGCTGTGCTGAAGCCCACAGCAGGGCTGCAGCCTTAGCTCCCGCTCAGCCCACAGCAATTCCTTCCCCTCCTTTGCTCTGCTCTGTGCGAGCTCTGTGCCTGAGCAAGAGGGTTTGCCTGGCAGCGCTGGTGAGCCTTGGTGAGGCTGGGACATGCGCTGAGGGCTGCGTGGAGGCGGCTGTGGCCTTTCTCCAGTTACAACTGCAGTGTCCCTGACTGGGCAGGGGTTTCCGCTGCCTTGGGTGCCTGAGGCAGCAGCAGTCTTGGGGGCTGCTGAGGACCCTGCTCCTGCAGGCACCGGCTGCTCTCATGCAGGATGTTCAGCGTGTCCGAGTGAGGGGAGACCTGTCATGCAAATGCTGCTCTGATGCCAATGCAGGTTCGGCGGATGTCACAGACGCTGACAAACCTGCGGCCTGACCTCTGCCTACCCTCGACCAGCCAGGATGAGAGGGCTGATGATCTTCCTCGAGCGAGAAAGCCAAGTGTGAAGGATGTGTACATCTACCACCTGGGGCCAGAGGAGGAGGAAACAGTGTTTGTTTACTTCTCCCACATAGACAAGCAGGAGAAGAAAGAGCAGCAGTCCTCAGAAGAGACGGTCTGCGGAGTGAGTGTATGTGATTGTGAGGGGGAAACTGGAGCTCGGGAGGGCGTGTGAGGCTTGTGTGCTCTGGGCTGCTGAGCCTGGCAGCAGGATTTCCTTTTGGAGTTCTGCTCTGGCAATGCAAATGCCTTTCGCTCATTCTTGATGTGAGGAAAGAGATCCTAGGGAACAGCAGAGGCCACTGGGGAGCTGCAGCTTTGCCCTGGTGATGGACGCATCAGTTTCTGCTGGAGGGGATGGGGGGAGGTTGCTTGCGCCGTATTGAGGTTGCTTTCTGCGTTGCAAAGAGCCCCTATGAGAAGTTGTCTGTGGGCTGTATTTGCTTACGGGGCTTGAGGCTGAATATTGCAACTACTAGCTTAAGATTGCTGAGTGTCTGGTGCAAATCAAGCAGCAGAAGAAATAGTGTGCTGCAGGAAGAATCAGCGCGGCTGGACCCCCATCACCAGTCTTTCTCTGGGATGAATGCAGTGCAGGTGTCCTGCTGTGCAAGTCACTATTCCCTTTGGTCCTTTATGTTGTCAGGAGGGATCAGAGCTTGCGGGAGAAGTGCCACTGGGAAAGCAGAGTGTCACTGGCTGCTGTGTTGGTGCTTGTAGAGAGGCTCTGAGTGTGCTTGGAAGGGAGATTAAAAGCTTCCTTGACCTGTCTTGCAGGTTCAGCAGAGAAGTGAAAGGCAGGCAAGGGTTCGGTCAGGCTCCTGCCTCCCTGCAGCTGCGGAAGAGGAGCTCGGAGGGCAGCTTTGTGAAAAAAGGGCATGCTTTCAGGATGTCGTCAAGCACACCTTGTCATCAGATGAGGAAGAGATTGTGTATGTTTTCTTCTCCCGCATAGAGGAGGAGAAGAAGAGAAGAGCAGCTGAGAGGCGGGAGACACAGGAGAGGGAGTAAGTGTGTGCCAGCTCCAGGAGAAGCCTGGCAGTGTTGAGGGGCAGTGAGGGGCACCCCCGGAGGTGCCAGAATGCCAGGGCCAGGGCCACTGGTTTGAGTCAGGCCTTGATACTACGCACCTCTCCGCAGCCTCGGTGCGTTCAGCCTCAGTCTTGGCCGCACCAGACTCAGTCTCAGGCTGACCAAGAGCTGACCAAGGGCCTGGGGTGGAGCCAGGGCACTGGCTCACATCACAGTGAGCGTGGAAATGCCCTTCAGAAGCACATCCAGACACGCACGGCTGGAAATACTCTTGCTGTATTGCTCTCTCTTTCTCTGTGTGCATCACCCTTAGCATCTTCCTTTCTTGTTCTTTAGCTGTGAGGAGGAGAGTCACCTCCCCAGCCAGCAGGAGAGGCCCCAGTGACTGCCAGCCATCCTGGAACACACGCAGAACTTTGTTCCTGTGGATTAAAGCACCTCTCCAAATGGCCGTGACTGTTTCCTTGGCCTGTGAATGTCAGCGGGTCCAAGAAAGGAAAGATCAGGAGCATGGGCTTGAGTGTCCGTGCCTGCTCGCAGGGCAGCTCTCTCCTGAGGTCATGCGGTAACTGTTTGTCTGCAGCTGTGCCCATGATGTGTCAGGGACCTCCTGCTCTCTGTGGGTGCCAGTCGGAGGAGTGGAGTCAGCCCTTTCATGACAGCACATCGCCTGCTGCAAGGGCATGCTGCCTTGTCAGGGAGGTGGGAAGAGCTCGTTTGGCCCTCGTGAGGCGGCAAGAGTTGAGCCAGGGCCTCTGTTTCCTGGGGCCAGTGCTGGTTGCCAGAGGGGAGCCCACTCAAGTATGGTGTGCCTGTTTGTTGCACTGAGGGCTTGGTTTTGGGGGTGTGAAGGGAATCCTGGGGAGAGCAAGGGCTGGCATTGGAAGCTCACAACCGTGAGGGTGTGGCCAGGGTAGTCCCTGGCTGCCTTGGCTGTAGCGACCATGAATCAGTGGAGTTGCAGACTCTGAGGGGAGTGTGGAAAGAGAGTAGCAGAGTCCAGAGTGGGCACCTTATGTGAGGAAACTTCCCCCTTGTCGGGGAACTGGTAGGGGGATGTCATGGAAGCAGGTCTGCAGGGCAAAGGATCAGGGGAAAACTGGCAGGTATGTGAGGACAGCACCTACTAAGCACAGGGACAACCCTGCTTGATATGCAGGCAAATGAGCAGCGGTAGGACGAGACTGGCTTGGCTGAGCCAGCACCTGCTGGTGGAAGTGCAGTGGAAAAAAAAGGGAGCACAGAGGAGGTGGAAGCAGGGAGAGGCTACAAGGGAGGTACTAGAGCGAGAAGTCCTGGCTGTGCAGGGATGGTGTCAAGAAGGCCAGAGTGCGGCTGGAGCTGAGCCTTGCAAGGGACGTCAAGGAGAACAGGAGCTTCCTGAGCCAAAGGAGTAGGCTGAGAAAGATAGAGGTACCTTGCTGCATGGGGTGGTTGACTTAAGGAGAGGAAAGCATATGCGGCCGAGCTACTCTGTGCCGCCTTAGCCTCAGCCTTCACCAAAAGGTCTCAGGGCCCCTGTGCTTGTGGAAGGTGTTGAAGGAGGAGGAGAGCAAGCAGTAGTGGCAGAGGATGGAGTCAGGGATCTTTGATCCGGCTGGGCAGGCTCTCCGACGCCCTGGAGGACCTCCCAGCAGCTGTCCTCTGGCCTGCCTGCTGCTGGCTTATCAGCTGGCAGAGTCAAGAGGCACCTGCCAGGGAAGGCAGCGGCCATGTGCTCTTTTCCTCCTGCTCACCCACCAGACTGGCCTGGCCAGCCCAGCTGCAGCACCTTGCAGCCCCCGCAGGCCCTCTCTGCACAGAGGCAGAAGCCCTGCTCCTGCAAACCCACCAGCTGCTTTGCTCCTCTTGGCTGCTCTTGCTGCTGCTGAGCCCTGCTCTGCCATCAGGGGCTCAGCTACCACTGTCACCCAGGACATCCTGCTCGGTCACCAGTCTCAGCCTCTCTCCAGCTCACAAGTCAGGCCGAGGATCGAGCACACACTGGACTGTGAGTGCTGTCCTCTCCCTCCATGTTGTGCTCAGGGTGAATGAAGGACTCACCCTGCCATGGGCGGCTCTGGCAGAGCTGTCTGCACCTCAGGCACATGTCACAACAGTGCCCACGTCCCCACACAGGTGCTGGAGCAGGGACTCAGACGGCCTCTTTCACTGCCCCGTCGCACTGTACCCCTTTCTTCTCCCTCTTCAGGAATTCAGAGAAGGACACGCACAACTACCCAGCACAGCTACACGCCCTTGCCTCTTCTGTCCTTCCCATCAGGGATGGGCATGGCACAACCATCTCAGCTCAGGTTCTCCGCGACACGTGTGCAACCTCCATAGTGCTCTTCAGCTTCTCTGGCCATCCCGCATGGTCCAGAAAGGATGTCCCACAGCAGCACGCATGTCCCAGCCACCAGCAGCTCTGCTGCCCCAGAGTCTGCTCTCCAGGGATGGACCTGCAGAGAATTTGCCTTTTGTAGTGACTGAGCTCAAGTGAGAGGAGGGAGCAGAGGAAGTGGCCAGCCATCCAAGAAGGTTTGAGCCCATGTGCACAGTGCAGAAGGGGTGAGCAGGGCATCGCTGTAACCCTTTGGCCCCCTCTTTGCCCTGCTCTTCAGGTCAGTTGGTATTCTTCAACTTTGTGTGCAACAAATCCAGCTAGAGCAGGTGCTCCTGGACTTTTGGCTCTGTTTTTGCACGCCAGGGCTGTGCAACAGTGAGAAGTCTGAACAACGCGTCCTGTGTTCTTGAAGGCAGTGCTGAGTTGCAGAGCCCCACACTCTCCCGTTGGGTGTGAGGAGGGGGAATGTTCCCTTTTCCCTCTGGGTTTCCCAGGTCAGTTCCTGGGGTCAGAAAAGAGCACTCCCTGGGAGAGTCCCAGCACATCAAGGGGCTGGTGCAGGCACGTCCATGAGATGCTTTGGGAAAGCTTGTGGCATTCTCTTGTGGCTCCTCATGGTTCCCTTTCTTCTCTCCTTTGGAGGGGGACACAGGGCAGAAGGCACAGCAGTCACTAAACCTGGATTTACTCTGTTTTAGCTGTAGTCAAGTGTGTGCCTTGTGCTCCGTGGTGATCCTAGCACTGCTGATCTCCTCCCCATTCCCTTCCTGGGTAACACTCCTCAGCAAGACCCAGCTCTGCACGCACGCACGCATACACACACACACACACGCACACACACACACAAACACAGGTGTGACTGGGAAGGTCAATGACACCAGCCCTGCCAGCAACAACCCCTCTGTTCACAGCAGCCCAGGTTCAGGAGACAGCCCCCTCCCCGAGCAACTCAGCAGCCTGAAGCAGAGGCACAGGATTAGCGCAGCTTCCTCTGCACTGGTTCAAGGGGACCATGAGCAAAACCCAGGCTGCCGGGCAGCACAACTCCCCAGGCACCCCACCAAGAGGGCACCGTTTCTAGGTGGGCTCCAATCAGCCAGCTTTTGGTTAGCAGCTGAACACGCTGCACCACAGAAAGCCCTAGCAGGGGCCCTCCCGGGGCAGCTCTGGCATCAGGACAGTCGGGAATGGGACCAGTGCTGCAGGAATGGGAACGTCCCTGATCCCAGGCCTGGTGCCAGCCTCAGGGGAGGGCACGCTGCCCTTCAGCAGCTGCTGGGTGCTGGTGGGCAGAGCAGCGCAGGCGGAGGCCTGCTGCCCACCTCAGGGCTGTGGACAGCTCCCTGGCCAGGATCAGAGCACTTGCTCCTATGGCCCCTCTGCCGTGCACCCAGGCGGCACTTGGAGCTGTGGGCACATCACCCTGGAGGGGACATTTCCCTCAGCCCACTGCCTCCTGCTGCTGCTGCTGGCGACAGGTGTGACACACACAGCAGTGCTGCACGGGCTGGCAGAGGGGACTCAGGGAAGGGGTTTGTCCCTCTCCATCAACCCTCCCTGGGAGGGCCAGAGCATGCGAGCAGCAACCGCTACAAGACTCTCCTCCTGCCCCCTTCAGCTGCAGAGACAGTGAAGGGGCAGCACTCCATGGGGCAGCCCTGGCCCAGGAGCAGCGCCAGCTAAGAGGCAAGCCCAGCTTCCCCCATGGCAGCCCGCAGCCCAGCACGAGGCTCTGAACGCTGCTTTCTGCTGAAGCTCTCAGAGCACCAGCAGACAACAGGCCTGTGCTCGTCAGGGCCATGTCGTGGGAGGAGAGTGCCCCACACACCATGCCCCCTCCCACAACAGTGACTCAGATCACCTCTGTGACTGCAGCCTGAGAGGCCATCAGCAGGCAAGCAGGCGGGTGGGCACTGTGAGCTCAGCGGGGGCAGCACAAAACCCCCAGCAGAAAGGAGAGCTCCTGAAGAGGGCGGAGGCAGAGGCAGGGAAAGGTGGCATGGCTGGCAGCTGCTTTGGGAGGTCACTTCTCTTGCAGCAGCCTTTTGGGGTTGCAGGCAGGCAGGCACTGTAAGGTCATGAAGCGGGTGAGAAAACCTTCCCCATGGAGAGGAGAGCTCTGAGGGGAGGGGAGAGGCACAGGAAGGTAGTGGGGGATGACCCCAGAATGATGACCATGTCACTTCTTTTGCACAGTGGCAAGATCTGAGGATTTGAAATTATAACTCTGATACGGGAATGACAGTCACATTTATCATATACATAAAAATATAGAATATATATTATACTGCATACCCCCAATATCTAAAATAACCTCCTCTCTATATACTATATTATACTACATAGCTCCGATCTCTAAGATAAGCAATTCTTGGAGGTGACAACATTCATCTGGAGAACACTCAACACCTGCCACTCTGCAGGCAGCGTGGCTTTGTCCATTCTCCTCCTACATGCATGCAAAGCAGGACATCTCAGCAAAAACACTTTCACTTCAGTAATAACAGCTTGCAAGCCCCTGAGGAAAAGCTGCACCTGAAAACAACTACTGGTCTAACAGGGCAAAGAGTAAAACACATTCCTCCCCAAGAGACACAAGCAGCAGACACATCACCCTTCCTGGGAAAGCTGCATGCATGACTACCTCTCTGAAGTGCTTGTACACCAAGGCATGCAGCATGGGGAATAAACAGGAAGAACCGGAGATGTGTGTGTGGTCGCAGGGCCATGATCTCGTTGCAATTACAGAGGTACGGTGTGATAGCTCGCCTGACTGGAATGCTGTCATGGATGGCTATGTGCTTTTTAGGAAAGACAAGCCAGGAAGGCGAGGTAGTGGGGAGTTGCCCTTCATGTGAGAGAGCAACTGGAATGCATCGAGCTCTGCCTAGGGGTGGTGGAGGAGGAGGCAGTCGAGAGCTTATGGGTGAAGAACAAAGGGCAGGCTAGCATGGGGGACACTGCCGTGGGTGTCTACTGCAGGCCACCTGACCAGGAAGAGGAAGTCAGTGAGGCCTTCTACAGACAGCTGGAAGGAGCCTCACGATCACAGGCCCGGGTTCTCATGGGAGACTTCAACCAATAAGCACGATTGCAACCCTGGAGTTCAGGAGGGCAGACTTTGGGCTCTTCAGAGACCTACTTGGAGGAATCTCATGGGTTAAGGGCATAGAAGGAAGGAGGGTCCAGGAGAGCTGGCTAGTATTCAAGCATCACTTCCTCCAAGCTCAAGAGCAGTGCACCCCAAGGAGAAAGAAGTCCAGCAAAGGGGGCAGGAGACCTGCAGGGGTGAGCAAGGAGCTCCTGGCAAAACTCAAACAGAAGCAGAAAGTACAGAGAATGTGGAAGAGGGGACAGGCTACTTGGGAGACTTATAGGACTGCTGTCAGAGTGTGTAGAGATGTAGCAAGGAAGGCGAAGGCCCATTTGGAGTGGAGTGTGGCAAGGGATGTTAAGGACAACAGGGCGGGCTTCTTCAAATACATCAGTAGCAAGAGGAGGGCTAGTGAAAATGCGGGCCCACTACCAAATGGGGCGGGGGCCTGTTGTAGTTAGATTCCCGGGGGCCAAACATCCGGTTTGGCCACCCAGCACAAACTCACACACAAACACTGTTCAGTAGCAAGCAGTTTATTAGTAGATACTTACAAACAGACCGACCCGATGGTAATCTCAAGAAGGAGATTCTGGAAGCCACAGAATCTATATGTATCCAACTGCTGTTCTTTCCCACGGATTTCCAAGACCTTGTTAGTTACTTATTTGTATGCCGCTTAACACAGCGGTATTGTTCTAGGCACTAAAAAGTTACAACACTAGACCATTCTCACCGAGTATCAGGTAGTACAGATACAAAAGTTACAATACGGACCATTCCCATGAAGTATCAGGTAGTACGGATACAGGGCCCTGGTGACAAAGGCTACAGAGAAGGCAGAATTACCGAATGCCTTCTTTGCTAAAGTCTTCACTGCTAACGGCAGCCCTCAAGAATCCCGGAGCCTGGAAGCAAAGGGAGAAAGTCTGGAGAAAGGAAGACTTTCCTTTGGTTGAGGAGGAGAGGATTAGAGATCTGGGCAAGCCTGACATTCACAAATGCATGGGCCCAGACGGAATGTGCCCACGGGTACTGAGGGAGCTGGCGGATGTTGTTGCCAGGCCATCCTCCCTCAACTTTGAAAAGTCCTGGAGAACTGGAGAGGTGCCTGAGGACTGGAAGAAAGCCAGTGTCACTCCACCCTTCAAAAAGGGCAAGAAGGAGGACCCAGGCAACTATAGGCCGGTCAGTCTCACCTCCATCGCTGGAAAGGTGATGGAACAGCTCATCCTGGATGTTGTCTCCAGACACATGGAGGAAAAGAAGGTGATCAGGAGTAGTCAGCATGGATTCACCAAGGGGAAATCCTGCTTAACCAATCTGATAGCCTTCTCTGATGGCGTGACTGGCTGGGTAGATGAGGGGAGAGCAGTGGACATGGTATCCCTTGACTTCAGCAAGGCTCTGTATCCGTGCTACGTGATACTTGATGGGAATGGTCCGTGTTGCAACTTTTGTATCTGTACCACCTGCTATTTGGTGAGAATAGTCTAGTGCTGTAACTTCTTAGTGCCTAGAACAATACCGCTGTGTTAAGCGGGATACAAACAAGTAACTAACAAGGTCATGGAAATCTGTGAGAAAGAACAGCGGTTGGTCACATATAGATTCTGTGGCTTCCAGCCACAGAATCACCATGAGAAGCAGTCAACATGAAGGTCAGAAGCTGAAGAGTAGTGAAATAGCGACCCCCAAAGTCAAATGTGGCCCCGAAATAAGTCTGCACGCGTGTGCAGTATCAGAGCCCGGTTATGCAACCGGGGTGGAGGTGGGCTAGACTCCCTGCACTTGCTGGCCCCAGGTGCCGGGACTCTCGCCTACTGCAAGTAATCATAAATGCCGGAGTTTTCCAAAGGAGGGTGAGGCTGCTACACAACAGAGGACCACGTTGCCTCCTCGGGGACGCCCGAAAAGATTGTGCCTGCCGACTCTCCCTCTCGCCATGCAGACGATCGGGACAAGCATTGAGGTGGTCCTTCTCGCGATTACCATTGGGTCGGTCTGTTTGTAAGTATCTACTAATAAACTGCTTGCTACTGAAGAGTGTTTGTGCGTGTGTGTGTGTGAGTTTGTGCTGCCTGGCCAAACCGGATGTTTGGCCCCCAGGAATCTAACTAGAACAGGCTCTTGACACTGTCTCCCCTGACATCCTCCTAGAGAAGCTCAAGAAGCGTGGGTTAGATGAGTGGACACTGTGGTGGATTGAGAACTGGCTGAAAGGCAGAGCTCAGAGGGTCGTCATCAGTGCTGCGGAGCTGGAGGCCTGTGGCTATTGGAGTTTGCCAGGGCTCAGTACTGGGTCCCATCCTGATCAACTTCTTCATCAATGACCTGGACGAAGGGACAGAGTGGCTCCTCAGTAAGTTTGCAGATGATACCAAGCTGGGAGGAGTGGCTGCTACAGCTGAGGGCTGTGCTGCCATTCAGAGAGAGCTGGCCACGCTGGAGGGCTGGGCGGCGAGGAACCTCCTGAGGTTCAACAAGGGCAAGTGCAGAGTCCTGCACCTAGGGAATAATAACCCTCGGCACCAGTACAAGCTGGGGGCTAACCTTCTGGAGAGCAGCTCTGCAGAGAAGGACCTGGGAGTGCTGGTGGATGACAAATTGACCATGAGCCAGTAATGTGCCCTTGTGGCCAAGAAGGCCAATGGTATTCTGGGGTGTATTGGGAAGAGTGTTGCCAGCAAGTCGAGGGAGGTGATGCTGCCCCTCTCCTCAGCCCTGGGGAGGCCTCATCTCAAGTACTGTGTCCAGTTCTGCATTCCCCAGTAGAAGAGAGACATGGAGCTGCTGGAGAGAGTCCAGCGTAGGGCTACAAAGGTGATCAGAGGGCTGGAGCGTCTGCCCTCTGAGGAACGTCTGCGAGAGCTGGGCCTCTTCAGCCTGGGGAAGAGAAGGCTGAGGGGGGATCTTATCAATGTGTATACTTATACATCCTCCCTTATACATCCTGGGGAGGGTGTCAAGGGGATGAGGCTAAACTCTTTTCAGCTGTCTCATGCGAAAGGACAAGAGGCAATGGGCAAAAAATGAACCACAGAAAGTTCTGCCAGAGTATGAGGAGGAATTTCTTCACTGTGAGAGTGACAGAGCCCTGGAACAGGTTGCCCAGAGAGGTTGCCGAGGCTTCTTCTCTGGAGATATTCAAAGCCCACTTTGATGCAACCCTGTCTAACATGCTTTAGGTGACCCTACTTGAGCAGGGAGGTTGCACTAGATGATCTCCAGAGGTCCTTTCCAACCTTACCGATTCTAGGATTCTATGATTCTGTGATTCTACGGAGACGGCTACAGCTTCCAGACAGCTCCCACGAGGAGAGGGCTGGAGCTTCAGTTAGGCTCCTGGCCAGGGCTGGAGGTGCCAGGGCAGACTGCTCAGCGGAAATGAGTCCTACTCAGTGCACGCCAGGCCCTGATGTTCCAGGCCACAGTTTCTGCAGTTCCCTCCTGCAGTCGCTCCAGTTTTGCAGTGCCTCCCTTGAACTGGCACGGTCACAACTGGACACAGGCGAGGCCTAGCAACTGTGGCGTGTCAGCTCACATTGCTCCATGTGCTCGCTCTACAGGAGCTGACGCAGCAAGCACACAGCTAAGAAGGAGAGGCCAGAAGGAGAGCAGACCACTCTGTGCTCACGCTGACTGCCCCTCTTGTCTAGTCTTCCACTGCTGCCAGCAGGTGCAGAAGGCAAGAGCCAGCCAAGCCCTCCAGCAAAGCCAAACCCAAATCCTAACCCAAGCCTTGTGCAGACCACAGGAGAGTGGGACTGGGACTGCTGTGGCTTCACACTGGCTTAGGTACTTAGCGGGGGATGTTGTGTGTTTAGAAAATATGAGTGCATGGCACTCAACTCTGCAAAGATCCTTGGCAGCGTGTTCCCTGGAGCATTCCGACACTTCTTGGGGAACTTCCTTGAGCAGTGCAAGCTACTTGGTACTTCTACAATGCACTTGTCGTGTGTATAGTCAGGCAGGACCGCCTTTGGCCACACTGCCTGCATGCAGGCAGCTCCGCTGCCTTAGTAGTTACTATGTGGGTGAGGAGTGGGAAAGGCAGGACAGCCTCAAGCCCTCTGGGTCTCCCACCACCACTGAAGAAGGGAGAGAGTGGGCACACTCTTGCTGAGAGGCCTGCTTTCAACTCCTCTGCTCTGCCCGCTGCAATGTATTCCCTGCCTTGGCGTGCTGCTCTCCCATGAAATGAGAACTTGCAGGCTATCCACTCAGCTGCAAAAGCTGCAGCTGCACTAGCTGGGGCTTTCGCTTGGAGTCCAAGGACCCTGCCCTGCCCCCAGAGCCAAAGACAGGGCCCATCTTTCAACGCTGCCAGAAAGGTCCTTTCCTCAGGAGAGATGCAAGCGGAACTAGCACTGCAGGAGCTGAGGGCTGAGGCAGGCTCACTGGCCCTGCAGAGACAAGGTGGCACATGCCTCTGCTACAGATCACAGGACCTGTGGAGGGTCCTTTTCAAAGAGTCTCCTTCCTCCTTTACTCTGCAGAATGTTCTCAGAGCAAGCCGAGTGCCCTCAGACTTCCTGGATGCATAGCCATGCTTTGCAGAGACCCAGCGCCTCTCCTGCCTCTCTCTTCAGATGCTCACCACGCACATGCCCTATAGTCTGCCTCAAGAATCAAGCTCCGGGTGGGGCAAAAAAACATGAACGAGAGCTGCCACATCTTCTCTTTTTATTCCGGATTACAGAAACTCTCGTCTTGTGGCTCACCTGGTAGTTCTGCCTTGTCATCACCCCATGAACCTGCACTCGATAAATGCACGTGTACCTGGGGTTCCCCTAGTTGCTCTGCACCTGGAATTCGATGTAGCGGAAGGCTCTGGGCAGCTGCTTCTGTAAAGGAAACGGAGGCAGCCATCATTGCTCGGGTGGAAAGAGCGACAGCACAGCAAGGGCGCTTCCTCTGCCAGCCCCATCCCTGCTGGGGAACCAAACGCAGCCCTGGCAGAGGAGGCAGCCGTGCTTCCCCTGCCAGAGCCACAAGGCACAGGATGCTTTGGCTCATCCTCCACGCTCTGTCGTCCAAGCACTTGCAGGCAAACCTCAGTCTGCTGCTCGCGTCGTGCCCACACGCACTCCCGGTACCTTGAGGTGGAAGGTCTGAACAGCCTCCTGGTCCACCTCAAACACAAAGAGCCCCAGGAGAGTTTCTGCTGCTGCTTCCTCATCCACGCCCTCAAAGGCAAGCGACAAGGGGAGAACGTCATGCTCAAGCAGAGCTGAAGGAAAAGTGTCTGCTGAGGTGCAACCGGGCAACCCTGCCTCGTGTGCCGCTCCTCTAGCAGGAGCCGAGAAGAGCTTAGTGTGGGTGTGGGTGAGGCTGCTCTGAGCAAGCGCTCCAAGACCCTTGGCCAGAGAGCATTCAGCAAGCCCGAGTGGCATACCACCACCGTGGGCCACCCCACGCAGGGGATGCAATGCTCTGCAGAAACCAGCCCACGCTTCTCTGGGAGAAGTCGCCAGGAGAAACAAGGCTCCTTTGCAGCTTTCGGCCAGGGCCGCAGGGCCTCGTTCCCTCCCCGCCCTCTGCGGAGGTGCAAGGCAGAGACTTACGGAGACAGCAAAATCTTTGGGGGCGCTGCTGACTTCCCTGGAAGGAGAGACTGCCTTGGAGATGTGCTCCACGGTGACAGCCATTGGCCAGATCTCCTCAGGCAACCGAATGACCACTTGGCCCTCTGCTCCTTGGAAAACCCAGCACTGTCCGGGGGAAGTAGGCAGCTGAAACCAGAAAGCAGCCTCCTTCAGTGGCAAGGCACTGCAAGAGCCCACAGAACTGGCGGCTTTGCGAGCAGCACAGGCCTGCCTTAGTCTCTTGGCTGACATTCTGCATGCAAAGGCACACCAGTGGATGAAAGGGACAGGAGGGGACTGGTCAACTTAATTTCAGAAGATGGGCAGATGCTAACACTTTTACTTCAGTAATAACAGCTTGCAAGCCCCTGAGGAAAAGCTGCACCTGAAAACAACTACTGGTCTAACAGGGCAAAGAGTAAAACACATTCCTCCCCAAAAGACACAGGCACCACACACATCACAAAGCCATTCACAGCAGTCCCTGGCCCAGGAAGAATTGCACAGCTACTGCTGGGAAGCAGGTACCAGAAAGCAAGACAGACAATACAGCTCTGCCCCGTGAACTTCCTGACCTGCGCCTACGCACCAAACATGCAGAGAGCTGTAAGACTCCAGGCCCTGCCCCAGACACTTCACAGCAACAGAACTTCCCCTCCTCTTTCCTCTGGGCAAGACATCTGCAACTGTTGAGGGGCTTCACATGCCCGGCTCAGATGACACACTTGTCTCTGCAGACATAACCTGCTGAACTTGCACAGAAAAAAAAAACACAGTTGCCTCTATTCAGGTGGTGTGGATTTTCCTAATGGAGAAGGGAGAACAGAGGGAGAAGCTTCCTCTGTGCTGGTTTCCTGGCCCACTTGCCCTCTCAGCTGGTACACTAAGAAGAGCAGGAGATGCTGATGGGCTTTCTCTAACAGCTTAGCCTCCTTAGCACCACTTAGGGCCCCTGTGAAGAGGAGTTCCAGGTCCTTTTTCCAGTCAAAGCTGTGCTCTCATACACAGGACTCCAGGCTCTGCAGAACCACTCCAGATAAAAACAGCTCCAGGCGTCTCTTTGACTTGTTTGCTTCCGGCAAGGGCTGCCTGTTGGAAACAAAACACAAAAAAGCATTCATTCATCTCCGTCTTTTAGGCCAACAGAAAATTGCTGCAGAAGCATCAAAGGACACTCAACAACTGGGCAAGACAGTGTCCGTGGATATTCTCTGCAGGGGAAGCAAAGCATCTGTCGGAGAAAAATCCCAAATCTTAACTTTACATGCGCAGTGACAGGCTGTGACCAATAATGCTGATTGGCAAAGGGACCCAACCAGTCAAAGGAGATGTCCACGAAACCACAAGCCCCTTGCTCAGCAGAGCTCAGAAGAAGTAAAGCAAACATCCCGAGAAAAGCGACAGGAAATCTGAGGATGGAATTTCGTTCGGCCCTTCTGTAGATTCATGGTGTCCTTAGAGCCCACAGAGCGGGGGTGCTTCTGGAAGAACAAACACCAGGAAGGTTATCTAAAGCTACTGCATCTGGCTGCGGAAGCTCCCAGGCCACAGCCTGCCGGAAGAAGAGGCTAAGGAAAAGAATCACTATATACGGCCCTGCTCCGATTCTCCCTCCGAGGCGGTACAAGTTCAACACTGTCCAAGAGAGCACCAGGCTGAAAAAAACTCCCGTTGAGCTCAGTAGCCCATCTGCTCTGCCAAGCTCTTGCTGTAACCGTCCTCACTACCTCTACATCAGTGGCAAAGACATCTAAGGATGCCAGGCCAGCTAGCGATTGGTGTTAGGCCACCTAACATACCTGGAAACGGCTGGTTCAAACACTTTGCTGCTGCCAAAACGGGAGCAGGCAGCTGCCTGAGAGAGCTCCAGTCTCAGCTTCTGTTCCCACGCTTCGGTGCTTGCTTGCTTACTACAGAGTTGCCTAGAAACACTTGTCACCTGCTCCAACTCACCTAGGTTCTTCAGTATTCTGAGTATTCTTGAGTATCTGAGGTGTGACTAACTGTGCGCAGCATCACCACACAAGATGTACAGGTGCTCTCGGGAATACTGTGCTTCTCAAGGCTGAAAATCAGAAGCTGCCCACGGACACGGCTGAGATCTGCAGCGGCAGGTCAGCAAAGACCTTTGGAAAGCAAACTCACACACACTCTCCAGGGGCAGCATCTTCCCCGGCTTGCCTTCCTCAAAGGCAGCAATGAGCCCTCTCGCCGTGGCCTGAAAAGACACAGCTCCAGGAGACAAAGTCCTCAGCACACTAACCTCTGTGCAGCAGGCAGCTGAAACAAGGCCTCTCAAGCCTCCGAAGCTAGAGCTTGGAAACTGCAATAGTCTTTCAGAGCACAGCATCACTGCCTTCCTCGGTTTGCTGCTCAGTTAGCCACAGCAGCCTGGTGTTTTGTCTCACAGTGCTTACTTTGAAGGGCAGCGTTCTTTCCACCTGTTTTCATGGCAGGGCTAACAGGTGCAAGAAGCAAGAGCACAAGCTGACAGAAGTCACCAGGACTAGTAAACACAAGAAAGCAGAGGAGCAATGAACACAAGGACAGCAAATGCCTCGTCTCCCACAGCAGGCTGCAGCCCTCGCAACAGCGAGCTTTCAGCCAACCACAGCAGGCATTCTGCGCACCAAGGCAGCTCAGACAGTAACCTGGAAGGTCTGGAAGGTGGTCAGCTGCCACGGCAACTGAACTGACAGTGCCACGGGAAACAGAGGTGACCACTCGGGAGTCCGACAATCGGATCTGCAACAGCATCTTCTGCTTGTGGAGGCTGCGTAAACCAAAAACACCCTTTCTCCTCAGGCCACAGCACTACTCTGCAGCCTTTAGGAAGACCTTCTTTTGCTAGCCCTTTCCAAGCCCAGTGCTAGCAAGCAAGCACAGCCTGACTAACAGGCAATGCAAAAACGTCTTGATCATGCAGACAAGTGCGAGAAGGATATTCTGCACACACAATCAATAAACCAGCACGATTTCGGCATGGCTGCTTTCAAACTCTGCAACCACGTGCTACTGCTTCCACGCTTAAAGAGATGCAAGAAAGCCACAGAGGTGCTTTGCTTTGAACAAGCGTTAAGAAGCTCAGCAAAGACTCCCTAGATAGGCCTGCAGGTGAGACTCAGACTGATCATGCTCATTTCCACAGTCAGGCTTGTACTTCTCATCTCAGTCCTTATCACAACTGAAAGGCAAAAGATGCATCGTGTAGCTCACCAAATGCCTAAGAGGAGACTCAACACATGCTGCAACCTTGTACTGTGAGTCAACTAAGCTGATGCATGGTGGGCTTTGAAGTGTTACACTCAACAGGCAAGAGGGGAAGAATTCAAAGAGCGCAGTGCAGAGTGCTCAGAATGGCACAGCAACAAAAGACATGACAGCAGGAATCCTCCCTGAAAGTGCCATCTGCCGAAGAATGCTGCCCCTTCCCAGGGGAAAAACAACTGGCACAACAGCATTCTTCACTCAACAACATACACGGAAGAGGGCAAATATTTACGGCTGAATATACTCTATCATCTTTCCCTAAAACAGAAATGATAAACAACAGAAGCTTACCTCTGCACTGCCTTGCTTCACTGGTTTGTCCTGCTCATGGGACTCTTTAGTCCCTTCATGTCTGCAGGCTGTTCCGCTGCTCTCCAACGCCTGCGAGAAGCACAGAAAGACAGAACTCAGCTCTTGTCACTGCTGTCCCAGTCGATTCTGAGGAATCCACCTCCTAGCTACGAAAGGCTTTTTGCAGTGCTGCATCCGGCTACGACCTCTGTTGCCTGCATGAGCAGGGGAAAATATCCTGTCAGCACCTAGCACCATTCTTCCAGAGCAACAAGGTGAGGAGAGAAGGGAAAGCTGGGCTCCTTTCCCACTTTCTTCCTTCAACGCACAGCAGGAGCCCTTTCTTTCTCTGCAGCACTTTCACTACCTGGGACACAGGCAAGCCACCAGCACCTCCTCTGTCAAGCGCTTGGGCATCTACTGCGGAGGAATACTGCAAACCAGGTGTTATCCTGCAAGGCAAAACTTGGATGTTTCCAACCACCCTTGCACCCAAAGCACTGTTAGCTCACTCTGACTAAAGACCACCTCACTGAGTGACAAACACGTCTTGAAGACGTTCACTTGCATTCTAGAGGCTAGTCAGGAGGCGGATTATCCTCCGTTGGAAGGGAGCACGAGTAGAACCATGCAGACTCTGAAGACCAAGCAAACACACACACATTGCACTGCTTCCTACATGCATCCCTTCGCCTCCAAAAATAGCTATTTTTGTCACCAAGCATCCACCTTTGCAGAGGGGAGACCTACAATGGACACTCATGCTATCCCATGGTGCTTTTGAGGCAGGCAATCCAGCAGGGTAACAGAGAGCCCAGCTGGCCCCAAAGATCACCGCCCTTCATAGCTGCACTGAAAGAGGGCAACGTGTTGAGAGAAAAAATTCAAGCCGACTTGTAAGGAGAAATAAATGTACAGAGCTCTATGCTTAGGCGTGCTAGTGCAGACAGCTAATCCTGACTGCCTGAGGAGAAAGTCTCAACTCCAACAAACAAGCCTGTGAAAGTTCATGAGAACTGAAGTAGGGCAGCTGCTAGCGGGTTCGTTCTGAGACTCCACACTGGCCCGTACTAGCCATTTTGCAACAACAGAGGCTGCTTCTGGCTCTCCAGCAGAGCTTCTCAGTTGCACCACAAGACAAGCTTTCCTCAAATAAATAGTAATGCAAACAATGCAACCAGGCTTGTCCAGAAAAGCTGCAAGTCACTTACTTCTTTTGGAAGCTCTGCCATCACAAAAAACAACCCACCAACAAAACTGCCAACAGTTACAAAGGAATTAGTTAAGAATTTTCTGTAACTCCACGATTAAGCTAGGGAAAAGGCGCCCAAGGGGGCACCAGGGCTTTATCATCTCCCGTCCCTGCAAGCGGCCAGCCACTACAAAGCAATGGTCACTGCTGTGAGGTGAGAACACAGTTCAGCCTACACCACAGAAACCCACTGGCACACTAAAGCCTCTCTCATACACTTTCGAACACACATTTTCCCTTTCACATGAACCTTACAAAGCCACTTCAGCCACAGCGATTTTTCTTTCTGCCTTTTCTTTCTTTCTTTCCAGGCACACCTTGCTGCCTCCCATAGCTTCCGACAGAGGCACAAGGAGCATAAGTGCTCTGGCTGATTTACATTTCCTCCACCTAAACATTTTAGGCTTTCCGCTCAAATGCACTGGCTGCTGCCCACGGCTAGAGGCACACAACCAGAACACAATGCCTGGACTACAGGTCACTCTACTGACATGAGATCCCTCCTGCTGGCAGCAGAAGTAGAGTAGCCTCTCACATTCACGCAGCACGGTAACATCAGGCCTAGGGCTAGCTCCCACGACACCTCCTCAGGCCACGGGACACACAGGTGGTCACAAAGAGAAAAGAACGGATGAAAAGCCACACAGTTGCAGTCACAAGGACTTAACAGAAGAGCCAGGGTTTTCCGCAATACATGACACCTACGAACAATAAGGCGTCTTCATTACTTGAACGATGGGTAACCCCTCCCTTTCTCCTCCTTGCGCCAGTCTGGCCACGCTCTTCCACCCAGGCCTCCATGGGCAGAACCTCCCACCAAAACACAGGAAGGCCTCTCTACCGGCAGCTACTGACACCGCTGCAGCATCTCAGCAGCACCCCACACACCTTGCCCACTCAGACACAGCTACTTCTCCCACCACCACCACATCTCTCCCCCCTTTCTCACAGGCCTTCCAGCAACACCCCTTCGAGCACCCAACGCTGCTTTCTCAGTGCTGCTAGCAACAATGGACTACCCAGGCTGAGATGTAAAGCTTGCCTCCTTCCTCAAGGAAAGCGACACGCTAAAGAGTACTGAGCCACTGAAGGTCCAAAGCTAACGAGTTCATCCTGACCTTCTGAAAGCTCCAGGAAAAGAAAAGTCTACGTCCGACAGGGAAGAAAGACAGAAAAGCAACTCACAAATACCCACTTTAATAAGGTCCTGCTAAAGCTCTGCTCCGGAGCTCGGTCTGCGCTGCACGCTTCCTCACTAGGCAGAAGGCAACAGTTGCTGGAACTATTTTGTCAAGTGATTCACAGCTGGTGCAAAGAGTAGGAAACACTGTAAGTCTTCTTCAAGCTTTCTTCAACAAAATCTCATCTTTGCAGCTCTTTGGCTCCCAGTCCCAGCCAGTAGCATCACTACTGGCTAGTCTCACAATGTGACCTTCAGGGCTAACAGCTTAACTACGCGGCCATGCTTGTAAGGAATAAGGTTATTGGGGTTGAGGAATATTGGAAACGTTGGGAAAGACAGGCCATAACCTGTCAATGCTCTGAAAACACTCGCCGTGCAAGCGCTTGCTCACATCCTTCCCCTTTGCCCGGTGAGGACAGTTCATCACTTGAAGCTGAAGAAAAAAACACTTAAATTTTCACAGTTAATCACGAACAACTGAAAGCTGCACTGCCCCGCCACCCTACAACACCAGCTCCTGCCTGTCTACTTTCCCCACCAGTTGCCCACGCACACCCAGAGCGTTTCTGCTTTCCACCAGGCCAGAGCATTCAGCGGCAGAAGCAGCAAAGAAAGCAGCTGCTCTGTTCCGCTCACTCCTCCACGGCTGCCTGCGGTGCCACCAGTGCTGCAGCTCTCACACCTCAGGCCTTCTCGGCCCCTGACAGGCCACAGCGCAGCCAAAAACCCCCTCTGTGTCCCTGGGATGCTCACAGGCAGCAGCCGCCACAGCCCAGCACAGAGCTTTCTCACCCGCCCCTCCCCTCCTGTCCCCTCCTGTCCCCGAGTCTCGCCCAGGCCCCAGAGCAGAGCGGGGCCCTGCGGCAGCAGCGCCCGGCAGCAGCGTTTCCCCGCGGACGCTGCCCTGCAGCACAAGTGCCACAGCCCAGGGCCAGCGCGGGCGCCGCTGCCCCTCGCTCACGGCCTGGGCCGCGGGCAGCAGCCACCGCCGCAGGCTCCACATACAGGAGCAGCTGCCGCGCGGCAGCGTCGCTCTGGGCTCCCTGTGCAGCCGCCGCCAACGCCCGTCGCTGCCGCAGCTGCTTCTCGGCGGCCGCAGAGCGGCGCCGCGCCAGGGCCAGGCGGCGGCGGGGCCAGCGGGCACCTGCGCCGGCACCATGGCCACACGGGCCCCGCCCCCACCGCCGGAAGTGACGCCTCCCGCGCCCAGGACCCTCCCACCCGGCGCTCCCCCATTGGCTCCCGTGGGGCTGGGAAAGACGGAGGCGGGGCGGGCGTGAAAGGGTCGTCAGTGCGCGTGCGCTGGGCGGGCCTGGGGCCGCGGGGGGCGGGTCCCCGAGGGGAGGGGCGGAGCAGTGACGGGGTGGGGCGGAGCATGCGCACTGGCACGGAGGAGGGCGGCGAGGGGCGGGGCCGGGGCGGGGCGGGGCCGGGAGGCGGCTGCTGCGGCGCGGGGCGGCGTCTGCCGGCGCGGGGCCGCCCGGAGCCTTTAGCCGCGGCGCCGGGAGCTGCAGCGCCGGGGCCGAAGGCCGCTGTCGGGGCGGAGCGAGCGGCTGTGCGTGCGGGGGGGCCGGAGCCGCCGCAGCCCGGCCGTGTGCCAGGAGCGGCTGGGCGAGGCCCGGCCGGGCCTGGGCCGCCTCCGGCCCCACGGGAGCCCCCGGCTCTTGCGCCCCTGCTGCGGGCGGCCCCGTGGCTCAGAGCCGCCTGCGGTGGAGGCTGGTCAGGGCCGTCTCGGCTGCGCGGGGACCCTCAGCATCAGTGTCAGCACAGGAGCTTCACCCCCCCGCTCCTCCGTCCCACACCGGGAGCCCCAGGGAGCCCCAGAGCAGCCCCAGAGCAGCACACGCAGGGGAGAAAGGAGGGGAAACGCTGTGATGCAGCTGCGGGGGGAAGCCCAGGCAGCAGAGACCGCCAGGCCCTCGGCACAGCACACCGAGCAGCGGCAGGGCAGCGGCACCCGGGCCCGCGCCAGGAGCTGTGCCCCTCTGCTCTGCCGGAGGTCTGGCTGCAGCGCAGGGGGCTGGTGGCCTGGCCCCGGGGCCTGCAGTGTGGCGGCTCTGCGGGTGGCAGAGGGCACGCGGGTCTTGCTTTGAGGGGGATGGCTGCACGGGAGGGGTGTGTGGGCGTTGGCCAGGTTCCCCCTCCCGCAGCATTTCTGCTTGAGTTTCCGCTCCTTCTGTGGCCCTGGCTCCAGTGCCTGGAGCTTTTCCTGCAGCAGCTCTTTCCCTGTGCTGCGTCTTGGCCCTGTCTTGAGTGCTACCTTCTGAAATAGCAGCATGTGCTGAAGGGGAATGAGTTTCCAGAAGGATGAAGTTGCCTTTAGCACAAACTTCCCAATTTCTTCAGCAGGACTTCAGTAGCATCTTGACGGCAAATATTCCGTGTGTCCTACGAAAGCTGCAGTTCTGTTGTAAGAAGTCTTTGTGCATCTGATCCAAGAGGGAGAGAGCGCAGCAGTGATGGTACCAGCTGCCCTGGGGAGCCTACCTTTGGCAAAAGCATGATTTCTGTTGAAAAAAGACCAAAGTATCCCTGGAGCACCTGCTATTCTTTTGGAAAGGAAATAGAAAAACCAAATACCAAAAAGGAAAAGAGCCCTTAGAAAGTGCTTTCAGTCTCTGTTCCTGAGGCAGAAGTTTTCAGAAGGCTTCCTCTTTGTCTTAGCCGACGTACTGCTTTGACTCCTGCCTTTTGCTTGGTGGGGAGGTGTGCAGCTGAGAGTTTTTGAAAGACCTAGTTGCTGAGCCCTTCTTGAGCAGTGGGTTATTTCCGTGTGTGGATGGGTTGCATTTCCGTCCTTCTTAGTTCCTCACCTCCTAAGGCATTTCTACCCCCGGTTTGAGTGTGTTCGGAGCGGAGATCTGTGGAACACCTCGGAGGGTCTCTTGTGTCTTAAAGATGGTCCTTCGGGCATCTTTTTGAAATCCTGAGAACTTGCATTTAACCTGATGCCAAGTGCCAGGTTGACAGCGCTGAGCGGGGATTCCCTGCCAGTTTTCTGCACAAGCAAACTGCCAAGGGCAGGACCGTGGTTTCAAGGTGCCGGAAGAATGTTTCAGTCACCGCGAAGGAATTGGAGGAGGTTTTGTGGCAGTCAGTTGTCAGCGCTTCCTGCCCCAGTGACGGCAGCCACGTCGGCTGTGTTGCCGTGGGGTGAGCGCAGCACCGTGCCCACCGCCCTCCCTCACCACCAGGTTTCGTGCACGGGGCCATGGCCGGGTGAGAGCAGCCATAATGCCCAGCCCAGGCAGGACCTCCAGTGGGGTTGTCCCTGCCGCACGACCTGCATGGGGTCAGGGGCATCCCCTGAGCATCCCATGCAGTGCCTGCCTCCAAGTGGGCGAGGGGGGCGTGGGGACGAGTATGGCTGTGCCCCTCTGTGACACGGGCTGTGCTCACAGGGGACATCCCGTGTCACAGTGACCGCTGCCCTCTCGCACACGGACACAGCCTCTCCACACACGTCCTGGCCAGGCTGGCGGAGCCTAGGCACTGGAGCTGCTCTCAGCACCAGTCTGCTGCGAGGAGCTGCCAAGGCCGATCGGGAGTCAGCGAGGGGAGGCCGGGGCAGCACGGGCTACCGTGAAGTGTGGAAGAGGAGGAGGAAGAGGAGGCGGTGGTGTTTCCTCATCACCTCCTGCTGTAGGGGTGACCCAGAGCAGGGAGGAGAAGGATGGAGCTCTGGGACACTGGCCACGGGAGGCAGCGTGGACAGCGGGTGCCAACGCTTCTCTTAGAGGGTAAGAAGTTTGGGAGTGCTTCCCCGGGAGCTGTCACAGAGATCATTAATGCTGAACATGGCTGTGGAAAGTGTGCTTGGAGGGAGCTGGAGGCTTCGGCCAAAGCCCTGACTGATGGTCCTCTCTGGCTCAGGTGCCAGTGTGGCTGCCAGGACTCCTGCGTCCCAAGCATGATGCCCTGCCATCTCGTGGCACCGCTGGGCAGAAGTCCCGGTGGTGAGGGACCCTGCTGGCCTGGCAGAAGGGGCTCGGGCAGCCCAGCTCCTGCTGGGGGAAAGTACTGGAGCTGCTGCAGTAGACGTGCAGAGCCTGGGCATGCAGGGATGCCATACGGGGAGACTTGCCCTGCAGGGGAGACCCTGCGGATGCTCTGAGCCCCTGAACTGCCATGGGCACAGCATCGTGCCCTCGGTCGTGGAAATGCATTGCTAATATCCCGAGGGAGGGGGCCGCCCTGTGAGAGCTGCGTCTGGAAGGAAAGGAGCCCTGCCTGAAGAAGGCTGAGGGGTCCTGCAGCTGTTGCTGGGCTCTGGAGAGGCTGCTGGGAACACCTGTGCTGCAAAGGAAACCTTGGACTTCTGTTCAGCTCAGCAGGGCTTTTTGGGCAGGATCCCAGCCACTGCCTCTACTCCTTCCCCTTGGTTCTCCTTGTAGCTGCAGACTGGTAGAGCAGGCTTTGAGCTCGGGGCACACTGTGGATGTCCCATGGAAAGGCGTCTGCGTGTTAATGGCTCTGTTTCAGCTCCAGACCCCTCCAGGGAGCAGCTACAAGGTTCTCACCTCAAGGTGGTTCCCACCTTAGCTGCTGAGTGCCTGTCGGCACTGGGCTGACATTGGGGAGGGGGAGGCTCTTTGAAGACGCTTGCACTTGCCATCTCCTTGCTTCGGCATGTGCTGAACGGTTGTGAGGTGGCCCACCCTAGCATGACGTGCCTTTCCCTTATTTTGCAGAGCGCCTTGCTATCTGGGAAGGTGTATCGGACTACATTGTACGGCAGCTGATGCTGAACCAGGTGGGTTTGCTGTCCTGGGCCTCCCCAGGAAAGCCTTCTTGTGCATGTTCTGTGAGGGAAGGGATGACCTCTCTGCTTTTCCTGGTAGTTTGGAGAGGGTGAAGAGGAGAGGGGTGAACATCTCTAGTAAATTCTTCCAAAGAACCTCTCCAGGGCTTCTCCAAAGCGTTCCAAGCGTGGGCAGGCCACCAAGCACCGTTGCCATGCGCTCACAGGTTAGCAGCCTCTCCACCTAAGAGTCTCATACGTCTCCTCTTCTTTGCTGTTTTCAGGGAGTCCGAATTATTCGGCTTGGGACCTTGGACGTTGTTACTGAGCAACTTGGGGGTGGGAAGGCTGGTCTCCTGACTGTTCGCAGACCCGTCTTCCGCCTTGCGCAGAATATTGCAGCGGTTCACGGCCTCACCCACCGTGAGGCCTACGCTCCTGGTAAGAAGACAGGTGGAGACTGTTGCTTGCCGTGGGGACCTCTCTGGGGAGTGCACAACTGCTGTTTGTCAGTGACTGTTAGAAATTGAGAATTGCGTCACCAGGTCCTGAGAACAGCTTCCGATTTTTTAAAATAATCCAGACATCATTATGCGCATTGCAACAACACTCCCTCTCTGGATGTCTTGCTTGAACAGCTGTGCACTTCTGAGGTGCTGAGGGTAGCTGGAAGGCTCTGACGGGCTGCGGTGCAATGCTTGTGTTCTCCTTCCTCCTTGAAGCCATGAGACATGGCACAGCTAAAGCTCTCCCAGGCTGGAATGCACAGAGTGGAGGAACTTGCCCCCCTTGCTGCTCTCCTTGTCCTGCCGTCATGTGTCATGTTCCTAGGAGATGGCAGGGACCCGTTCCTTCTAGCTGTGTGGGGAAGAAAATGTTGCAGTACACTTGGCACACGCGCTTGTAGAGTGCTTGGGAGTTGTCCTGGGGAGGGATGGTGTCAGCTTCCCCCATGAGCTTTTCCCACACGTTAAAGAAGACAGCCCCGAATCAGGGTCCTGCTTGGAGAGCTCCAAGCTGCTGACACTCTGGTCTTGCCTGCTCAGGCGCTCTGTTAGTGACTGTGTGGCTCTTCTGCTGCTTCCTAGGTCACAAGCAAGCTGAGCCCCTGAAGTATGCTCGCATAGCCTCGGACATCTCTGTGCCTCGGAAAAGAGTGCAGGCCTGCATAGAGGAGACCGTGCATCTTTTCTGCCGCTGCCTGGAGAGCGGGAAGAATGTTGCCTTTGTTCTGAAGCACGTTGGCATGCTTGTCATTCAAGGAAGCAACGTGAAAATGAGGTTCTACAGAGACTTGCTGCAAAGGCTGAATGGGACGGCACAGCTGGTAGCAGCTTCTCTTAGGGTACCGTTTCCATTTCTGTGCCGCTGCTTCTAGTCCTTTGGAAATCCTAGCCAAGTGGATGGATTTTTACTGGCCTGCCACGACCTTTCTGGGCACCCGCATAGCTGTGGCCTCGAGTACCGGCAGCTCCCTGCCCCGTTCTTCTGGAACATTCTGAGACCTTGGTGGCAGAGCAGAGCCTGGGAATTTCTGTACTGGGTCAAACCAACGCTCCCTGCAGCCCAGGGTCCCGTTGTGATGTGGTCTGGGAAAAAGATCAAAGGAAAGGGCAGGCTGATTATGTATTTTCTTCCTGGAGATCTCGCCTTCCAGCAAGCTACAGTTTAGCGCCTTTTTGCGTTAGGATCATGTTTGGATTGGTGACGGGAAGCGGAGACACAAGCAGACCAAGGCCCAGCTGGCAGCAGACCCCTTTTGCCGCTGTCACTGTGTTGGTCTAGTTGTGCTGAGCAGCTCTTCCGAGGGCCCCTGGAGGCGGAGGAGCCCAAAGCAGGGCTTTTCCTGATGTGTGCATCTGCACGCTGCTAGTGGTGGCCACAGAGAACATTATTGCAGCCCATGCTCTTCCCCAGGTCTGTAGCTGAGCCCCGTCCTTCCCGTGGGCTTTCAGGTGCAGCCAGAAAGAGGAC
Organism: Rhea pennata; assembly: GCF_028389875.1. NCBI lineage: Eukaryota > Metazoa > Chordata > Aves > Rheiformes > Rheidae > Rhea > Rhea pennata. The sequence continues at coordinate 1,889,029 of NC_084691.1, read as the reverse complement.
ATGTGAGAGCAGTTCAAGCTGAGCCCCTTAGGACTAAGCTGGAGATGCAACTTAGCCGTAGCCCGGCCCTGGTTCCCAGCTCTGTCTCTTCCTTCCGTCCAAGTCTGTGGTGTCTCTTCAGGCCATTCTCTGGGCCAGGGGTTTTCTGCCGCCTTTGTTCCAGGGAGTCCCAGGGCAGGACCCTCAGCAGCCCCTTGAGTACACCGCAGAGGTTTGGCCCTCCCAGTTGTTACCCACTGTACAAAGGCAAAGGCTGGGCTTTTTCTCTCACCACCTCAGGGGTGCAGAGGCAGCGGCCTGAGTGTGAGGAGACCCTGGGGGGGGGGCGGGTTAATGCCACCGCTGAGCCGCCCTCTGTTCTCAGCTCACGAGGCATCAGCTCAAGGCATCCGGGAAAAGGCAGCAGCCAGGAAGGCTGGCTAGTGCAATGCCTTCTCCTGTGCTTGCCTCCATCGGCCTCTGCGTTGGGAAAGACCTGGTGCCTGGGCTGCGTCTCTGGATTCCTTCCCTTGCCCAAAGCCTGCCAGTGCTCTTACCCTTGCTCACTGATTTCCCGGCAGCTGCTACGGTGTCTCCGTGAGGGGCTGTTGAGAGGAAGGCAGTTCTTTGTTGCAGCATTGCTGAGAGGAAGCTGCTTCTCTGAGCAGTGGGAAGATTTGCTGCCCTTGTGAGCCCTGAGCTACTCGTCTTGGCATCCTCTCACCTGTGTCTCTCGCCTTGCAGATGCCAGCGATGAGGGATTCAGTCCTCTTGGGCACCAGAACTGCTGCTTCTCAGACCCTTTCTGGTCGTGTCATTGTCTTTCCCGAGTGAGTACATTTGCTTCTTAGCGACTGGCTCCCACAGGAGATGGGAGGTGGTGTGCAACGGCAGCCGAGAGGACTGAGGTTGCAAGGAGCTTTCTCACGGGAAGGAGGGGGAAGGCCTGGAAGAGCTTGATGAGGAAGCTGGTGCCCCCCGGCGGGTGGTGGTGGGTTTGTGGTTCCAGGAGGACTTCGGCACGTTTCTCAGCTTGCTACTACACTCGTCCAGGATGGGGCATAGTCTGCTTTGGAAAAAGATGGGCTTCAGAGAAGCTCCCCAGTACCACTGTGTGCCCATTATTCCCCCAAGGTGCCAAGGAAGGGTGGTGCCCTGCGTCCCGAGTGATGTGTTTTTCCTGTGTCCAGGTACAAGCTGGAGAGTGTAGCTGGGAGACCAGCTGTGAGGCGCGTGGCACGTGCGAAGGCGAGGCAGGAAGAGGAGAAGAGAGAGGCTGACTGCGGTGGCAAGAAAGGTAATGGCAGAGCTGATTAGTGTCCGGGGTTTGTGCCTTGGCCGCCAGGGCTCCTGGCTGGGGCATCAGAGCCAGGGTGCCAGTGTGATGGCTCGGGCAGCCTGAGGCACTAGACGTGATGCTGCTTAGCCGTTCTGGGAAAGCTCATGAGGGAAGCAGGCCTCAGGGCAGCCCAGCCCTCCCACCTGCAGTGGATGCCTCCGAGTTACACTTTCCCCCACTTGCAAGGGGAATCCATGCCCTGGTGTGCATTGGAAGCTACTCTTGTGTTGGAGGAGGCGGTGCAGAAAGGAGTCAACCGTGAGGCCAGTCAGAGGTTGGGCCTGGAGCTGTAGGTAACGCAAGGGTTCACCTGTCTCAGGGATTCGTGTGTTTGTCTCTGAGGGGAAGAGTCACCTTGAGGAGCTGGTGAAAAGTCTGGCAAGCTGTGCCACGACTTCCTTTCATTTTCAAAGCAAGGTGTAACCTGTCTTTCTGAATTTCTCATCCTCATGCCCAGAACAATGCCTTTGCCTTGACGGTGTCAAGAGGGGACCTGTCGGCATAGGAGAACAGTAGAGAGATCCAAGACTGTGTTCCCCTTGAGTGAGCTTCCTGCCCCCAGAGAGACTCTCTGAGGTCAGCAGCACATGCCCACAAGCCCCCTTTTCCAGCATGTGACTGGGCTAGAGCATGAGAAAAGCAGTAGCAGAAGAAATGATGCTGCACAGTAAAAACGGCAAGTTGGAGAGGAGCCAGCATCTGGACGGGCCTAGGAGTGCCCGGGAAACAAGGCTGTAGGCATGGGAGTTTTACCACAGGCTTGAGGAGATTTGCATATCCTTCCTGTTCCAGAAGTCTCCACAACACTGTCCCAAAGTGTCTTCTTGTCTCCTGCTTTCAGGAAATCTTCCTGGCAAGCACCTCGTCTTGCAAGAGCAGCCTCCTCAACGCAGAGCAACTGCGGTCACTCTGGAGAAGGGAAGGGGAGACAGGGGCAAGGGCAAAGCTGCTCCTGGCAGGTGAGACAGTTGTGGAAGTGGATGAGGGTGAGCCTGTACTCTTGGGGTTGTCTGAGGGAGACCTTTCCTTTGGACACCGTGTTTCTAGCAGCTCTGAATGCCTTTGAGCATGTGTCATCCTGACTGCTGATGCCTTGGTGGCTGGCCAGCAGCCAGGGAGTTCTTGGGAGACCCCCGTGTTTGCTTCCTGTTTCTCCGGCCTCTGCCTTCAGGTTACAAGGTTTTTGGAGACTCGGTGCACACGTAGCCTGTGGGAGATGAGTGCCCTTTTCTGAGAGCCTTCATGTTTAAGTACCCAGCATCGCTTTCTGCTGGGGACAAGAGTACTGTGGGCCTATAGGCATTGTCTGAGGATGGGGGCAAGACTGAATGCTCTTGCAATGCCTTTCAAAGAGAGGAGATGTTTGTGGGAGCTTGGTCCCATTCTCTGGGCTGTTGCCAAGGGGCAACGAGTCCCAAGTCAGAATGGCTTAAACATGCGGGAGCTCTTTCTTGGAAGGGGAAGCATGTTGCTTTGCATGGCAGAGTGAAATTGCAGTCATCCTGGCACCCAGGATACAGAGCAGAGAGTCTTGTCCAGATTTCAGTTTGACATGGTGAGGCTGAAGCCTTCTCCTTCCTCTGAAAAGTTGTCTTGTGGCTGGCCCAAGAGAGTGGCAGGGACAGGTAAAAGGCAGGCACGCTTTGCTGCCTGTGTAACTTGCTCCCTCTTGGGCCCTGGCTCCCCATGATACTACATTTGACGTGCCCAAACACAGAGTATTTTGGACCAGGGAGCAGTGCTAAATGGAAGTGCCAGGCAAGGCGGTGGGGTCGGGGGGAGTGGTGTCTCTCAGAGCCTGTGCCTGCAGAAGAGCTGGCCCCACTGCTTGCTGTGTCAAGAGGGAGCCTGGATCTGGGCATCGTGAGGATTTTTGTGGGCATGCTTTGTTGGTTTAATGCTGGGGGCATTTCAGCCTGGGGGTCTCTGTGCCTCTGTGGAAATGAACACGTGCATTTGAACCCAGGTGCTTGCCCTGCAGAAGTGCCATGTGCTGCAGAAGCAAGAGCCCAGCTGGTGAGCTTGGGGTGGAGACCAAACTGCCCCTGTGCTCACACCGCCTCCCACTGCTGTGCGTTTGCAGTGTGCTCGCAGCCGCGCAAGGGAGCTCCTTGAGCAAGGTGGAGAAAGGCAGGAGGAAGGCAAGTGCGGAAGGCAGAGGCGCAGAATCGTCAGCAAAGCCAAAGCCAAAGCGAGAAAGGGCATCACTGAAGGCCACGAGAGAAATGGAAGAGGCTGAGAGGACCCAGGTACAGGAAGCGTTTTTAAACCTTGAGACAGGAAAAGCCTTTCTTCTACTCTGGGGGATCTGAGGCTCGAAGGTGCTTCGGGGACCTGTCCCAGGTGCCTTGAAAGGCATCTAGAGGAGGCCAAGAACCATCCGGAATGGGCTCTGTGGTCCAAGAGAAGTGCTAGTGTTAGTAAAGGGCCGTTGCGGGTCTGTTGGGTGTTAGGGAAGCAGGAAGTGAGGCCATGTGCAGTCCCGGTAAGGGTAAAACGTGAGGTCCGCCTGGCTCTTTAGGGTCATTCTGTGTGCTGTGCTGAAGCCCACAGCAGGGCTGCAGCCTTAGCTCCCACTCAGCCCACAGCAATTCCTTCCCCTCCTTTGCTCTGCTATATGCGAGCTCTGTGCCTGAGTGAGAGGGTCTGTCTGGCAGTGGTGGTAGGCCTTGGTGAGGCTGGGACATGCCCTAAGGGCAACTGCAGCATCCCTGCCGGAGCAGGGGTTTCCGCTGCCTTGGGTGCCTGAGGCAGCAGCAGTCTTGGGGGCTGCTGAGGACCCAGCTCCTGCAGGCGCTGGCTGCTGTTGTGCAGGATGTTCAGTGTGTCCGAGTGAGGAGAGACCTAGCATGCAAATGCTGCTCTGATGCCAATGCAGATTCGGCGGATGTCACAGACACTGACAAACCTGCGGCCTGATCTCTGCCTGCCGATGACCAGCCAGGATGAGAGGGCCGAGGATCCCCCTCGAGCGAGAAAGCCGAGCATTGAGGATGTGTACATCTACCACCTGGGGCCAGAGGAAGAGGAAACAGTGTTTGTTTACTTCTCCCACATAGACAAGAAGAAAGAGCAGCAGTCCTCAGAAGAGACAGTCTGCGGAGTGAGTGTGTGTGATTGTGAGGGTGAGAGCGGAGCTCGGGAGGGCTTGTGAGGATTGTGTGCTCTGAGCTGCTGAGCCTGGCAGCAGGCCTTGCTTCTGGAGTTCTGCTCTGGCAATGGCCATTCTCTCTGCTTGTTGTTGATGTGAGGAGCGAGGCCCCGGTGGGGTAGTGGGGTCCGGTGGGGAGCAGCAGGGATGCACCGGTGACGCATGAGTTTCTCCCGGAGAGCACCTTGAGCTCCAGCGTTTCTGGGTTGTCGCGCTGCTGCAAAGTGCTCCTGTGGGGAGTCTCTGGTGGGTGTTGTGGTGTGGGCAACAGCAGTGCACAGTCGGAAGGTTGTCTGAGAATCTGTGTGCATGTGCAGGATTCGTCCACTTGCTGGATGATGGAGGAGTGGGAGATATATAAAGGAGAGTCATCTGCAAGCTACAAGGCCAGCGGCACCTGCCTGAAAAGGTACGTGTGGCCCAGGAGCAGCAAGGCCTGTGGCATTTGGATAGCGGTGCCCGCCTGTGGGGTGAGAAAGACACGTTGCTGGGTGGTGGAGTTGTACTGGCCCAGGAGGCTCTGCTTTTGCTGGGCATGGGAACGACTCGGGTAGACCCTGTGGGCAAGCACCTCTTAGCATCCTCCAGCAAGTAGGAAAAACTTCTCTGGAGCTGTGGGCTGTAAGTCCAGTTGGGAGTGTATGTGCACAGGGCCTTTGGGAGAGAGGAGGGCTCCATGCCGAGTGTAAGAGAGAGTGTGTGCCCGCTCTCGCAGGATGCTTTCCAAGCCAAGTGTGCGTGTGCTTCGAGCAGCAGCGAGCAGCCTAGTGCAGGAGGCAGAGAAGAGTCAGGTGGAAGAGGTGGGAGGAAGGAATGCTGCTGCGGAAGCGGAGTGCCTCAGGTGCGTATCTCCCCAAACGAGCGTGGCTTCCCTTTGTGCAGTGCCCTTGCTTGCCCGCCCAGCAGCACGGGGGAAGGAGGGTCTTTTGCGGAGAGGTGTGAGGGGACAGCGAGCAGCAGGCTTGCAAGTCTGTGTGCCTGGATGAGGTGGCCCTTCCACCAAAGGCTGAGTTGTTGGTGCCTCAGAGGAGGATTTCCACGTGGGCCAGGAGTGCTGGAGGAATGCCGAGTCAAAGGGACAGAGCAGTGGGCATTGCCAGTGTTTCAGGTTTCCTGAGTTCCCTAGAAACTTCTTCTTTGGACTACAGGCTGTTTTTATGCCTGGCACGCAAGAGTGCAGGGATGGGTAAATGGTAGGCATGCTTTTGTCCCTTGAGCACTTGCTGCATTCTTGCCCGAGAGTCGCCAGTGCAAAAGCATTCTCCATGCCTAAACCCGGAGGGTTAGGAGCATGGAGCTGTGGTGAATGCAACTGCCAGGGTGGGGGTGTGGGTTAATGGTGTCTTCCGCGGCCTGTGCTTGCAGAAGAGCTGGCTTCTGTCTGTGCTGCCTCAGGAGGGAGCCTGTATTTGGGCATCTGGAGCTTTCCTCTGGGCATGTCGTGTAGGCTTGCCGTTTCAGCTGGGGCGATGTCTGTCTCTGTGGGAGTGAATGCCTTTAGTTGAAGCCACGTGATTGTCGTGCAGAAGTGCCTTGTGCTGCAGAAGCAGGTGCCCAGCTTGTGAGCATGGTCTGGAGAGCAAAGTCCCGCTCTGCTCACACCAGACCCCCGTGCTGTGTATTTTCAGTGTGCTCCCAGCCATCCGCGGGAGCTCCTCAAAGAAGCTGGAGAAAGGCAGGAGGAAGCCAAGTGCGGAAGGCAGGCTGCCAGCTGTGAGCCCTCCTAATAAAAGCCAAGAGAGGGCAGGGCAGGTACGTGATAGTGATGGAGGTGGTTCTTGTGCCACAGGGGCCCGTGGCAAAGCGCGGTTCTGCGGGCAGTGGGTAGAAAAGCCCTCTTCCTCAGAGTTCTTTCGAGCCCGCCGTGACCTTTCCAGGGGCTTGCTTGAAAAAGCGCAGGCTGAGCTGTCTTTTCTCTCTGCCTTTGCCACTACTGCCTTCTCAGGAATCCCATTTGAAGCCCCTCTTTGGCCTTGCTCTGAGTGGAAAGGTACGTGCTGGGCCTTTCAGGAGAATGAAAGGAGAAACCTTCTGTTTCTCTCAGTGATCCCTTAGCTCCTTGGTCAGAAGAGAGCAGGCATTTTCTGTCTGGCCAGTACTAGCTTTTGTGCCTGAGACCGCTGAGAGGAGTGCTGAAGAGAAGGGGCCGAAGAGGGGGTGAGAAATTACCTTTGGGCCCTGGAAAGAAGCAGATGCCAAGAATGCTGCTTGCCGTGTCTTTTCTGTGGCCCTCCAGCCCACAGGCTTCCCGTCTGTTCTGCCGGAGCAAAGAGGTCTCTGGGCATGCTGGTCTGAGGCGGAGGAGAAGAAAGAAAGGGCAGCTCCGAAAGCAAAGGCAGAAGCGGAAGAGTCGGAGAGGACCCAGGTACAGGAAGCTTTTCTAAACCTTCAGCCAGGAAAGGCCTTTGCCGTACTGCAGGGGACCTGTGCCTTGAAGGTTCCCCAGGGATGCAGGGTTGGAGGTGCCTTGTTGCTGCCGAGGAGCGGGGCAGGGGCATCGTGACTTTGCTAAAATCTGAAGCCCCCGGGAGCTGCACCTTTCCCTTTCCCGTGGGTTTTGCTGAAAAGACAAGCAAGGCAAGTGAAGAGAAGGGAGCTCGTTTGAGGAATGTTGGAAGAGGAGCCCAGTATTTCCCCTGGAGGTCTTTTCCTGAAGAAAAGAGGCCTAAGAGGCAAAGGAGCACGAGGAATGGAGTGTGTGGTCCGAGAGAAGCGCCAGTGTTAGTAAAGGGCCGTTGGCGGTCTGTTGGGTGTTGGGGAAGCAGGAAGCTGAGCCCTGAGTGCTGAGGACTGCTGCTGCTGGTAAGGGCAGGGCTCACAGGGGGTGTTTAGGGTCATTCAGTGTGCTGTGCTGAAGCCCACAGCAGGGCTGCAGGCATAGCTGCTGTTGAGCCCACAGCAATTCCTTCCCCTCCTTTGCTCTGCTCTGTGCGAGCTCTGTGCCTGAGCAAGAGGGTTTGCCTGGCAGCGCTGGTGAGCCTTGGTGAGGCTGGGACATGCGCTGAGGGCTGCGTGGAGGCGGCTGTGGCCTTTCTCCAGTTACAACTGCAGCGTCCCTGACCGGGCAGGGGTTTCCGCTGCCTTGGGTGCCTGAGGCAGCAGCAGTCTTGGGGGCTGCTGAGGACCCAGCTCCTGCAGCCACTGGCTGCTCTCGTGCAGGATGTTCAGCGTGTCCGAGTGAGGGGAGACCTGTCATGCAAATGCTGCTCTGATGCCAATGCAGATTCGGCGGATGTCACAGACGCTGACAAACCTGCGGCCTGACCTCTGCCTACCCTCGACCAGCCAGGATGAGAGGGCTGATGATCTTCCTCGAGCGAGAAAGCCAAGTGTGAAGGATGTGTACATCTACCACCTGGGGCCAGAGGAGGAGGAAACAGTGTTTGTTTACTTCTCCCACATAGACAAGCAGGAGAAGGAAGAGCAGCAGTCCTCAGAAGAGACGGTCTGCGGAGTGAGTGTATGTGATTGTGAGGGGGAAACTGGAGCTCAGGAGGGCGTGTGAGGCTTGTGTGCTCTGGGCTGCTGAGCCTGGCAGCAGGATTTCCTTTTGGAGTTCTGCTCTGGCAATGCAAATGCCTTTCGCTCATTCTTGATGTGAGGAAAGAGATCCTAGGGAACAGCAGAGGCCACTGGGGAGCTGCAGCATTTCCCTGGTGATGGACACATCAGTTTCTGCTGGAGGGGACGGGGGGAGGTTGCTTGCGCCGTATTGAGGTTGCTTTCTGCGTTGCAAAGAGCCCCTATGAGAAGTTGTCTGTGGGCTGTATTTGCTTACGGGGCTTGAGGCAAAATATTGCAACTACTAGCTGAAGATTGCTGAGTGTCTGGTGCAAGTCAAGCAGCAGAAGAAATAGTGTGCTGCAGGAAGAATCAGCGCTGCTGGACCCCCATCACCAGTCTTTCTCTGGGATGAATGCAGTGCAGGTGTCCTGCTGTGCAAGTCGCTATTCCCTTTGGTCCTTTATGTTGTCAGGAGGGATCAGAGCTTGCGGGAGAAGTGCCACTGGGAAAGAGGAGTGTCACTGGCTGCTGTGTTGGTGCTTGTAGAGAGGCTCTGAGTGTGCTTGGAAGGGAGATTAAAAGCTTCCTTGACCTGTCTTGCAGGTTCAGCAGAGAAGTGAAAGGCAGGCAAGGGTTCGGTCAGGCTCCTGCCTCCCTGCAGCTGCGGAAGAGGAGCTTGGAGGGCAGCTTTGTGAAAAAAGAGCATGCTTTCAGGATGTCGTCAAGTACACCTTGTCATCAGATGAGGAAGAGATTGTGTATGTTTTCTTCTCCCGCATAGAGGAGGAGGAGAAGAGCAGCTGAGAGGCGGGAGACACAGGAGAGGGAGTAAGTGTGTGCCAGCTCCAGGAGAAGCCTGGCAGTGTTGAGGGGCAGTGAGGGGCACCCCCGGAGGTGCCAGAATGCCAGGGCCAGGGCCACTGGTTTGAGTCAGGCCTTGATACTACGCACCTCTCCGCAGCCTCGGTGCGTTCAGCCTCAGTCTTGGCCGCACCAGACTCAGTCTCAGGCTGACCAAGAGCTGACCAAGGGCCTGGGGTGGAGCCAGGGCACTGGCTCACATCACAGTGAGCGTGGAAATGCCCTTCAGAAGCACATCCAGACACGCACGGCTGGAAATACTCTTGCTGTATTGCTCTCTCTTTCTCTGTGTGCATCACCCTTAGCATCTTCCTTTCTTGTTCTTTAGCTGTGGGGAGGAGAGTCACCTCCCCAGCCAGCAGGAGAGGCCCCAGTGACTGCCAGCCATCCCGGAACACACGCAGAACTTTGTTCCTGTGGATTAAAGCACCTCTCCAAATGGCCATGACTGTTTCCTTGGCATGGTGCGAACTCTGCTGTTTGCAGTCTGTGAACGTCAGCGGGTCCAAGAAAGGAAAGATCAGGAGCATGGGCTTGAGTGTCCGTGCCTGCTCGCAGGGCAGCTCTCTCCTGAGGTCATGCGGTAACTGTTTGTCTGCAGCTGTGCCCATGATGTGTCAGGGACCTCCTGCTCTCTGTGGGTGCCAGTCGGAGGAGTGGAGTCAGCCCTTTCATGACAGCACATCGCCTGCTGCAAGGGCATGCTGCCTTGTCAGGGAGGTGGGAAGAGCTTGTTTGGCCCTCGTGAGGCGGCAAGAGTTGAGCCAGGGCCTCTGTTTCCTGGGGCCAGTGCTGGTTGCCAGAGGGGAGCCCACTCAAGTATGGTGTGCCTGTTTGTTGCACTGAGGGCTTGGTTTTGGGGGTGTGAAGGGAATCCTGGGGATAGCAAGGGCTGGCATTGGAAGCTCACAACCGTGAGGGTGTGGCCAGGGTAGTCCCTGGCTGCCTTGGCTGTAGCGACCATGAAACAGTGGAGTTGCAGACTCTGAGGGGAGTGTAGAAAGAGAGTAGCAGAGTCCAGAGTGGGCACCTTATGTGAGGAAACTTCCCCCTTGTCGGGGAACTGGTAGGGGGATGTCATGGAAGCAGGTCTGCAGGGCAAAGGATCAGGGGAAAACTGGCAGGTATGTGAGGACAGCACCTACTAAGCACAGGGACAACCCTGCTTGATATGCAGGCAAATGAGCAGCAGTAGGACGAGACTGGCTTGACTGAGCCAGCACCTCCTGGTGGAAGTGCAGTGGAAAAAAAGGGAGCACAGAGGAGGTGGAAGCAGGGAGAGGCTACAAGGGAGGTACTAGAGCGAGAAGTCCTGGCTGTGCAGGGATGGTGTCAAGAAGGCCAGAGTGCGGCTGGAGCTGAGCCTTGCAAGGGACGTCAAGGAGAACAGGAGCTTCCTGAGCCAAAGGAGTAGGCTGAGAAAGATAGAGGTACCTTGCTGCATGGGGTGGTTGACTTAAGGAGAGGAAAGCACATGCGGCCGAGCTACTCTGTGCCGCCTTAGCCTCAGCCTTCACCAAAAGGTCTCAGGGCCCCTGTGCTTGTGGAAGGTGTTGAAGGAGGAGGAGAGCAAGCAGTAGTGGCAGAGGATGGAGTCAGGGATCTTTGATCCGGCTGGGCAGGCTCTCCGACGCCCTGGAGGACCTCCCAGCAGCTGTCCTCTGGCCTGCCTGCTGCTGGCTTATCAGCTGGCAGAGTCAAGAGGCACCTGCCAGGGAAGGCAGCGGCCATGTGCTCTTTTCCTCCTGCTCACCCACCAGACTGGCCTGACCAGCCCAGCTGCAGCACCTTGCAGCCCCCGCAGGCCCTCTCTGCACAGAGGCAGAAGCCCTGCTCCTGCAAACCCACCAGCTGCTTTGCTCCTCTTGGCTGCTCTTGCTGCTGCTGAGCCCTGCTCTGCCATCAGGGGCTCAGCTCCACTGTCACCCAGGACATCCTGCTCGGTCACCAGTCTCAGCCTCTCTCCAGCTCACAAGTCAGGCCGAGGATCGAGCACACACTGGACTGTGAGTGCTGTCCTCTCCCTCCATGTTGTGCTCAGGGTGAATGAAGGACTCACCCTGCCATGGGCGGCTCTGGCAGAGCTGTCTGCACCTCAGGCACATGTCACAACAGCACCCACGTCCCCACACAGGTGCTGGAGCAGGGACTCAGACGGCCTCTTTCACTGCCCCGTCGCACTGTACCCCTTTCTTCTCCCTCTTCAGGAATTCAGAGAAGGACACGCACAACTACCCAGCACAGCTACACGCCCTTGCCTCTTCTGTCCTTCCCATCAGGGATGGGCATGGCACAACCATCTCAGCTCAGGTTCTCCGCGACACGTGTGCAATCTCCATAGTGCTCTTCAGCTTCTCTGGCCATCCCGCATGGTCCAGAAAGGATGTCCCACAGCAGCACGCATGTCCCAGCCACCAGCAGCTCTGCTGCCCCAGAGTCTGCTCTCCAGGGATGGACCTGCAGAGAATTTGCCTTTTGTAGTGACTGAGCTCAAGTGAGAGGAGGGAGCAGAGGAAGTGGCCAGCCATCCAAGCAAGGTTTGAGCCCATGTGCACAGTGCAGAAGGGGTGAGCAGGGCATCGCTGTAACCCTTTGGCCCCCTCTTTGCCCTGCTCTTCAGGTCAGTTGGTATTCTTCAACTTTGTGTGCAACAAATCCAGCTAGAGCAGGTGCTCCTGGACTTTTGGCTCTGTTTTTGCACGCCAGGGCTGTGCAACAGTGAGAAGTCTGAACAACGCGTCCTGTGTTCTTGAAGGCAGTGCTGAGTTGCAGAGCCCCACACTCTCCCGTCGGGAGTGAGGAGGGGGAATGTTCCCTTTTCCCTCTGGGTTTCCCAGGTCAGTTCCTGGGGTCAGAAAAGAGCACTCCCTGGGAGAGTCCCAGCACATCAAGGGGCTGGTGCAGGCACGTCCATGAGATGCTTTGGGAAAGCTTGTGGCATTCTCTTGTGGCTCCTCATGGTTCCCTTTCTTCTCTCCTTTGGAGGGGGACACAGGGCAGAAGGCACAGCAGTCACTAAACCTGGATTTACTCTGTTTTAGCTGTAGTCAAGTGTGTGCCTTGTGCTCCGTGGTGATCCTAGCACTGCTGATCTCCTCCCCATTCCCTTCCTGGGTAACACTCCTCAGCAAGACCCAGCTCTGCACGCACGCACGCGTACATACACAGACACACACACACACACAAACACAGGTGTGACTGGGAAGGTCAATGATATGAGCCGTGCCAGCAACAACCCCTCTGTTCACAGCAGCCCAGGTTCAGGAGACAGCCCCCTCCCCGAGCAACTCAGCAGCCTGAAGCAGAGGCACAGGATTAGCGCAGCTTCCTCTGCACTGGTTCAAGGGGACCATGAGCAAAACCCAGGCTGCCAGGCAGCACAACTCCCCAGGCACCCCACCAAGAGGGCACCGTTTCTAGGTGGGCTCCAATCAGCCAGCTTCTGGTTAGCAGCTGAACATGCTGCACCACAGAAAGCCCTAGCAGGGGCCCTGCCGGGGCAGCTCTGGCATCAGGACAGTCGGGAATGGGACCAGTGCTGCAGGAATGGGAACGTCCCTGATCCCAGGCCTGGTGCCAGCCTCAGGGGAGGGCACGCTGCCCTTCAGCAGCTGCTGGGTGCTGGTGGGCAGAGCAGCGCAGGCGGAGGCCTGCTGCCCACCTCAGGGCTGTGGACAGCTCCCTGGCCAGGATCAGAGCCACCTGCTCCCGTGGCCCCTCTGCCATGCACCCAGGCGGCACTTGGAGCTGTGGGCACATCACCCTGGAGAGGACATTTCCCTCAGCCCACTGCCTCCTGCTGCTGCTGCTGGCGACAGGTGTGACACACACAGCAGTGCTGCACGGGCTGGCAGAGGGGACTCAGGGAAGGGGTTTGTCCCTCTCCATCAACCCTCCCTGGGAGGGCCAGAGCATGCGAGCAGCAACCGCTACAAGACTCTCCTCCTGCCCCCTTCAGCTGCAGAGACAGTGAAGGGGCAGCACTCCATGGGGCAGCCCTGGCCCAGGAGCAGCGCCAGCTAAGAGGCAAGCCCAGCTTCCCCCATGGCAGCCCGCAGCCCAGCACGAGGCTCTGAACGCTGCTTTCTGCTGAAGCTCTCAGAGCACCAGCAGACAACAGGCCTGTGCTCGTCAGGGCCATGTCGTGGGAGGAGAGTGCCCCACACACCATGCCCCCTCCCGCAACAGTGACTCAGATCACCTCTGTGACTGCGGCCTGAGAGGCCATCAGCAGGCAAGCAGGCGGGTGGGCACTGTGAGCTCAGCGGGGGCAGCACAAAACCCCCTGCAGAAAGGAGAGCTCCTGAAGAGGGCGGAGGCAGAGGCAGGGAAAGGTGGCATGGCTGGCAGCTGCTTTGGGAGGTCACTTCTCTTGCAGCAATCTTTTGGGGTTGCAGGCAGGCAGGCACTGTAAGGTCATGAAGCGGGTGAGAAAACCTTCCCCATGGAGAGGAGAGCTCTGAGGGGAGGGGAGAGGCACAGGAAGGTAGTGGGGGATGACCCCAGAATGATGACCATGTCACTTCTTTTGCACAGTGGCAAGATCTGAGGATTTGAAATTATAACTGTGATACGGGAATGACAGTCACATTTATCATATACATAAAAATATAGAATATATATTATACTACATACCCCCAATATCTAAAATAACCTCCTCTCTATATACTATATTATACTACATGGCTCCGATCTCTAAGATAAGCAATTCTTGGAGGTGACAACATTCATCTGGAGAACACTCAACACCTGCCACTCTGCAGGCAGCATGGCTTTGTCCATTCTCCTCCTACATGCATGCAAAGCAGGACATCTCAGCAAAAACACTTTCACTTCAGTAATAAGAGCTTGCAAGCCCCTGAGGAAAAGCTGCACCTGAAAACAACTACTGGTCTAACAGGGCAAAGAGTAAAACACATTCCTCCCCAAGAGACACAAGCAGCAGACACATCACCCTTCCTGGGAAAGCTGCATGCATGACTACCTCTCTGAAGTGCTTGTACACCAAGGCATGCAGCATGGGGAATAAACAGGAAGAACCGGAGATGTGTGTGTGGTCGCAGGGCCATGATCTCATTGCAATTACAGAGGTACGGTGTGATAGCTCGCCTGACTGGAATGCTGTCATGGATGGCTATGTGCTTTTTAGGAAAGACAAGCCAGGAAGGCGAGGTAGTGGGGAGTTGCCCTTCATGTGAGAGAGCAACTGGAATGCATCGAGCTCTGCCTAGGGGTGGTGGAGGAGGAGGCAGTCGAGAGCTTATGGGTGAAGAACAAAGGGCAGGCTAGCATGGGGGACACTGCCGTGGGTGTCTACTGCAGGCCACCTGACCAGGAAGAGGAAGTCAGTGAGGCCTTCTACAGACAGCTGGAAGGAGCCTCACGATCACAGGCCCGGGTTCTCATGGGAGACTTCAACCAATAAGCACGATTGCAACCCTGGAGTTCAGGAGGGCAGACTTTGGGCTCTTCAGAGACCTACTTGGAGGAATCTCATGGGTTAAGGGCATAGAAGGAAGGAGGGTCCAGGAGAGCTGGCTAGTATTCAAGCATCACTTCCTCCAAGCTCAAGAGCAGTGCACCCCAAGGAGAAAGAAGTCCAGCAAAGGGGGCAGGAGACCTGCAGGGGTGAGCAAGGAGCTCCTGGCAAAACTCAAACAGAAGCAGAAAGTACAGAGAATGTGGAAGAGGGGACAGGCTACTTGGGAGACTTATAGGACTGCTGTCAGAGTGTGTAGAGATGTAGCAAGGAAGGCGAAGGCCCATTTGGAGTTGAGTGTGGCAAGGGATGTTAAGGACAACAGGGCGGGCTTCTTCAAATACATCAGTAGCAAGAGGAGGGCTAGTGAAAATGCGGGCCCACTACCAAATGGGGCGGGGGCCTGTTGTAGTTAGATTCCCGGGGGCCAAACATCCGGTTTGGCCAGCCAGCACAAACTCACACACAAACACTGTTCAGTAGCAAGCAGTTTATTAGTAGATACTTACAAACAGACCGACCCGATGGTAATCTCAAGAAGGAGATTCTGGAAGCCACAGAATCTATATGTATCCAACTGCTGTTCTTTCCCACGGATTTCCAAGACCTTGTTAGTTACTTATTTGTATGCCGCTTAACACAGCGGTATTGTTCTAGGCACTAAAAAGTTACAACACTAGACCATTCTCACCAAGTATCAGGTATTACAGATACAAAAGTTACAATACGGACCATTCCCATGAAGTATCAGGTAGTACGGATACAGGGCCCTGGTGACAAAGGCTACAGAGAAGGCAGAATTACCGAATGCCTTCTTTGCTAAAGTCTTCACTGCTAACGGCAGCCCTCAAGAATCCCGGAGCCTGGAAGCAAAGGGAGAAAGTCTGGAGAAAGGAAGACTTTCCTTTGGTTGAGGAGGAGAGGATTAGAGATCTGGGCAAGCCTGACATTCACAAATGCATGGGCCCAGACGGAATGTGCCCACGGGTACTGAGGGAGCTGGCGGATGTTGTTGCCAGGCCATCCTCCCTCAACTTTGAAAAGTCCTGGAGAACTGGAGAGGTGCCTGAGGACTGGAAGAAAGCCAGTGTCACTCCACTCTTCAAAAAGGGCAAGAAGGAGGACCCAGGCAACTATAGGCCGGTCAGTCTCACCTCCATCGCTGGAAAGGTGATGGAACAGCTCATCCTGGATGTTGTCTCCAGACACATGGAGGAAAAGAAGGTGATCAGGAGTAGTCAGCATGGATTCACCAAGGGGAAATCCTGCTTAACCAATCTGATAGCCTTCTCTGATGGCGTGACTGGCTGGGTAGATGAGGGGAGAGCAGTGGACGTGGTGTCCCTTGACTTCAGCAAGGCTCTGTATCCGTGCTACGTGATACTTGATGGGAATGGTCCGTGTTGCAACTTTTGTATCTGTACCACCTGCTATTTGGTGAGAATAGTCTAGTGCTGTAACTTCTTAGTGCCTAGAACAATACCGCTGTGTTAAGCGGGATACAAACAAGTAACTAACAAGGTCATGGAAATCTGTGAGAAAGGAAAGCGGCTGGTCACATATAGATTCTGTGGCTTCCAGCCACAGAATCACCATGAGAAGCAGTCAACATGAAGGTCAGAAGCTGAAGAGTAGTGAAATAGCGACCCCCAAAGTCAAATGTGGCCCCGAAATAAGTCTGCACAAGTGTGCAGTACCAGAGCCCGGTTATGCAACCGGGGCGGAGGTGGGCTAGACTCCCTGCACTCGCTGGCCCCAGATGCAGGGACTCTCGCGTACCGCAAGTAATCATAAATGCCGGAGTTTTCCAAAGGAGGGTGAGGCTGCTACACAACAGAGGACCACGTTGCTTCCTCGGGGACGCCCGAAAAGATTGTGCCTGCCGACTCTCCCTCTCGCCATGCAGACGATCGGGACAAGCATTGAGGTGGTCCTTCTCGAGATTACCATTGGGTCGGTCTGTTTGTAAGTATCTACTAATAAACTGCTTGCTATTGAAGAGTGTTTGTGTGTGTGTGTGTGAGTTTGTGCTGGCTGGCCAAACCGGATGTTTGGCCCCTGGGAATCTAACTAGAACAGGCTCTTGACACTGTCTCCCCTGACATCCTCCTAGAGAAGCTCAAGAAGCGTGGGTTAGATGAGTGGACAGTGAGGTGCATTGAGAACTGGCTGAAAGGCAGAACTCAGAGGGTCGTCATCAGTGGTGCGGAGCTGGAGCCCTGTGGCTATTGGAGTTTGCCAGGGCTCAGTACTGGGTCCCATCCTGTTCAACTTCTTCATCAATGACCTGGACAAAGGGACAAAGTGGCTCCTCAGTAAGTTTGCAGATGATACCAAGCTGGGAGGAGTGGCTGCTACAGCTGAGGGCTGTGCTGCCATTCAGAGAGAGCTGGCCACGCTGGAGGGCTGGGCGGCGAGGAACCTCCTGAGGTTCAACAAGGGCAAGTGCAGAGTCCTGCACCTAGGGAATAATAACCCTCGGCACCAGTACAAGCTAGGGGCTAACCTTCTGGAGAGCAGCTCTGCAGAGAAGGACCTGGGAGTGCTGGTGGATGACAAATTGACCATGAGCCAGAAATGTGCCCTTGTGGCCAAGAAGGCCAATGGTATTCTGGGGTGTATTGGGAAGAGTGTTGCCAGCAAGTCAAGGGAGGTGATGCTGCCCCTCTCCTCAGCCCTGGGGAGGCCTCATCTCAAGTACTGTGTCCAGTTCTGCGTTCCCCAGTAGAAGAGAGACATGGAGCTGCTGGAGAGAGTCCAGCGTAGGGCTACAAAGGTGATCAGAGGGCTGGAGCGTCTGCCCTCTGAGGAACGTCTGCGAGAGCTGGGCCTCTTCAGCCTGGGGAAGAGAAGGCTGAGGGGGGATCTTATCAATGTGTATACTTATACATCCTCCCTTATACATCCTGGGGAGGGTGTCAAGGGGATGAGGCTAAACTCTTTTCAGCTGTCTCATGCGAAAGGACAAGAGGCAATGGGCAAAAAATGAACCACAGAAAGTTCTGCCACAGTATGAGGAGGAATTTCTTCACTGTGAGAGTGACAGAGCCCTGGAACAGGTTGCCCAGAGAGGTTGCGGAGGCTTCTTCTCTGGAGATATTCAAAGCCCACTTTGATGCAACCCTGTCTAACGTGCTTTAGGTGACCCTACTTGAGCAGGGAGGTTGCACTAGATGATCTCCAGAGGTCCTTTCCAACCTTACCGATTCTAGGATTCTATGATTCTGTGATTCTACGGAGACGGCTACAGCTTCCAGACAGCTCCCACGAGGAGAGGGCTGGAGCTTCAGTTAGGCTCCTGGCCAGGGCTGGAGGTGCCAGGGCAGACTGCTCAGGGGAAATGAGTCCTACTCAGTGCACGCCAGGCCCTGATGTTCCAGGCCACAGTTTCTGCAGTTCC
Organism: Rhea pennata; assembly: GCF_028389875.1. Classification (NCBI taxonomy): domain Eukaryota; kingdom Metazoa; phylum Chordata; class Aves; order Rheiformes; family Rheidae; genus Rhea; species Rhea pennata. The sequence goes on along the minus strand of NC_084691.1, from coordinate 1,871,316 downwards.
CTCCTGCAGCCGCTCCAGTTTTGCAGTGCCTCCCTTGAACTGGCACGGTCACAACTGGACACAGGCGAGGCCTAGCAACTGTGGCGTGTCAGCTCACATTGCTCCATGTGCTCGCTCTACAGGAGCTGACGCAGCAAGCACACAGCTGCTGAGGCCAAGGACAGCAGACCACTCTGTGCTCACGCTGACTGCCCCTCTTGTCTAGTCTTCCACTGCTGCCAGCAGGTGCAGAAGGCAAGAGCCAGCCAAGCCCTCCAGCAAAGCCAAACCCAAATCCTAACCCAAGCCTTGTGCAGACCACAGGAGAGCGGGACTGGGACTGCTGTGGCTTCACACTGGCTTAGGTACTTAGCGGGGGATGTCGTGTGTTTAGAAAATATGAGTGCATGGCACTCAACTCTGCAAAGATCCTTGGCAGCGTGTTCCCTGGAGCATTCAGACACTTCTTGGGGAACTTCCTTGAGCAGTGCAAGCTACTTGGTACTTCTACAATGCACTTGTCGTGTGTACAGTCAGGCAGGACTGCCTTTGGCCACACTGCCTGCATGCAGGCAGCTCCGCTGCCTTAGTAGTTACTATGTGGGTGAGGAGTGGGAAAGGCAGGACAGCCTCAAGCCCTCTGGGTCTCCCACCACCGCTGAAGAAGGGAGAGAGTGGGCACACTCTTGCTAGAGGCCTGCTTTCAACTCCTCTGCTCTGCCCGCTGCAATGTATTCCCTGCCTTGGCGTGCTGCTCTCCCATGAAATGAGAACTTGCAGGCTATCCACTCAGCTGCAAAAGCTGCAGCTGCACTAGCTGGGGCTTTCGCTTGGAGTCCAAGGACCCTGCCCTGCCCCCAGAGCCAAAGACAGGGCCCGTCTTTCAACGCTGCCAGAAAGGTCCTTTCCTCAGGAGAGATGCAAGCGGAACTAGCACTGCAGGAGCTGAGGGCTGAGGCAGGCTCACTGGCCCTGCAGAGACAAGGTGGCACATGCCTCTGCTACAGATCACAGGACCTGTGGAGGGTCCTTTTCAAAGAGTCTCCTTCCTCCTTTACTCTGCAGAATGTTCTCAGAGCAAGCCGAGTGCCCTCAGACTTCCTGGATGCATAGCCATGCTTTGCAGAGACCCAGCGCCTCTCCTGCCTCTCTCTTCAGATGCTCACCATGCACATGCCCTATAGTCTGCCTCAAGAATCAAGCTCCGGGTGGGGCAAAAAAACATGAACGAGAGCTGCCACATCTTCTCTTTTTATTCCGGATTACAGAAACTCTCGTCTTGTGGCTCAGCTGGTAGTTCTGCCTTGTCATCACCCCATGAACCTGCACTCGATAAATGCACGTGTACCTGGGGTTCCCCCAGTTGCTCTGCACCTGGAATTTGATGTAGCGGAAGGCTCTGGGCAGCTGCTTCTGTAAAGGAAACGGAGGCAGCCATCGTTGCTCGGGTGGAAAGAGCGACAGCACAGCAAGGGCGCTTCCTCTGCCAGCCCCATCCCTGCTGGGGAACCAAACGCAGCCCTGGCAGAGGAGGCAGCCGTGCTTCCCCTGCCAGAGCCACAAGGCACAGGATGCTTTGGCTCATCCTCCACGCTCTGTCGTCCAAGCACTTGCAGGCAAACCTCAGTCTGCTGCTCGCGTCGTGCCCACACGCACTCCCGGTACCTTGAGGCGGAAGGTCTGAACAGCCTCCTGGTCCACCTCAAACACAAAGAGCCCCAGGAGAGTTTCTGCTGCTGCTTCCTCATCCACGCCCTCAAAGGCAAGTGACAAGGGGAGCACGTCATACTCAAGCAGAGCTGAAGGAAAAGTGTCTGCTGAGGTGCAACCGGGCAACCCTGCCTCGTGTGCCGCTCCTCTAGCAGGAGCCGAGAAGAGCTTAGTGTGGGTGTGGGTGAGGCTGCTCTGAGCAAGCGCTCCAAGACCCTTGGCCAGAGAGCATTCAGCAAGCCCGAGTGGCATACCACCACCGTGCGCCACCCCACGCAGGGATGCAATACTCTGCAGAAACCAGCCCACGCTTCTCTGGGAGAAGTCGCCAGGAGAAACAAGGCTCCTTTGCAGCTTTCGGCCAGGGCCGCAGGGCCTCGTTCCCTCCCCGCCCCCCGCGGAGGTGCAAGGCAGAGACTTAGGGAGACAGCAAAATCTTTGGGGGCGCTGCTGACTTCCCCGGAAGGAGAGACTGCCTTGGAGATGTGCTCCACGGTGACAGCCATTGGCCAGATCTCCTCAGGCAACCGAATGACCACTCGGCCCTCTGCTCCTTGGAAAACCCAGCAGTGTCCGGGGGAAGTAGGCAGCTGAAACCAGAAAGCAGCCTCCTTCAGTGGCAAGGCACTGCAAGAGCCCACAGAACTGGCGGCTTTGCGAGCAACACAGGCCTGCCTTAGTCTCTTGGCTGACATTCTGCATGCAAAGGCACACCAGTGGATGAAAGGGACAGGAGGGGACTGGTCAACTTGATTTCAGAAGATGGAAATCTTCATTAGCAAACAGTTAGGCTCTACTGCCTTTGCAAAACCCTGCTCTGATTTTGCACAGCATTCAGAGACAGGGCAGGTCTCCCTAGCGGACCTCACCCCAGGAGCCTTCAAAGACTGCGCGGGAGAGACGAGGCTCCCGTCAGCCGCCACGCTTCCTGCAATGCGACACATCCTGCCAGCCTTGGGGGCCTGCAGGAGGTGCTGTCCTTGCCTCAGTGGCTTGGCAGCCCGCCCACACACACAGCTTCCTCTTTCTCTGGCAAGGGACCACTGGAGTTGAGGAGGGAAAACGCAGCTGCCAAGAACAAAGGTCCCCAGCAAACTGCCAGCAGGGGTTGTGGGCTGGCTCCTGCCATTGGCTTCAGCTCTGTTGCCCTCCAGGAGGGAAGGCAGCACTGGGGGGAAGTGCAGGTGATGCTCTGGCAGAGGGTGAGCCCTGCAGGGCTGAGCAGTCCTGCTGCTGCGAAGGGAGGGGCTTGGACTTGGGGCTTGCGGCTTCGGGCCCCAACTTGAAAGCAAGGCACTGCCTCGGAAGTCATGCTCTCCACGCTATTACCTGCAAAATAGTATCCGGAGGGTTGGCCACCAACAAGAACGGAACGCAAAGCCAGCAAGCCTCACTGCCTTTCCCGCTGTAGGTGCTGGATGTTCTCTCCTCGTCGATGGTAGCCCCTGAAATGCACATGCAAAGCAGCTGCCTAGGACAGGCCGGAGGCTAGCAGAAGCACTGAGCTAGCCGGTATTTCTGAGGCTGCAAGCCCGGCCGCGCAGCCTTTCTGGCAGGGCCATACAGCAGGCGAGTGCCAGCAGGCTTTCCGTACGCACTCCTGTGCTTTTCAGAGCCCAGTCCATCGTCTCCAGGTACTTTGCCCCTATCTGCTCAAGTGCTTCTCAAGTTGAGAAAGGCCTGGGAAAAACATTGCCAAGGCAGAGACGGAGGTGAGCACGGAGAATGACACACACTCATCGAGGGGCACTTCGGCATGAACACTGAGGGTTTGCCCAGAGCAAAAGAGAGCCTCGGGGTCAGTCCACCAAAGGCAAGGCTTGCTGAGAAAGGCACCACCCCTTTGGGTCAGTGCTTTCTGACGAGCCGAGTGAGGACTCGCGGAGAACAGCAGTCTCCAGAGCCACGCTGCAGACCTGCCTCAGGTCACCAGTCAGGGCCCCAAGGAGCCCCGAGAGCCAGCTGCGTGCTGCGCAGCAAGAGGACAGAGCTGACTCTCCAAAGGGCCAAGAGGAAGCAGCAGGAGGGAGCCTCCAAATGATAGCAAGGTCTTTGATGAAATGCCAGCCTCCCTACCGCTCTCTTCTTCTTGACCGTCTCACTCTCCTCCAAAACCTCTTCCACCGACTGCAGGATGGCTTCCTTCGCAGCACCTGCTCTTCTAGGAGCTCCTGCTCACGGATCTTCTCCCGCAGCAAGGCCAGCGAGTTACTGAAGGGAAAGCAGATCTTGTCCAACAGCTGCCCAGCCCCTGCAGGCAGGCTCCCAACGCACTCACGAGCAGGGTTGTGCTCTTCCACTTCCCTCCCTCCCTCTGACACAGATTGTCCCCAACACTGCACAGGAAGTGATCAAGCAAAGGGTTCAGGAGTGCTCCACTCGCAGGGCAATGGCAAACTCATGCTCCATTTCCATCCTGCTACAGCTCTCCAACACCACACATCACTTTTTCCTTTTACTTCTGCCTCCTCTTGCAGCAGCAGAAGGGACAAATAAATCAGAGGAACTCAGACCTTCCAGACATGGGCTCTACCAAGGAGGGATGTGTTTGCTTGGTCTTCAGAGTCTGTGTGGTTTTAATCGCACTCCCTTCCAAACGGGCACTGCTGCCCCTCGCTTACGACCTGCTCTGTTCCACTCGCTCCTCCACGTCTGCCTGCGGTGCCACCAGTGCTGCAGCTCTCACACCTCAGGCCTTCTCAGCCCCTCTCAGTCCGCAGCACAGACCAAAAACCCCCTCTGTGTCCCTGGGATGCTCACAGGCAGCAGCCGCCACAGCCCAGCACAGAGCTTTCTCACCCGCCCCTCCCCTCCTGTCCCCTCCCGTCCCCGAGTCTCGCCCAGGCCCCAGAGCAGAGCGGGGCCCTGCGGCAGCAGCGCCCGGCAGCAGCGTTTCCCCGCAGACGCTGCCCTGCAGCACAAGTGCCGCAGCCCAGGGCCAGCGCGGGCGCCGCTGCCCCTCGCTCACGGCCTGGGCCGCGGGCAGCAGCCACCGCCGCAGGCTCCATGTACAGGAGCAGCTGCCGCGCGGCAGCGTCGCTCTGGGCTCCCTGTGCAGCCGCCGCCAACGCCCGTCGCTGCCGCAGCTGCTTCTCGGCGGCCGCAGAGCAGCGCCGCGCCAGGGCCAGGCGGCGGCGGGGCCAGCGGGCACCTGCGCCGGCACCATGGCCACACGGGCCCCGCCCCCACCGCCGGAAGTGACGCCTCCCGCGCCCAGGACCCTCCCACCCGGCGCTCCCCCATTGGCTCCCGTGGGGCTGGGAAAGACGGAGGCGGGGCGGGCGTGAAAGGGTCGTCAGTGCGCGTGCGCTGGGCGGGCCTGGGGCCGCGGGGGGCGGGTCCCCGAGGGGAGGGGCGGAGCAGTGACGGGGTGGGGCGGAGCATGCGCACTGGCACGGAGGAGGGCGGCGAGGGGCGGGGCCGGGGCGGGGCGGGGCCGGGAGGCGGCTGCTGCGGCGCGGGGCGGCGTCTGCCGGCGCGGGGCCGCCCGGAGCCTTTAGCCGCGGCGCCGGGAGCTGCAGCGCCGGGGCCGAAGGCCGCTGTCGGGGCGGAGCGAGCGGCTGTGCGTGCGGGGGGGCCGGAGCCACCGCAGCCCGGCCGTGTGCCAGGAGCGGCTGGGCGAGGCCCGGCCGGGCCTGGGCCGCCTCCGGCCCCACGGGAGCCCCCGGCTCTTGCGCCCCTGCTGCGGGCGGCCCCGTGGCTCGGAGCCGCCTGCGGTGGAGGCTGGTCAGGGCCGTCTCGGCTGCGCGGGGACCCTCAGCATCAGTGTCAGCACAGGAGCTTCACCCCCCCGCTCCTCCGTCCCACACCGGGAGCCCCAGGGAGCCCCAGAGCAGCCCCAGAGCAGCACACGCAGGGGAGAAAGGAGGGGAAACGCTGTGATGCAGCTGCGGGGGGAAGCCCAGGCAGCAGAGACCGCCAGGCCCTCGGCACAGCACACCGAGCAGCGGCAGGGCAGCGGCACCCGGGCCCGCGCCAGGAGCTGTGCCCCTCTGCTCTGCCGGAGGTCTGGCTGCAGCGCAGGGGGCTCGTGGCCTGGCCCCGGGGCCTGCAGTGCGGCGGCTCTGCGGGTGGCAGAGGGCACGCGGGTCTTGCTTTGAGGGGGATGGCTGCACGGGAGGGGTGGGAGGGCGTTGGCCAGGTTCCCCCTCCCGCAGCATTTCTGCTTGAGTTTCCGCTCCTTCTGTGGCCCTGGCTCCAGTGCCTGGAGCTTTTCCTGCAGCAGCTCTTTCCTTGTGCTGCGTCTTGGCCCTGTCTTGAGTGCTACCTTCTGAAATAGCAGCATGTGCTGAAGGAGAATGAGTTTCCAGAGGGATGAAGTTGCCTTTAGCACAAACTTCCCAATTTCTTCAGCAGGACTTCAGTAGCATCTTTACGGCAAATATTCCGTGTGTCCTACGAAAGCTGCAGTTCTGTTGTAAGAAGTTTTTGTGCATCTGATCCAAGAGGGAGAGAGCGCAGCAGTGATGGTACCAGCTGCCCTGGGGAGCCTACCTTTGGCAAAAGCATGATTTCTGTTGAAAAAAGACCAAAGTATCCCTGGAGCACCTGCTATCCTTTTGGAAAGGAAATAGAAAAACCAAATACCAAAAAGGAAAAGAGCCCTTAGAAACTGCTTTCAGTCTCTGTTCCTGAGGCAGAAGTTTTCAGAAGGCTTCCTCTTTGTCTTAGCCGACGTACTGCTTTGACTCCTGCCTTCTGCTTGGTGGGGAGGTGTGCAGCTGAGAGTTTTTGAAAGACCTAGTTGCTGAGCCCTTCTTGAGCAGTGGGTTATTTCCGTGTGTGGATGGGTTGCATTTCCGTGCTTCTTAGTTCCTCACCTCCTAAGGCATTTCTACCCCCGGTTTGAGTGTGTTCGGAGCGGAGATCTGTGGAACACCTCGGAGGGTCACTTGTGTCTTAGAGATGTTCCTTCGGGCATCTTTTTGAAATCCTGAGAACTTGCGTTTAACCTGATGCCAAGTGCCAGGTTGACAGCGCTGAGCGGGGATTCCCTGCCAGTTTTCTGCACAAGCAAACTGCCAAGGGCAGGACCGTGGTTTCAAGGTGCTGGAAGAATGTTTCAGTCACTGCGAAGGAATTGGTGGAGGTTTTGTGGCAGTCAGTTGTCAGCGCTTCCTGCCCCAGTGACGGCAGCCACGTTGGCTGTGTCGCCGTGGGGCGAGTGCAGCACCGTGCCCACCGCCCTCCCTCACCACCAGGTTTCGTGCATGAGGCCATGGCCGGGTGAGAGCAGCCATAATGCCCAGCCCAGGCAGGACCTCCAGTGGGGTTGTCCCTGCTGCACGACCTGCATGGGGTCAGGGGCAGCCCCCGAGCATCCCATGCAGTGCCTGCCTCCAAGTGGGCGAGGGGGGCGTGGGGATGAGTATGGCTGTGCCCCTCTGTGACACGGGCTGTGCTCACAGGCGACATCCCGTGTCACAGTGACCGCTGCCCTCTTGCACACGGACACAGCCTCTCCACACACGTCCTGGCCAGGCTGGCGGAGCCCAGGCACTGGAGCTGCTCTCGGCACCAGTCTGCTGCGAGGAGCTGCCAAGGCCGATCGGGAGTCAGCGAGGGGAGGCCGGGGCAGCACGGGCTACCGTGAAGTGTGGAAGAGGAGTAGGAAGAGGAGGCGGTGGTGTTTCCTCATCACCTCCTGCTGTAGGGGTGACCCAGAGCAGGGAGGAGAAGGATGGAGCTCTGGGACGCTGGCCACGGGAGGCAGCGTGGACAGCGGGTGCCAACGCTTCCCTTAGAGGGTAAGAAGTTTGGGAGCGCTTCCCCGGGAGCTGTCACAGAGATCATTAATGCTGAACATGGCTGTGGAAAGTGTGCTTGGAGGGAGCTGGAGGCTGCGGCCAAAGCCCCGACTGATGGTCCTCTCTGGCTCAGGTGCCAGTGTGGCTGCCAGGACTCCTGCGTCCCAAGCATGATGCCCTGCCATCTCGTGGCACCGCTGGGCAGAAGTCCCGGTGGTGAGGGACCCTGCTGGCCTGGCAGAAGGGGCTCGGGCAGCCCAGCTCCTGCTGGGGGAAAGTACTGGAGCTGCTGCAGTAGACGTGCAGAGCCTGGGCATGCAGGGATGCCATACGGGGAGACTTGCCCTGCAGGGGAGACCCTGCGGATGCCCTGAGCCTCTGAACTGCCATGGGCACAGCATTGTGCCCTTAGCATAGTGGAAATGCATTGCCAATACCCGAGGGAGGGGGCTGTCCTGTGAGAGCTGCGTCTGGAAGGAAAGGAGCCCTGCCTGAAGAAGGCTGAGGGGTCCTGCAGCTGTTGCTGGGCTCTGGAGAGGCTGCTGGGAACACCTGTGCTGGAAAGGAAACCTTGGACTTCTGTTCAGCTCAGCAGGGCTTTTTGGGCAGGATCCCAGCCACTGCCTCTACTCCTTCCCCTTGGTTCTCCTTGTAGCTGCAGACTGGTAGAGCAGGCTTTGAGCCTGGGGCACACTGTGGATGTCCCATGGAAAGGTGTCTGCGTGCTAATGGCTCTGTTTCAGCTCCAGACCCCTCCAGGGAGCAGCTACAAGGTTCTCACCTCAAGGTGGTTCCCACCTTAGCTGCTGAGTGCCTGTCGGCACTGGGCTGACATTGGGGAGGGGGAGGCTCTTTGAAGACGCTTGCACTTGCCATCTCCTTGCTTCGGCATGTGCTGAACGGTTGTGAGGTGGCCCACCCTAGCATGACGTGCCTTTCCCTTATTTTGCAGAGCGCCTTGCTATCTGGGAAGGTGTATCGGACTACATTGTACGGCAGCTGATGCTGAACCAGGTGGGTTTGCTGTCCTGGGCCTCCCCAGGAAAGCCTTCTTGTGCATGTTCTGTGAGGGGAGGGATGACCTCTCTGCTTTTCCTGGTAGTTTGGAGAGGGTGAAGAGGAGAGGGGTGAACATCTCTAGGAAATTCTTCCAAAGAACCTCTCCAGGGCTTCTCCAAAGTGTTCCAAGGGTGGGCAGGCCACCAAGCACCGTTGCCATGCGCTCACAGGTTAGCAGCCTCTCCACCTAAGAGTTTCATACGTCTCCTCTTCTTTGCTGTTTTCAGGGAGTCCGAATTATTCGGCTTGGGACCTTGGACGTTGTTACTGAGCAACTTGGGGGTGGGAAGGCTGGTCTCCTGACTGTTCGCAGACCCGTCTTCCGCCTTGCGCAGAATATTGCAGCGGTTCACGGCCTCACCCACCGTGAGGCCTACGCTCCTGGTAAGAAGACAGGTGGAGACTGTTGCTTGCCCTGGGGACCTCTCTGGGGAGTGCACAACTGCTGTTTGTCAGTGACTGTTAGAAATTGAGAATTGTGTCACCAGGTCCTGAGAACAGCTTCCGATTTTTTAAAATAATCCTGACATCATTATGCGCATTACAACAACACTCCCTCTCTGGATGTCTTGCTTGAACAGCTGTGCACTTCTGAGGCGCTGAGGGTAGCTGGAAGGCTCTGACGGGCTGCGGTGCAATGCTTGTGTTCTCCTTCCTCCTTGAAGCCATGAGACATGGCACAGCTAAAGCTCTCCCAGGCTGGAATGCACAGAGTGGAGGAACTTGCCCCCCTTGCTGCTCTCCTTGTCCTGCCGTCATGTGTCATGTTCCTAGGAGATGGCAGGGACCCGTTCCTTCTAGCTGTGTGGGGAAGAAAATGTTGCAGTACACTTGGCACACGCGCTTGTAGAGTGCTTGGGAGTTGTCCTGGGGAGGGATGGTGTCAGCTTCCCCCATGAGCTTTTCCCGCACGTTAAAGAAGACAGCCCCGAATCAGGGTCCTGCTTGGAGAGCTCCAAGCTGCTGACACTCTGGTCTTGCCTGCTCAGGCGCTCTGTTAGTGACTGTGTGGCTCTTCTGCTGCTTCCTAGGTCACAAGCAAGCTGAGCCCCTGAAGTATGCTCGCATAGCCTCGGACATCTCTGTGCCTCGGAAAAGAGTGCAGGCCTGCATAGAGGAGACCGTGCATCTTTTCTGCCGCTGCCTGGAGAGCGGGAAGAATGTTGCCTTTGTTCTGAAGCACGTTGGCATGCTTGTCATTCAAGGAAGCAACGTGAAAATGAGGTTCTACAGAGACTTGCTGCAAAGGCTGAATGGGACGGCACAGCTGGTAGCAGCTTCTCTTAGGGTACCGTTTCCATTTCTGTGCCGCTGCTTCTAGTCCTTTGGAAATCCTAGCCAAGTGGATGGATTTTTACTGGCCTGCCACGACCTTTCTGGGCACCCGCATAGCTGTGGCCTCGAGTACCGGCAGCTCCCTGCCCCGTTCTTCTGGAACATTCTGAGACCTTGGTGGCAGAGCAGAGCCTGGGAATTTCTGTACTGGGTCCAACCAACGCTCCCTGCAGCCCAGGGTCCCGTTGTGATGTGGTCAGGGAAAAAGATCAAAGGAAAGGGCAGGCTGATTATGTATTTTCTTCCTGGAGATCTCGCCTTCCAGCAAGCTACAGTTTAGCGCCTTTTTGCGTTAGGATCATGTTTGGATTGGTGACGGGAAGCGGAGACACAAGCAGACCAAGGCCCAGCTGGCAGCAGACCCCTTTTGCCGCTGTCACTGTGTTGGTCTAGTTGTGCTGAGCAGCTCTTCCGAGGGCCCCTGGAGGCGGAGGAGCCCAAAGCAGGGCTTTTCCTGATGTGTGCATCTGCACGCTGCTAGTGGTGGCCACAGAGAACATTATTGCAGCCCATGCTCTTCCCCAGGTCTGTAGCTGAGCCCCGTCCTTCCCGTGGGCTTTCAGGTGCAGCCAGAAAGAGGACATGTGAGAGCAGTTCAAGCTGAGCCCCTTAGGACTAAGCTGGAGATGCAACTTAGCCGTAGCCCGGCCCTGGTTCCCAGCTCTGTCTCTTCCTTCCGTCCGAGTCTGTGGTGTCTCTTCAGGCCGTTCTCTGGGCCAGGGGTTTTCTGCCGCCTTTGTTCCAGGGAGTCCCAGGGCAGGACCCTCAGCAGCCCCTTGAGTACACCGCAGAGGTTTGGCCCTCCCAGTTGTTACCCACTGTACAAAGGCAAAGGCTGGGCTTTTTCTCTCACCACCTCAGGGGTGCAGAGGCAGCGGCCTGAGTGTGAGGAGACCCTGGGGGGGGGGCGGGTTACTGCCACCGCTGAGCCGCCCTCTGTTCTCAGCTCACGAGGCATCAACTCAAGGCATCCGGGAAAAGGCAGCAGCCAGGAAGGCTGGCTAGTGCAATGCCTTCTCCTGTGCTTGCCTCCATCGGCCTCTGCGTTGGGAAAGACCTGGTGCCTGGGCTGAGTCTCTGGATTCCTTCCCTTGCCCAAAGCCTGCCAGTGCTCTTACCCTTGCTCACTGATTTCCCGGCAGCTGCTACGGTGTCTCCGTGAGGGGCTGTTGAGAGGAAGGCAGTTCTTTGTTGCAGCATTGCTGAGAGGAAGCTGCTTCTCTGAGCAGTGGGAAGATTTGCTGCCCTTGTGAGCCCTGAGCTACTCGTCTTGGCATCCTCTCACCTGTGTCTCTCGCCTTGCAGATGCCAGCGATGAGGGATGCAGTCCTCTCGGGCACCAGAACTGCTGCTTCTCAGACCCTTTCTGGTCGTGTCATTGTCTTTCCCGAGTGAGTACATTTGCTTCTTAGCAGCTGGCTCCCACAGGAGATGGGAGGTGGTGTGCAACGGCAGCCGAGAGGACTGAGGTTGCAAGGAGCTTTCTCACGGGAAGGAGGGGGAAGGCCTGGAAGAGCTTGATGAGGAAGCTGGTGCCCCCCGGCGGGTGGTGGTGGGTTTGTGGTTCCAGGAGGACTTCTGCACGTTTCTCAGCTTGCTACTACACTCGTCCAGGATGGGGCATAGTCTGCTTTGGAAAAAGATGGGCTTCAGAGAAGCTCCCCAGTACCACTGTGTGCCCATTATTCCCCCAAGGTGCCAAGGAAGGGTGGTGCCCTGCGTCCCGAGTGATGTGTTTTTCCTGTGTCCAGGTACAAGCTGGAGAGTGTAGCTGGGAGACCAGCTGTGAGGCACGTGGCACGTGCGAAGGCGAGGCAGGAAGAGGAGAAGAGAGAGGCTGACTGCGGTGGCAAGAAAGGTAATGGCAGAGCTGATTAGTGTCCGGGGTTTGTGCCTTGGCCGCCAGGGCTCCTGGCTGGGGCATCAGAGCCAGGGTGCCAGTGTGATGGCTCGGGCAGCCTGAGGCACTAGACGTGATGCTGCTTAGCCGTTCTGGGAAAGCTCATGAGGGAAGCAGGCCTCAGGGCAGCCCAGCCCTCCCACCTGCAGTGGATGCCTCCGAGTTACACTTTCCCCCACTTGCAAGGGGAATCCATGCCCTGGTGTGCATTGGAAGCTACTCTTGTGTTGGAGGAGGCGGTGCAGAAAGGAGTCAACCGTGAGGCCAGTCAGAGGTTGGGCCTGGAGCTGTAGGTAACGCAAGGGTTCACCTGTCTCAGGGATTCGTGTGTTTGTCTCTGAGGGGAAGAGTCACCTTGAGGAGCTGGTGAAAAGTCTGGCAAGCTGTGCCACGACTTCCTTTCATTTTCAAAGCAAGGTGTAACCTGTCTTTCTGAATTTCTCATCCTCATGCCCAGAACAATGCCTTTGCCTTGACGGTGTCAAGAGGGGACCTGTCGGCATAGGAGAACAGTAGAGAGATCCAAGACTGTGTTCCCCTTGAGTGAGCTTCCTGCCCCCAGAGAGACTCTCTGAGGTCAGCAGCACATGCCCACAAGCCCCCTTTTCCAGCATGTGACTGGGCTAGAGCATGAGAAAAGCAGTAGCAGAAGAAATGATGCTGCACAGTAAAAACGGCAAGTTGGACAGGAGCCAGTGTCTGGACAGGCCTAGGTGTGCCCGGGAAACAAGGCTGTAGGCATGGGAGTTTTACCACAGGCTTGAGGAGATTTGCATATCCTTCCTGTTCCAGAAGTCTCCACAACACTGTCCCAAAGTGTCTTCTTGTCTCCTGCTTTCAGGAAATCTTCCTGGCAAGCACCTCGTCTTGCAAGAGCAGCCTCCTCAACGCAGAGCAACTGCGGTCACTCTGGAGAAGGGAAGGGGAGACAGGGGCAAGGGCAAAGCTGCTCCTGGCAGGTGAGACAGTTGTGGAAGTGACCCTGTACTCTTGGGGTTGTTTGAGGGAGACCTTTTCTTTTGGACACCGTGTTTCTAGCAGCTCTGACTGCCTTTGAGCATGTGTCATCCTGACTGCTGATGCCTTGGTGGCTGGCCAGCAGCCAGGGAGTTCTTGGGAGACCCCCGTGTTTGCTTCCTGTTTCTCCAGCCTCTGCCTTCAGGTTACAAGGTTTTTGGAGACTCGGTGCACACGTAGCCTGTGGGAGATGAGTGCCTTTTCTGAGAGCCTTCATGTTTAAGTACCCAGCATCCCTTTCTGCTGGGGACAAGAGTACTGTGGGCCTATAGGCATTGTCTGAGGATGGGGGTAAGACTGAATGCTCTTGCAATGCCTTTCAAAGAGAGGAGATGTTTGTGGGAGCTTGGTCCCATTCTCTGGGCTGTTGCCAAGGGGCAACGAGTCCCAAGTCAGAATGGCTTAAACATGCGGGAGCTCTTTCTTGGAAGGGGAAGCATGTTGCTTTGCATGGCAGAGTGAAATTGCAGTCATCCTGGCACCCAGGATACAGAGCAGAGAGTCTTGTCCAGATTTCAGTTTGACATGGTGAGGCTGAAGCCTTCTCCTTCCTCTGAAAAGTTGTCTTGTGGCTGGCCCAAGAGAGTGGCAGGGACAGGTAAAAGGCAGGCACGCTTTGCTGCCTGTGTAACTTGCTCCCTCTTGGGCCCTGGCTCCCCATGATACTACATTTGACGTGCCCAAACACAGAGTATTTTGGACCAGGGAGCAGTGCTAAATGGAAGTGCCAGGCAAGGCGGTGGGGTCGGGGGGAGTGGTGTCTCTCAGAGCCTGTGCCTGCAGAAGAGCTGGCCCCACTGCTTGCTGTGTCAAGAGGGAGCCTGGATCTGGGCATCGTGAGGATTTTTGTGGGCATGCTTTGTTGGTTTAATGCTGGGGGCATTTCAGCCTGGGGGTCTCTGTGCCTCTGTGGAAATGAACACGTGCATTTGAACCCAGGTGCTTGCCCTGCAGAAGTGCCATGTGCTGCAGAAGCAAGAGCCCAGCTGGTGAGCTTGGGGTGGAGACCAAACTGCCCCTGTGCTCACACCGCCTCCCGCTGCTGTGCGTTTGCAGTGTGCTCGCAGCCGCGCAAGGGAGCTCCTTGAGCAAGGTGGAGAAAGGCAGGAGGAAGGCAAGTGCGGAAGGCAGAGGCGCAGAATCGTCAGCAAAGCCAAAGCCGAAGCGAGAAAGGGCATCACTGAAGGCCACGAGAGAAATGGAAGAGGCTGAGAGGACCCAGGTACAGGAAGCGTTTTTAAACCTTGAGACAGGAAAAGCCTTTCTTCTACTCTGGGGGATCTGAGGCTCAAAGGTGCTTCGGGGACCTGTCCCAGGTGCCTTGAAAGGCATCTAGAGGAGGCCAAGAACCATCCGGAATGGGCTCTGTGGTCCAAGAGAAGTGCTAGTGTTAGTAAAGGGCCGTTGCGGGTCTGTTGGGTGTTAGGGAAGCAGGAAGTGAGGCCATGTGCAGTCCCGGTAAGGGTAAAATGTGAGGTCTGCCTGGCTCTTTAGGGTCATTCTGTGTGCTGTGCTGAAGCCCACAGCAGGGCTGCAGCCTTAGCTCCCGCTCAGCCCACAGCAATTCCTTCCCGTCCTTTGCTCTGCTATATGCGAGCTCTGTGCCTGAGTGAGAGGGTCTGTCTGGCAGTGGTGGTAGGCCTTGGTGAGGCTGGGACATGTCCTAAGGGCAACTGCAGCATCCCTGCCTGAGCAGGGGTTTCCGCTGCCTTGGGTGCCTGAGGCAGCAGCAGTCTTGGGGGCTGCTGAGGACCCAGCTCCTGCAGTCGCTGGCTGCTGTCGTGCAGGATGTTCAGTGTGTCCGAGTGAGGAGAGACCTAGCATGCAAATGCTGCTCTGATGCCAATGCAGATTCGGCGGATGTCACAGACGCTGACAAACCTGCGGCCTGACCTCCGCCTGCCGATGACCAGCCAGGATGAGAGGGCCGAGGATCCCGCTCGAGCGAGAAAGCCGAGCATTGAGGATGTGTACATCTACCACCTGGGGCCAGAGGAGGAGGAAACAGTGTTTGTTTACTTCTCCCACATAGACAAGAAGAAAGAGCAGCAGTCCTCAGAAGAGACAGTCTGCGGAGTGAGTGTGTGTGATTGTGAGGGTGAGAGCGGAGCTCGGGAGGGCTTGTGAGGATTGTGTGCTCTGAGCTGCTGAGCCTGGCAGCAGGCCTTGCTTCTGGAGTTCTGCTCTGGCAATGGCCATTCTCTCTGCTTGTTGTTGATGTGAGGAGCGAGGCCCCGGTGGGGTAGTGGGGTCCGGTGGGGAGCAGCAAGAATGCACTGGTGACGCATGAGTTTCTCCCGGAGAGCACCTTGAGCTCCAGCGTTTCTGGGTTGTCGCGCTGCTGCAAAGTGCTCCTGTGGGGAGTCGCTGGTGGGTGTTGTGGTGTGGGCAGCAGCAGTGCACAGTCGGAAGGTTGTCTGAGAATCTGTGTGCATGTGCAGGATTCGTCCACTTGCTGGATGATGGAGGAGTGGGAGATATATAAAGGAGAGTCATCTGCAAGCTACAAGGCCAGCGGCACCTGCCTGAAAAGGTACGTGTGGCCCAGGTGCAGCAAGGCCTGTGGCATTTGGATAGCGGTGCCCGCCTGCGGGGTGAGAAAGACACATTGCTGGGTGGTGGAGCTGTACTGGCCCAGGAGGCTCTGCTTTTGCTGGGCATGGGAACGACTCGGGTAGACCCTGTGGGCAAGCACCTCTCAGCATCCTCCAGCAAGTAGGAAAAACTTCTCTGGAGCTGTGGACTGTAAGTCCAGTTGGGAGTGTATGTGCACAGGGCCTTTGGGAGAGAGGAGGGCTCCATGCCGAGTGTAAGAGAGAGTGTGTGCCCGCTCTCGCAGGATGCTTTCCAAGCCAAGTGTGCGTGTGCTTCGAGCAGCAGCGAGCAGCCTAGTGCAGGAGGCAGAGAAGAGTCAGGTGGAAGAGGTGGGAGGAAGGAATGCTGCTGCGGAAGCGGAGTGCCTCAGGTGCGTATCTCCCCAAACGAGCGTGGCTTCCCTTTGTGCAGTGCCCTTGCTTGCCCGCCCGGCAGCACGGGGGAAGGAGGGTCTTTTGCGGAGAGGTGTGAGGGGACAGCGAGCAGCAGGCTTGCAAGTCTGTGTGCCTGGATGAGGTGGCCCTTCCACCAAAGGCTGAGTTGTTGGTGCCTCAGAGGAGGATTTCCACGTGGGCCAGGAGTGCTGGAGGAATGCCGAGTCAAAGGGACAGAGCAGTGGGCATTGCCAGTGTTTCAGGTTTCCTGAGTTCCCTAGAAACTTCTTCTTTGGACTACAGGCTGTTTTTATGCCTGGCACGCAAGAGTGCAGGGATGGGTAAATGGTAGGCATGCTTTTGTCCCTTGAGCACTTGCTGCATTCTTGCCCGAGAGTCGCCAGTGCAAAAGCATTCTCCATGCCTAAACCCGGAGGGTTAGGAGCATGGAGCTGTGGTGAATGCAACTGCCAGGGTGGGGGTGTGGGTTAATGGTGTCTTCCGCGGCCTGTGCTTGCAGAAGAGCTGGCTTCTGTCTGTGCTGCCTCAGGAGGGAGCCTGTATTTGGGCATCTGGAGCTTTCCTCTGGGCATGTCGTGTAGGCTTGCCGTTTCAGCTGGGGCGATGTCTGTCTCTGTGGGAGTGAATGCCTTTAGTTGAAGCCACGTCATTGTCGTGCAGAAGTGCCTTGTGCTGCAGAAGCAGGTGCCCAGCTTGTGAGCGTGGTCTGGAGAGCAAAGTCCCGCTCTGCTCACACCAGACCCCCGTGCTGTGTATTTTCAGTGTGCTCCCAGCCATCCGCGGGAGCTCCTCAAAGAAGCTGGAGAAAGGCAGGAGGAAGCCAAGTGCGGAAGGCAGGCTGCCAGCTGTGAGCCCTCCTAATAAAAGCCAAGAGAGGGCAGGGCAGGTACGTGATAGTGATTGAGGTGGTTCTTGTGCCACAGGGGCGTGTGGCAAAGCGCGGTTCTGCGGGCAGTGGGTAGAAAAGCCCTCTTCCTCAGAGTTCTTTCGAGCCCGCCGTGACCTTTCCAGGGGCTTGCTTGAAAAAGCGCAGGCTGAGCTGTCTTTTCTCTCTGCCTTTGCCGCTACTGCCTTCTCAGGAATCCCATTTGAAGCCCCTCTTTGGCCCTGCTCTGAGTGGAAAGGTACGTGCTGGGCCTTTCAGGAGAATGAAAGGAGAAACCTTCTGTTTCTCTCAGTGATCCCTTAGCTCCTTGGTCAGAAGAGAGCAGGCATTTTCTGTCTGGCCAGTACTAGCTTTTGTGCCTGAGACCGCTGAGAGGAGTGCTGAAGAGAAGATGCCGAAGAGGGGGTGAGAAATTACCTTTGGGCCCTGGAAAGAAGCAGATGCCAAGAATGCTGCTTGCCGTGTCTTTTCTGTGGCCCTCCAGCCCACAGGCTTCCCGTCTGTTCTGCCGGAGCAAAGAGGTCTCTGGGCATGCTGGTCTGAGGCGGAGGAGAAGAAAGAAAGGGCAGCTCCGAAAGCAAAGGCAGAAGCGGAAGAGTCGGAGAGGACCCAGGTACAGGAAGCCTTTCTAAACGTTCAGCCAGGAAAGGCCTTTGCCGTACTGCAGGGGACCTGCGCCTTGAAGGTTCCCCAGGGATGCAGGGTTGGAGGTGCCTTGTTGCTGCCGAGGAGCGGGGCAGGGGCATCGTGACTTTGCTAAAATCTGAAGCCCCCGGGAGCTGCACCTTTCCCTTTCCCGTGGGTTTTGCTGAAAAGACAAGCAAGGCAAGTGAAGAGAAGGGAGCTCGTTTGAGGAATGTTGGAAGAGGAGCCCAGTATTTCCCCTGGAGGTCTTTTCCTGAAGAAAAGAGGCCTAAGAGGCAAAGGAGCACGAGGAATGGAGTGTGTGGTCCGAGAGAAGCGCCAGTGTTAGTAAAGGGCCGTTGGCGGTCTGTTGGGTGTTGGGGAAGCAGGAAGCTGAGCCCTGAGTGCTGAGGACTGCTGCTGCTGGTAAGGGCAGGGCTCACAGGGGGTGTTTAGGGTCATTCAGTGTGCTGTGCTGAAGCCCACAGCAGGGCTGCAGGCATAGCTGCTGTTGAGCCCACAGCAATTCCTTCCCCTCCTTTGCTCTGCTCTGTGCGAGCTCTGTGCCTGAGCAAGAGGGTTTGCCTGGCAGCGCTGGTGAGCCTTGGTGAGGCTGGGACATGCGCTGAGGGCTGCGTGGAGGCGGCTGTGGCCTTTCTCCAGTTACAACTGCAGCGTCCCTGACTGGGCAGGGGTTTCCGCTGCCTTGGGTGCCTGAGGCAGCAGCAGTCTTGGGGGCTGCTGAGGACCCTGCTCCTGCAGGCACCGGCTGCTCTCGTGCAGGATGTTCAGCGTGTCCGAGTGAGGGGAGACCTGTCATGCAAATGCTGCTCTGATGCCAATGCAGGTTCGGCGGATGTCACAGACGCTGACAAACCTGCGGCCTGACCTCTGCCTACCCTCGACCAGCCAGGATGAGAGGGCTGATGATCTTCCTCGAGCGAGAAAGCCAAGTGTGAAGGATGTGTACATCTACCACCTGGGGCCAGAGGAGGAGGAAACAGTGTTTGTTTACTTCTCCCACATAGACAAGCAGGAGAAGGAAGAGCAGCAGTCCTCAGAAGAGACGGTCTGCGGAGTGAGTGTATGTGATTGTGAGGGGGAAGCTGGAGCTCAGGAGGGCGTGTGAGGCTTGTGTGCTCTGGGCTGCTGAGCCTGGCAGCAGGATTTCCTTTTGGAGTTCTGCTCTGGCAATGCAAATGCCTTTCGCTCATTCTTGATGTGAGGAAAGAGATCCTAGGGAACAGCAGAGGCCACTGGGGAGCTGCAGCATTTCCCTGGTGATGGACACATCAGTTTCTGCTGGAGGAGATGGGGGGAGGTTGCTTGCGCCGTATTGAGGTTGCTTTCTGCGTTGCAAAGAGCCCCTATGAGAAGTTGTCTGTGGGCTGTATTTGCTTACGGGGCTTGAGTCTGAATACTGCAACTACTAGCTTAAGATTGCTGAGTGTCTGGTGCAAGTCAAGCAGCAGAAGAAATAGTGTGCTGCAGGAAGAATCAGCACGGCTGGACCCCCATCACCAGTCTTTCTCTGGGATGAATGCAGTGCAGGTGTCCTGCTGTGCAAGTCGCTATTCCCTTTGGTCCTTTATGTTGTCAGGAGGGATCAGAGCTTGCGGGAGAAGTGCCACTGGGAAAGCGGAGTGTCACTGGCTGCTGTGTTGGTGCTTGTAGAGAGGCTCTGAGTGTGCTTGGAAGGGAGATTAAAAGCTTCCTTGACCTGTCTTGCAGGTTCAGCAGAGAAGTGAAAGGCAGGCAAGGGTTCGGTCAGGCTCCTGCCTCCCTGCAGCTGCGGAAGAGGAGCTCGGAGGGCAGCTTTGTGAAAAAAGAGCATGCTTTCAGGATGTCGTCAAGTACACCTTGTCATCAGATGAGGAAGAGATTGTGTATGTTTTCTTCTCCCGCATAGAGGAGGAGAAGAAGAGAAGAGCAGCTGAGAGGTGGGAGACACAGGAGAGGGAGTAAGTGTGTGCCAGCTCCAGGAGAAGCCTGGCAGTGTTGAGGGGCAGTGAGGGGCACCCCCGGAGGTGCCAGAATGCTAGGGCCAGGGCCACTGGTTTGAGTCAGGCCTTGATACTACACACCTCTCCGCAGCCTCGGTGCATTCAGCCTCAGTCTTGGCCGCACCAGACTCAATCTCAGGCTGACCAAGAGCTGACCAAGGGCCTGGGGTGGAGCCAGGGCACTGGCTCACATCATAGTGAGCGTGGAAATGCTCTTCAGAAGCACATCCAGACACGCACGGCTGGAAATACTCTTGCTGTATTGCTCTCTCTTTCTCTGTGTGCATCACCCTTAGCATCTTCCTTTCTTGTTCTTTAGCTGTGGGGAGGAGAGTCACCTCCCCAGCCAGCAGGAGAGGCCCCAGTGACTGCCAGCCATCCTGGAACACACGGAGAACTTTGTTCCTGTGGATTAAAGCACCTCTCCAAATGGCCGTGACTGTTTCCTTGGCCTGTGAATGTCAGCGGGTCCAAGAAAGGAAAGATCAGGAGCATGGGCTTGAGTGTCCGTGCCTGCTCACAGGGCAGCTCTCTCCTGAGGTCATGCGGTAACTGTTTGTCTGCAGCTGTGCCCATGATGTGTCAGGGACCTCCTGCTCTCTGTGGGTGCCAGTCGGAGGAGTGGAGTCAGCCCTTTCATGACAGCACATCGCCTGCTGCAAGGGCATGCTGCCTTGTCAGGGAGGTGGGAAGAGCTCGTTTGGCCCTCGTGAGGCGGCAAGAGTTGAGCCAGGGCCTCTGTTTCCTGGGGCCAGTGCTGGTTGCCAGAGGGGAGCCCACTCAAGTATGGTGTGCCTGTTTGTTGCACTGAGGGCTTGGTTTTGGGGGTGTGAAGGGAATCCTGGGGAGAGCAAGGGCTGGCATTGGAAGCTCACAACCGTGAGGGTGTGGCCAGGGTAGTCCCTGGCTGCCTTGGCTGTAGCGACCATGAATCAGTGGAGTTGCAGACTCTGAGGGGAGTGTGGAAAGAGAGTAGCAGAGTCCAGAGTGGGCACCTTATGTGAGGAAACTTCCCCCTTGTCGGGGAACTGGTAGGGGGATGTCATGGAAGCAGGTCTGCAGGGCAAAGGATCAGGGGAAAACTGGCAGGTATGTGAGGACAGCACCTACTAAGCACAGGGACAACCCTGCTTGATATGCAGGCAAATGAGCAGCAGTAGGACGAGACTGGCTTGGCTGAGCCAGCACCTGCTGGTGGAAGTGCAGTGGAAAAAAAAGGGAGCACAGAGGAGGTGGAAGCAGGGAGAGGCTACAAGGGAGGTACTAGAGCGAGAAGTCCTGGCTGTGCAGGGATGGTGTCAAGAAGGCCAGAGTGCGGCTGGAGCTGAGCCTTGCAAGGGACGTCAAGGAGAACAGGAGCTTCCTGAGCCAAAGGAGTAGGCTGAGAAAGATAGAGGTACCTTGCTGCATGGGGTGGTTGACTTAAGGAGAGGAAAGCACATGCGGCCGAGCTACTCTGTGCCGCCTTAGCCTCAGCCTTCACCAAAAGGTCTCAGGGCCCCTGTGCTTGTGGAAGGTGTTGAAGGAGGAGGAGAGCAAGCAGTAGTGGCAGAGGATGGAGTCAGGGATCTTTGATCCGGCTGGGCAGGCTCTCCGACGCCCTGGAGGACCTCCCAGCAGCTGTCCTCTGGCCTGCCTGCCGCTGGCTTATCAGCTGGCAGAGTCAAGAGGCACCTGCCAGGGAAGGCAGCGGCCATGTGCTCTTTTCCTCCTGCTCACCCACCAGACTGGCCTGGCCAGCCCAGCTGCAGCACCTTGCAGCCCCCGCAGGCCCTCTCTGCACAGAGGCAGAAGCCCTGCTCCTGCAAACCCACCAGCTGCTTTGCTCCTCTTGGCTGCTCTTGCTGCTGCTGAGCCCTGCTCTGCCATCAGGAGCTCAGCTACCACTGTCACCCAGGACATCCTGCTCGGTCACCAGTCTCAGCCTCTCTCCAGCTCACAAGTCAGGCCGAGGATCGAGCACACACTGGACTGTGAGTGCTGTCCTCTCCCTCCATGTTGTGCTCAGGGTGAATGAAGGACTCACCCTGCCATGGGCGGCTCTGGCAGAGCTGTCTGCACCATAGGCACATGTCACAACAGCGCCCACATCCCCACACAGGTGCTGGAGCAGGGACTCAGACGGCCTCTTTCACTGCCCCGTCGCGCTGTACCCCTTTCTTCTCCCTCTTCAGGAATTCAGAGAAGGACACGCACAACTACCCAGCACAGCTACACGCCCTTGCCTCTTCTGTCCTTCCCATCAGGGATGGGCATGGCACAACCATCTCAGCTCAGGTTCTCCGCGACACGTGTGCAACCTCCATAGTGCTCTTCAGCTTCTCTGGCCATCCCACATGGTCCAGAAAGGATGTTCCACAGCAGCACGCATGTCCCAGCCACCAGCAGCTCTGCTGCCCCAGAGTCTGCTCTCCAGGGATGGACCTGCAGAGAATTTGCCTTTTGTAGTGACTGAGCTCAAGTGAGAGGAGGGAGCAGAGGAAGTGGCCAGCCATCCAAGCAAGGTTTGAGCCCATGTACACAGTGCAGAAGGGGTGAGCAGGGCATCGCTGTAACCCTTTGGCCCCCTCTTTGCCCTGCTCTTCAGGTCAGTTGGTATTCTTCAACTTTGTGTGCAACAAATCCAGCTAGAGCACGTGCTCCTGGACTTTTGGCTCTGTTTTTGCACGCCAGGGCTGTGCAACAGTGAGAAGTCTGAACAACGCGTCCTGTGTTCTTGAAGGCAGTGCTGAGTTGCAGAGCCCCACACTCTCCCGTCGGGTGTGAGGAGGGGGAATGTTCCCTTTTCCCTCTGGGTTTCCCAGGTCAATTCCTGGGGTCAGAAAAGAGCACTCCCTGGGAGAGTCCCAGCACATCAAGGGGCTGGTGCAGGTACGTCCATGAGATGCTTTGGGAAAGCTTGTGGCATTCTCTTGTGGCTCCTCATGGTTCCCTTTCTTCTCTCCTTTGGAGGGGGACACAGGGCAGAAGGCACAGCAGTCACTAAACCTGGATTTACTCTGTTTTAGCTGTAGTCAAGTGTGTGCCTTGTGCTCCGTGGTGATCCTAGCACTGCTGATCTCCTCCCCATTCCCTTCCTGGGTAACACTCTTCAGCAAGACCCAGCTCTGCACGCACGCACGCGTACATACACACACACACACACACACACACAAACTCAGGTGTGCCTGGGAAGGTCAATGATACGAGCCGTGCCAGCAACAACCCCTCTGTTCACAGCAGCCCAGGTTCAGGAGACAGCCCCCTCCCCGAGCAACTCAGCAGCCTGAAGCAGAGGCACAGGATTAGCGCAGCTTCCTCTGCACTGGTTCAAGGGGACCATGAGCAAAACCCAGGCTGCCGGGCAGCACAACTCCCCAGGCACCCCACCAAGAGGGCACCGTTTCTAGGTGGGCTCCAATCAGCCAGCTTCTGGTTAGCAGCTGAACACGCTGCACCACAAAAAGCCCTAGCAGGGGCCCTCCCGGGGCAGCTCTGGCATCAGGACAGTCAGGAATGGGACCAGTGCTGCAGGAATGGGAACGTCCCTGATCCCAGGCCTGGTGCCAGCCTCAGGGGAGGGCACGCTGCCCTTCAGCAGCTGCTGGGTGCTGGTGGGCAGAGCAGTGCAGGCGGAGGCCTGCTGCCCACCTCAGGGCTGTGGACAGCTCCCTGGCCAGGATCAGAGCCACCTGCTCCCGTGGCCCCTCTGCCGTGCACCCAGGCGGCACTTGGAGCTGTGGGCACATCACCCTGGAGAGGACATTTCCCTCAGCCCACTGCCTCCTGCTGCTGCTGCTGGCGACAGGTGTGACACACACAGCAGTGCTGCACGGGCTGGCAGAGGGGACTCAGGGAAGGGGTTTGTCCCTCTCCATCAACCCTCCCTGGGAGGGCCAGAGCATGCGAGCAGCAACCGCTACAAGACTCTCCTCCTGCCCCCTTCAGCTGCAGAGACAGTGAAGGGGCAGCACTCCATGGGGCAGCCCTGGCCCAGGAGCAGCGCCAGCTAAGAGGCAAGCCCAGCTTCCCCCATGGCAGCCCGCAGCCCAGCACGAGGCTCTGAACGCTGCTTTCTGCTGAAGCTCTCAGAGCACCAGCAGACAACAGGCCTGTGCTCGTCAGGGCCATGTCGTGGGAGGAGAGTGCCCCACACACCATGCCCCCTCCCGCAACAGTGACTCAGATCACCTCTGTGACTGCGGCCTGAGAGGCCATCAGCAGGCAAGCAGGCGGGTGGGCACTGTGAGCTCAGCGGGGGCAGCACAAAACCCCCAGCAGAAAGGAGAGCTCCTGAAGAGGGCGGAGGCAGAGGCAGGGAAAGGTGGCTTGGCTGGCAGCTGCTTTGGGAGGTCACTTCTCTTGCAGCAATCTTTTGGGGTTGCAGGCAGGCAGGCACTGTAAGGTCATGAAGCGGGTGAGAAAACCTTCCCCATGGAGAGGAGAGCTCTGAGGGGAGGGGAGAGGCACAGGAAGGTAGTGGGGGATGACCCCAGAATGATGACCATGTCACTTCTTTTGCACAGTGGCAAGATCTGAGGATTTGAAATTATAACTCTGATACAAGAATGACAGTCACATTTATCATATACATAAAAATATAGAATATATATTATACTACATACCCCCAATATCTAAAATAACCTCCTCTCTATATACTATATTATACTACATGGCTCCGATCTCTAAGATAAGCAATTCTTGGAGGTGACAACATTCATCTGGAGAACACTCAACACCTGCCACTCTGCAGGCAGCATGGCTTTGTCCATTCTCCTCCTACATGCATGCAAAGCAGGACATCTCAGCAAAAACACTTTCACTTCAGTAATAACAGCTTGCAAGCCCCTGAGGAAAAGCTGCACCTGAAAACAACTACTGGTCTAACAGGGCAAAGAGTAAAACACATTCCTCCCCAAGAGACACAAGCAGCAGACACATCACCCTTCCTGGGAAAGCTGCATGCATGACTACCTCTCTGAAGTGCTTGTACACCAAGGCATGCAGCATGGGGAATAAACAGGAAGAACCGGAGATGTGTGTGTGGTCGCAGGGCCATGATCTCATTGCAATTACAGAGGTACGGTGTGATAGCTCGCCTGACTGGAATGCTGTCATGGATGGCTATGTGCTTTTTAGGAAAGACAAGCCAGGAAGGCGAGGTAGTGGGGAGTTGCCCTTCATGTGAGAGAGCAACTGGAATGCATCGAGCTCTGCCTAGGGGTGGTGGAGGAGGAGGCAGTCGAGAGCTTATGGGTGAAGAACAAAGGGCAGGCTAGCATGGGGGACACTGCCGTGGGTGTCTACTGCAGGCCACCTGACCAGGAAGAGGAAGTCAGTGAGGCCTTCTACAGACAGCTGGAAGGAGCCTCACGATCACAGGCCCGGGTTCTCATGGGAGACTTCAACCAATAAGCACGATTGCAACCCTGGAGTTCAGGAGGGCAGACTTTGGGCTCTTCAGAGACCTACTTGGAGGAATCTCATGGGTTAAGGGCATAGAAGGAAGGAGGGTCCAGGAGAGCTGGCTAGTATTCAAGCATCACTTCCTCCAAGCTCAAGAGCAGTGCACCCCAAGGAGAAAGAAGTCCAGCAAAGGGGGCAGGAGACCTGCAGGGGTGAGCAAGGAGCTCCTGGCAAAACTCAAACAGAAGCAGACAGTACAGAGAATGTGGAAGAGGGGACAGGCTACTTGGGAGACTTATAGGACTGCTGTCAGAGTGTGTAGAGATGTAGCAAGGAAGGCGAAGGCCCATTTGGAGTGGAGTGTGGCAAGGGATGTTAAGGACAACAGGGCGGGCTTCTTCAAATACATCAGTAGCAAGAGGAGGGCTAGTGAAAATGCGGGCCCACTACCAAATGGGGCGGGGGCCTGTTGTAGTTAGATTCCCGGGGCCAAACATCCGGTTTGGCCACCCAGCACAAACTCACACACAAACACTGTTCAGTAGCAAGCAGTTTATTAGTAGATACTTACAAACAGACCAACCCGATGGTAATCTCAAGAAGGAGATTCTGGAAGCCACAGAATCTATATGTATCCAACTGCTGTTCTTTCCCACGGATTTCCAAGACCTTGTTAGTTACTTATTTGTATGCCGCTTAACACAGCGGTATTGTTCTAGGCACTAAAAAGTTACAACACTAGACCATTCTCACCAAGTATCAGGTATTACAGATACAAAAGTTACAATACGGACCATTCCCATGAAGTATCAGGTAGTACGGATACAGGGCCCTGGTGACAAAGGCTACAGAGAAGGCAGAATTACCGAATGCCTTCTTTGCTAAAGTCTTCACTGCTAACGGCAGCCCTCAAGAATCCCAGAGCCTGGAAGCAAAGGGAGAAAGTCTGGAGAAAGGAAGACTTTCCTTTGGTTGAGGAGGAGAGGATTAGAGATCTGGGCAAGCCTGACATTCACAAATGCATGGGCCCAGACGGAATGTGCCCACGGGTACTGAGGGAGCTGGCGGATGTTGTTGCCAGGCCATCCTCCCTCAGCTTTGAAAAGTCCTGGAGAACTGGAGAGGTGCCTGAGGACTGGAAGAAAGCCAGTGTCACTCCACTCTTCAAAAAGGGCAAGAAGGAGGACCCAGGCAACTATAGGCCGGTCAGTCTCACCTCCATCGCTGGAAAGGTGATGGAACAGCTCATCCTGGATGTTGTCTCCAGACACATGGAGGAAAAGAAGGTGATCAGGAGTAGTCAGCATGGATTCACCAAGGGGAAATCCTGCTTAACCAATCTGATAGCCTTCTCTGATGGCGTGACTGGCTGGGTAGATGAGGGGAGAGCAGTGGACGTTTTGTCCCTTGACTTCAGCAAGGCTCTGTATCCGTGCTACGTGATACTTGATGGGAATGGTCCGTGTTGCAACTTTTGTATCTGTACCACCTGCTATTTGGTGAGAATAGTCTAGTGCTGTAACTTCTTAGTGCCTAGAACAATACCGCTGTGTTAAGCGGGATACAAACAAGTAACTAACAAGGTCATGGAAATCTGTGAGAAAGAACAGCGGTTGGTCACATATAGATTCTGTGGCTTCCAGCCACAGAATCACCATGAGAAGCAGTCAACATGAAGGTCAGAAGCTGAAGAGTAGTGAAATAGCGACCCCCAAAGTCAAATGTGGCCCCAAAATAAGTCTGCACGCGTGTGCAGTATCAGAGCCCGGTTATGCAACCGGGGCGGAGTTGGGCTAGACTCCCTGCACTTGCTGGCCCCAGGTGCCGGGACTCTCGCCTACTGCAAGTAATCATAAATGCCGGAGTTTTCCAAAGGAGGGTGAGGCTGCTACACAACAGAGGACCACGTTGCCTCCTCGGGGACGCCCGAAAAGATTGTGCCTGCCGACTCTCCCTCTCGCCATGCAGACGATCAGGACAAGCACTGAGGTGGTCCTTCTCGAGATTACCATTGGGTCGGTCTGTTTGTAAATATCTACTAATAAACTGCTTGCTATTGAAGAGTGTTTGTGTGGGTGTGTAAGTTTGTGCTGGCTGGCCAAACCGGATGTTTGGCCCCCGGGAATCTAACTAGAACAGGCTCTTGACACTGTCTCCCCTGACATCCTCCTAGAGAAGCTCAAGAAGCGTGGGTTAGATGAGTGGACAGTGAGGTGGATTGAGAACTGGCTGAAAGGCAGAACTCAGAGGGTCGTCATCAGTGGTGCGGAGCTGGAGGCC
The DNA here is from genome assembly GCF_028389875.1 of Rhea pennata. NCBI lineage: Eukaryota > Metazoa > Chordata > Aves > Rheiformes > Rheidae > Rhea > Rhea pennata. Next base: position 1,844,401 of record NC_084691.1, on the reverse strand, counting down.
TGTGGCTATTGGAGTTTGCCAGGGCTCAGTACTGGGTCCCATCCTGATCAACTTCTTCATCAATGACCTGGACGAAGGGACAGAGTGGCTCCTCAGTAAGTTTGCAGATGATACCAAGGTGGGAGGAGTGGCTGCTACAGCTGAGGGCTGTGCTGCCATTCAGAGAGAGCTGGCCACGCTGGAGGGCTGGGCGGCGAGGAACCTCCTGAGGTTCAACAAGGGCAAGTGCAGAGTCCTGCACCTAGGGAATAATAACCCTCGGTACCAGTACAAGCTAGGGGCTGACCTTCTGGAGAGCAGCTCTGCAGAGAAGGACCTGGGAGTGCTGGTGGATGACAAATTGACCATGAGCCAGAAATGTGCCCTTGTGGCCAAGAAGGCCAATGGTATTCTGGGGTGTATTGGGAAGAGTGTTGCCAGCAAGTCGAGGGAGGTGATGCTGCCCCTCTCCTCAGCCCTGGGGAGGCCTCATCTCAAGTACTGTGTCCAGTTCTGCGTTCCCCAGTAGAAGAGAGACATGGAGCTGCTGGAGAGAGTCCAGCGTAGGGCTACAAAGGTGATCAGAGGGCTGGAGCGTCTGCCCTCTGAGGAACGTCTGCGAGAGCTGGGCCTCTTCAGCCTGGGGAAGAGAAGACTGAGGGGGGATCTTATCAATGTGTATACTTATACATCCTCCCTTATACATCCTGGGGAGGGTGTCAAGGGGATAAGGCTAAACTCTTTTCAGCTGTCCCATGCGAAAGGACAAGAGGCAATGGGCAAAAAATGAACCACAGAAAGTTCTGCCACAGTATGAGGAGGAATTTCTTCACTGTGAGAGTGACAGAGCCCTGGAACAGGTTGCCCAGAGAGGTTGCGGAGGCTTCTTCTCTGGAGATATTCAAAGCCCACTTTGATGCAACCCTGTCTAACATGCTTTAGGTGACCCTACTTGAGCAGGGAGGTTGCACTAGATGATCTCCAGAGGTCCTTTCCAACCTTACCGATTCTAGGATTCTATGATTCTGTGATTCTACGGAGACGGCTACAGCTTCCAGACAGCTCCCACGAGGAGAGGGCTGGAGCTTCAGTTAGGCTCCTGGCCAGGGCTGGAGGTGCCAGGGCAGACTGCTCAGCGGAAATGAGTCCTACTCAGTGCACGCCAGGCCCTGATGTTCCAGCCCACAGTTTCTGCAGTTCCCTCCTGCAGCCGCTCCAGTTTTGCAGTGCCTCCCTTGAACTGGCACGGTCACAACTGGACACAGGCGAGGCCTAGCAACTGTGGCGTGTCAGCTCACATTGCTCCATGTGCTCGCTCTACAGGAGCTGACGCAGCAAGCACACAGCTGCTGAGGCCAAGAAGGACAGCAGACCACTCTGTGCTCACGCTGACTGCCCCTCTTGTCTAGTCTTCCACTGCTGCCAGCAGGTGCAGAAGGCAAGGGCCAGCCAAGCCCCCCAGCAAAGCCAAACCCAAATGCCAACCCAAGCCTTGTGCAGACCACAGGAGAGCGGGACTGGGACTGCTGTGGCTTCACACTGGCTTAGGTACTTAGCGGGGGATGTTGTGTGTTTAGAAAATATGAGTGCATGGCACTCAACTCTGCAAAGATCCTTGGCAGCGTGTTCCCTGGAGCATTCCGACACTTCTTGGGGAACTTCCTTGAGCAGTGCAAGCTACTTGGTACTTCTACAATGCACTTGTCGTGTGTATAGTCAGGCAGGACTGCCTTTGGCCACACTGCCTGCATGCAGGCAGCTCCGCTGCCTCAGTAGTTACTATGTGGGTGAGGAGTGGGAAAGGCAGGACAGCCTCAAGCCCTCTGGGTCTCCCACCACTGCTGAAGAAGGGAGAGAGTGGGCACACTCTTGCTGAGAGGCCTGCTTTCAACTCCTCTGCTCTGCCTGCTGCAATGTATTCCCTGCCTTGGCATGCTGCTCTCCCATGAAATGAGAACTTGCAGGCTATCCACTCAGCTGCAAAAGCTGCAGCTGCACTAGCTGGGGCTTTTGCTTGGAGTCCAAGGACCCTGCCCTGCCCCCAGAGCCAAAGACAGGGCCCATCTTTCAACGCTGCCAGAAAGGTCCTTTCCTCAGGAGAGATGCAAGCGGAACTAGCACTGCAGGAGCTGAGGGCTGAGGCAGGCTCACTGGCCCTGCAGAGACAAGGTGGCACATGCCTCTGCTACAGATCACAGGACCTGTGGAGGATCCTTTTCAAAGAGTCTCCTTCCTCCTTTACTCTGCAGAATGTTCTCAGAGCAAGCCGAGTGCCCTCAGACTTCCTGGATGCATAGCCATGCTTTGCAGAGACCCAGCTCCTCTCCTGCCTCTCTCTTCAGATGCTCACCACGCACATGCCCTATAGTCTGCCTCAAGAATCAAGCTCCAGGTGGGGCAAAAAAACATGAACGAGAGCTGCCACATCTTCTCTTTTTATTCCGGATTACAGAAACTCTCTTGTCTCGTGGCTCAGCTGGTAGTTCTGCCTTGTCATCACCCCATGAACCTGCACTCGATAAATGCACGTGTACCTGGGGTTCCCCCAGTTGCTCTGCACCTGGAATTCGATGTAGCGGAAGGCTCTGGGCAGCTGCTTCTGTAAAGGAAACGGAGGCAGCCATTGTTGCTCGGGTGGAAAGAGCGACAGCACAGCAAGGGCGCTTCCTCTGCCAGCCCCATCCCTGCTGGGGAACCAAACGCAGCCCTGGCAGAGGAGGCAGCCGTGCTTCCCCTGCCAGAGCCACAAGGCACAGGATGCTTTGGCTCATCCTCCACGCTCTGTCGTCCAAGCACTTGCAGGCAAACCTCAGTCTGCTGCTCGCGTCGTGCCCACACGCACTCCCGGTACCTTGAGGCGGAAGGTCTGAACAGCCTCCTGGTCCACCTCAAACACAAAGAGCCCCAGGAGAGTTTCTGCTGCTGCTTCCTCATCCACGCCCTCAAAGGCAAGCGACAAGGGGAGCACGTCACGCTCAAGCAGAGCTGAAGGAAAAGTGTCTGCTGAGGCGGAACTGGGCAACCCTGCCTCATGTGCCGCTCCTCTAGCAGGAGCCGAGAAGAGCTTAGTGTGGGTGTGGGTGAGGCTGCTCTGAGCAAGCGCTCCAAGACCCTTGGCCAGAGAGCATTCAGCAAGCCCGAGTGGCATACCACCACCGTGGGCCACCAGGCACCCCACGCAGGGATGCAGTGCTCTGCAGAAACCAGCCCACGCTTCTCTGGGAGAAGCCGCCAGGAGATACAAGGCTCCTTTGCAGCTTTCGGCCAGGGCCGCAGGGCCTCGTTCCCTCCCCGCCCTCCGCGGAGGTGCAAGGCAGAGACTTACGGAGACAGCAAAATCTTTGGGGGCGCTGCTGACTTCCCCGGAAGGAGAGACTGCCTTGGAGATGTGCTCCACGGTGACAGCCATTGGCCAGATCTCCTCAGGCAACCGAATGACCACTTGGCCCTCTGCTCCTTGGAAAGCCCAGCACTGTCCGGGGGAAGTAGGCAGCTGAAACCAGAAAGTAGCCTCCTTCAGTGGCAAGGCACTGCAAGAGCCCACAGAACTGGCGGCTTTGCGAGCAGCACAGGCCTGCCTTAGTCTCTTGGCTGACATTCTGCATGCAAAGGCACACCAGTGGGTGAAAGGGACAGGAGGGGACTGGTGAACTTGATTTCAGAAGATGGGCAGATGCTAACACTTTTACTTCAGTAATAACAGCTTGCAAGCCGCTGAGGAAAAGCTGCACCTGAAAACAACTACTGGTCTAACAGGGCAAAGAGTAAAACACATTCCTCCCCAAAAGACACAGGCACCACACACATCACAAAGCCATTCGCTGCAGTCCCTGGCCCAGGAAGAATTGCACAGCTACTGGTGGGAAGCAGGTACCAGAAAGCAAGACAGACAATACAGCTCTGCCCCGTGAACTTCCTGACCTGTGCCTACGCACCAAACATGCAGAGAGCTGTAAGACTCCAGGCCCTGCCCCAGACACTTCACAGCAACAGAACTTCCCCTCCTCTTTCCTCTGGGCAAGACATCTGCAACTGTTGAGGGGCTTCACATGCCCGGCTCAGATGACACACTTGTCTCTGCAGACATAACCTGCTGAACTTGCACAGAAAATAAAAACACAGTTGCCTCTATTCAGGTGGTGTGGATTTTCCTAATGGAGAAGGGAGAACAGAGGGAGAAGCTTCCTCTGTGCTGGTTTCCTGGCCCACTTGCCCTCTCAGCTGGTACACTAAGAAGAGCAGGAGATGCTGATGGGCTTTCTCTAACAGCTTAGCCTCCTTAGCACCACTTAGGGCCCCTGTGAAGAGGAGTTCCAGGTCCTTTTTCCAGTCAAAGCTGTGCTCTCATACACAGGACTCCAGGCTCTGCAGAACCACTCCAGATAAAAACAGCTCCAGGCATCTCTTTGACTTGTTTGCTTCCGGCAAGGGCTGCCTGTTGGAAACAAAACACAAAAAAGCATTCATTCATCTCCGTCTTTTAGGCCAACAGAAAATTGCTGCAGAAGCATCAAAGGACACTCAACGACTGGGCAAGACAGTGTCCGTGGATATTCTCTGCAGGGGAAGCAAAGCATCTGTCGGAGAAAAATCCCAAATCTTAACTTTACATGCGCAGTGACAGGCTGTGACCAATAATGCTGATTGGCAAAGGGACCCAACCAGTCAAAGGAGATGTCCACGAAACCACAAGCCCCTTGCTCAGCAGAGCTCAGAAGAAGTAAAGCAAACATCCCGAGAAAAGCGACAGGAAATCTGAGGATGGAATTTCGTTCGGCCCTTCTGTAGATTCATGGTGTCCTTAGAGCCCACAGAGCGGGGGTGCTTCTGGAAGAACAAACACCAGGAAGGTTATCTAAAGCTACTGCATCTGGCTGCGGAAGCTCCCAGGCCACAGCCTGCCAGAAGAAGAGGCTAAGGAAAAGAATCACTATATACGGCCCTGCTCCGATTCTCCCTCCGAGGCGGTACAAGTTCAACACTGTCCAAGAGAGCACCAGGCTGAAGAAAACTCCCGTTGAGCTCAGCAGCCCATCTGCTCTGCCAAGCTCTTGCTGTAACCGTCCTCACTACCTCTACATCAGTGGCAAAGACATCTAAGGATGCCAGGCCAGCTAGCGATTGGTGTTAGGCCACCTAACATACCTGGAAACGGCTGGTTCAAACACTTTGCTGCTGCCAAAACGGGAGCAGGCAGCTGCCTGAGAGAGCTCCAGTCTCAGCTTCTGTTCCCACGCTTCGGTGCTTGCTTGCTTACTACAGAGTTGCCTAGAAACACTTGTCACCCGCTCCAACTCACCTAGGTTCTTCAGTATTCTGAGTATTCTTGAGTATCTGAGGTGTGACTAACTGTGCGCAGCATCACCACACAAGACGTACAGGTGCTCTCGGGAATACTGTGCTTCTCAAGGCTGAAAATCAGAAGCTGCCCACGGACACGGCTGAGATCTGCAGCGGCAGGTCAGCAAAGACCTTTGGAAAGCAAACTCACACACACTCTCCAGGGGCAGCATCTTCTCCGGCTTGCCTTCCTCAAAGGCAGCAATGAGCCCTCTCGCCGTGGCCTGAAAAGACACAGCTCCAGGAGACAAAGTCCTCAGCACACTAACCTCTGCGCAGCAGGCAGCTGAAACAAGGCCTCTCAAGCCTCCGAAGCTAGAGCTTGGAAACTGCAATAGTCTTTCAGAGCACAGCATCACTGCCTTCCTCGGTTTGCTGCTCAGTTAGCCACAGCAGCCTGGTGTTTTGTCTCACAGTGCTTACTTTGAAGGGCAGCGTTCTTTCCACCTGTTTTCATGGCAGGGCTAACAGGTGCAAGAAGCAAGAGCACAAGCTGACAGAAGTCACCAGGACTAGTAAACACAAGAAAGCAGAGGAGCAATGAACACAAGGACAGCAAATGCCTCGTCTCCCACAGCAGGCTGCAGCCCTCGCAACAGCGAGCTTTCAGCCAACCACAGCAGGCATTCTGCGCACCAAGGCAGCTCAGACAGTAACCTGGAAGGTCTGGAAGGTGGTCAGCTTCCACGGCAACTGAACTGACAGTGCCACGGGAAACAGAGGTGACCACTCGGGAGTCCGACAGTCGGATCTGCAACAGCATCTTCTGCTTGTGGAGGCTGCGTAAACCAAAAACACCCTTTCTCCTCAGGCCACAGCACTACTCTGCAGCCTTTAGGAAGACCTTCTTTTGCTAGCCCTTTCCAAGCCCAGTGCTAGCAAGCAAGCACAGCCTGACTAACAGGCAATGCAAAAACATCTTGATCATGCAGACAAGTGCGAGAAGGATATTCTGCACACACAATCAATAAACCAGCACGATTTCAGCATGGCTGCTTTCAAACTCTGCAACCACGTGCTACTGCTTCCACGCTTAAAGAGATGCAAGAAAGCCACAGAGGTGCTTTGCTTTGAACAAGCGTTAAGAAGCTCAGCAAAGACTCCCTAGATAGGCCTGCAGGTGAGACTCAGACTGATCATGCTCATTTCCACAGTCAGGCTTGTACTTCTCATCTCAGTCCTTATCACAACTGAAAGGCAAAAGATGCATCGTGTAGCTCACCAAATGCCTAAGAGGAGACTCAACACATGCTGCAACCTTGTACTGTGAGTCAACTAAGCTGATGCATGGTGGGCTTTGAAGTGTTACACTCAACAGGCAAGAGGGGAAGAATTCAAAGAGCGCAGTGCAGAGTGCTCAGAATGGCACAGCAACAAAAGACATGACAGCAGGAATCCTCCCTGAAAGTGCCATCTGCCGAAGAATGCTGCCCCTTCCCAGGGGAAAAACAACTGGCACAACAGCATTCTTCACTCAACAACATACACGGAAGAGGGCAAATATTTACGGCTGAATATACTCTATCATCTTTCCCTAAAACAGAAATGATAAACAACAGAAGCTTACCTCTGCACTGCCTTGCTTCACTGGTTTGTCCTGCTCATGGGACTCTTTAGTCCCTTCATGTCTGCAGGCTGTTCCGCTGCTCTCCAACGCCTGAGAGAAGCACAGAAAGACAGAACTCAGCTCTTGTCACTGCTGTCCCAGTCGATTCTGAGGAATCCACCTCCTAGCTACGAAAGGCTTTTTGCAGTGCTGCATCCGGCTACGACCTCTGTTGCCTGCATGAGCAGGGGAAAATATCCTGTCAGCACCTAGCACCATTCTTCCAGAGCAACAAGGTGAGGAGAGAAGGGAAAGCTGGGCTCCTTTCCCACTTTCTTCCCTCAACGCACAGCAGGAGCCCTTTCTTTCTCTGCAGCACTTTCACTACCTGGGACACAGGCAAGCCACCAGCACCTCCTCTGTCAAGCGCTTGGGCATCTACTGCGGAGGAATACTGCAAACCAGGTGTTATCCTGCAAGGCAAAACTTGGATGTTTCCAACCACCCTTGCACCCAAAGCACTGTTAGCTCACTCTGACTAAAGACCACCTCACTGAGTGACAAACACGTCTTGAAGACGTTCACTTGCATTCTAGAGGCTAGTCAGGAGGCGGATTATCCTCCGTTGGAAGGGAGCACGAGTAGAACCATGCAGACTCTGAAGACCAAGCAAACACACACACATTGCACTGCTTCCTACATGCATCCCTTCGCCTCCAAAAATAGCTATTTTTGTCACCAAGCATCCACCTTTGCAGAGGGGAGACCTACAATGGACACTCATGCTATCCCATGGTGCTTTCGAGGCAGGCAATCCAGCAGGGTAACAGAGAGCCCAGCTGGTCCCAAAGATCACCGCCCTTCATAGCTGCACTGAAAGAGGGCAACGTGTTGAGAGAAAAAATTCAAGCCGACTTGTAAGGAGAAATAAATGTACAGAGCTCTATGCTTAGGCGTGCTAGTGCAGACAGCTAATCCTGACTGCCTGAGGAGAAAGTCTCAACTCCAACAAACAAGCCTGTGAAAGCTCGTGAGAACTGAAGTAGGGCAGCTGCTAGCGGGTTCGTTCTGAGACTCCACACTGGCCCGTACTAGCCATTTTGCAACAACAGAGGCTGCTTCTGGCTCTCCAGCAGAGCTTCTCAGTTGCACCACAAGACAAGCTTTCCTCAAATAAATAGTAATGCAAACAATGCAACCAGGCTTGTCCAGAAAAGCTGCAAGTCACTTACTTCTTTTGGAAGCTCTGCCATCACAAAAAACAACCCACCAACAAAATTGCCAACAGTTACAAAGGAATTAGTTAAGAATTTTCTGTAACTCCACGATTAAGCTAAGGAAAAGGCGCCCAAGGGGGCACCAGGGCTTTATCATCTCCCGTCCCTGCAAGCGGCCAGCCACTACAAAGCAATGGTCACTGCTGTGAGGTGAGAACACAGTTCAGCCTACACCACAGAAACCCACTGGCACACTAAAGCCTCTCTCATACACTTTCGAACACACATTTTCCCTTTCACATGAACCTTACAAAGCCACTTCAGCCACAGCGATTTTTCTTTCTGCCTTTTCTTTCTTTCTTTCCAGGCACACCTTGCTGCCTCCCATAGCTTCCGACAGAGGCACAAGGAGCATAAGTGCTCTGGCTGATTTACATTTCCTCCACCTAAACATTTTAGGCTTTCCGCTCAAATGCACTGGCTGCTGCCCATGGCTAGAGGCACGCAACCAGAACACAATGCCTGGACTACAGGTCACTCTACTGACATGAGATCCCTCCTGCTGGCAGCAGAAGTAGAGTAGCCTCTCACATTCACGCAGCACGGTAACATCAGGCCTAGGGCTAGCTCCCACGACACCTCCTCAGGCCACGGGACACACAGGTGGTCACAAAGAGAAAAGAACGGATGAAAAGCCACACAGTTGCAGTCACAAGGACTTAACAGAAGAGCCAGGGTTTTCCGCAATACATGACACCTACGAACAATAAGGCGTCTTCATTACTTGAACGATGGGTAACCCCTCCCTTTCTCCTCCTTGCGCCAGTCTGGCCACGCTCTTCCACCCAGGCCTCCATGGGCAGAACCTCCCACCAAAACACAGGAAGGCCTCTCTACCGGCAGCTACTGACACCGCTGCAGCATCTCAGCAGCACCCCACACACCTTGCCCACTCAGACACAGCTACTTCTCCCACCACCACCACATCTCTCCCCCCTTTCTCACAGGCCTTCCAGCAACACCCCTTCGAGCACCCAACGCTGCTTTCTCAGTGCTGCTAGCAACAATGGACTACCCAGGCTGAGATGTAAAGCTTGCCTCCTTCCTCAAGGAAAGCGACACGCTAAAGAGTACTGAGCCACTGAAGGTCCAAAGCTAATGAGTTCATCCTGACCTTCTGAAAGCTCCAGGAAAAGAAAAGTCTACGTCCGACAGGGAAGAAAGACAGAAAAGCAACTCACAAATACCCACTTTAATAAGGTCCTGCTAAAGCTCTGCTCCGGAGCTCGGTCTGCGCTGCACGCTTCCTCACTAGGCAGAAGGCAACAGTTGCTGGAACTATTTTGTCAAGTGATTCACAGCTGATGCAAAGAGTAGGAAACACTGTAAGTCTTCTTCAAGCTTTCTTCAACAAAATCTCGTCTTTGCAGCTCTTTGGCTCCCAGTCCCAGCCAGTAGCATCACTACTGGCTAGTCTCACAACGTGACCTTCAGGGCTAACAGCTTAACTACGCGGCCATGCTTGTAAGGAATAAGGTTATTGGGGTTGAGGAATATTGGAAACGTTGGGAAAGACAGGCCATAACCTGTCAATGCTCTGAAAACACTCGCCGTGCAAGGGCTTGCTCACATCCTTCCCCTTTGCCCGGTGAGGACAGTTCATCACTTGAAGCTGAAGAAAAAAACACTTAAATTTTCACAGTTAATCACGAACAACTGAAAGCTGCACTGCCCCGCCACACTACAACACCAGCTCCTGCCTGTCTACTTTCCCCACCAGTTGCCCACGCACACCCAGAGCGTTTCTGCTTTCCACCAGGCCAGAGCATTCAGCGGCAGAAGCAGCAAAGAAAGCAGCTGCTCTGTTCCGCTCACTCCTCCACGGCTGCCTGCGGTGCCACCAGTGCTGCAGCTCTCACACCTCAGGCCTTCTCGGCCCCTGACAGGCCGCAGCGCAGCCAAAAACCCCCTCTGTGTCCCTGGGATGCTCACAGGCAGCAGCCGCCACAGCCCAGCACAGAGCTTTCTCACCCGCCCCTCCCCTCCTGTCCCCTCCCGTCCCCGAGTCTCGCCCAGGCCCCAGAGCAGAGCGGGGCCCTGCGGCAGCAGCGCCCGGCAGCAGCGTTTCCCCGCGGACGCTGCCCTGCAGCACAACTGCCGCAGCCCAGGGCCAGCGCGGGCGCCGCTGCCCCTCGCTCACGGCCTGGGCCGCGGGCAGCAGCCACCGCCGCAGGCTCCACGTACAGGAGCAGCTGCCGCGCGGCAGCGTCGCTCTGGGCTCCCTGTGCAGCCGCCGCCAACGCCCGTCGCTGCCGCAGCTGCTTCTCGGCGGCCGCAGAGCGGCGCCGCGCCAGGGCCAGGCGGCGGCGGGGCCAGCGGGCACCTGCGCCGGCACCATGGCCACACGGGCCCCGCCCCCACCGCCGGAAGTGACGCCTCCCGCGCCCAGGACCCTCCCACCCGGCGCTCCCCCATTGGCTCCCGTGGGGCTGGGAAAGACGGAGGCGGGGCGGGCGTGAAAGGGTCGTCAGTGCGCGTGCGCTGGGCGGGCCTGGGGCCGCGGGGGGCGGGTCCCCGAGGGGAGGGGCGGAGCAGTGACGGGGTGGGGCGGAGCATGCGCACTGGCACGGAGGAGGGCGGCGAGGGGCGGGGCCGGGGCGGGGCGGGGCCGGGAGGCGGCTGCTGCGGCGCGGGGCGGCGTCTGCCGGCGCGGGGCCGCCCGGAGCCTTTAGCCGCGGCGCCGGGAGCTGCAGCGCCGGGGCCGAAGGCCGCTGTCGGGGCGGAGCGAGCGGCTGTGCGTGCGGGGGGGCCGGAGCCGCCGCAGCCCGGCCGTGTGCCAGCAGCGGCTGGGCGAGGCCCGGCCGGGCCTGGGCCGCCTCCGGCCCCACGGGAGCCCCCGGCTCTTGCGCCCCTGCTGCGGGCGGCCCCGTGGCTCGGAGCCGCCTGCGGTGGAGGCTGGTCAGGGCCGTCTCGGCTGCGCGGGGACCCTCAGCATCAGTGTCAGCACAGGAGCTTCACCCCCCCCGCTCCTCCGTCCCACACTGGGAGCCCCAGGGAGCCCCAGAGCAGCCCCAGAGCAGCACACGCAAGGGAGAAAGGAGGGGAAACGCTGTGATGCAGCTGCGGGGGGAAGCCCAGGCAGCAGAGACCGCCAGGCCCTCGGCACAGCACACCGAGCAGCGGCAGGGGAGCGGCACCTGGGCCCGCGCCAGGAGCTGTGCCCCTCTGCTCTGCCGGAGGTCTGGCTGCAGCGCAGGGGGCTCGTGGCCTGGCCCCGGGGCCTGCAGTGTGGCGGCTCTGCGGGTGGCAGAGGGCACGCGGGTCTTGCTTTGAGGGGGATGGCTGCACGGGAGGGGTGTGTGGGCGTTGGCCAGGTTCCCCCTCCCGCAGCATTTCTGCTTGAGTTTCCGCTCCTTCTGTGGCCCTGGCTCCAGTGCCTGGAGCTTTTCCTGCAGCAGCTCTTTCCTTGTGCTGCGTCTTGGCCCTGTCTTGAGTGCTACCTTCTGAAATAGCAGCATGTGCTGAAGGAGAATGAGTTTCCAGAGGGATGAAGTTGCCTTTAGCACAAACTTCCCAATTTCTTCAGCAGGACTTCAGTAGCATCTTGACGGCAAATATTCCGTGTGTCCTACGAAAGCTGCAGTTATGTTGTAAGAAGTCTTTGTGCATCTGATCCAAGAGGGAGAGAGCGCAGCAGTGATGGTACCAGCTGCCCTGGGGAGCCTAACTTTGGCAAAAGCATGATTTCTGTTGAAAAAAGACCAAAGTATCCCTGGAGCACCTGCTATTCTTTTGGAAAGGAAATAGAAAAACCAAATACCAAAAAGGAAAAGAGCCCTTAGAAAGTGCTTTCAGTCTCTGTTCCTGAGGCAGAAGTTTTCAGAAGGCTTCCTCTTTGTCTTAGCCGACGTACTGCTTTGACTCCTGCCTTCTGCTTGGTGGGGAGGTGTGCAGCTGAGAGTTTTTGAAAGACCTAGTTGCTGAGCCCTTCTTGAGCAGTGTCTTAGAGATGTTCCTTCGGGCATCTTTTTGAAATCCTGAGAACTTGCATTTAACCTGATGCCAAGTGCCAGGTTGACAGCGCTGAGCGGGGATTCCCTGCCAGTTTTCTGCACAAGCAAACTGCCAAGGGCAGGACCGTGGTTTCAAGGTGCTGGAAGAATGTTTCAGTCACTGCGAAGGAATTGGTGGAGGTTTTGTGGCAGTCAGTTGTCAGCGCTTCCTGCCCCGGTGACGGCAGCCACGTCGGCTGTGTCGCCGTGGGGCGAGCGCAGCACCGTGCCCACCGCCCTCCCTCACCACCAGGTTTCGTGCACGGGGCCATGGCCGGGTGAGAGCAGCCATAATGCCCAGCCCAGGCAGGACCTCCAGTGGGGTTGTCCCTGCTGCACGACCTGCATGGGGTCAGGGGCAGCCCCCGAGCATCCCATGCAGTGCCTGCCTCCAAGTGGGCGAGGGGGGCGTGGGGATGAGTATGGCTGTGCCCCTCTGTGACACGGGCTGTGCTCACAGGGGACATCCCGTGTCACAGTGACCGCTGCCCTCTCGCACACGGACACAGCCTCTCCACACACGTCCTGGCCAGGCTGGCGGAGCCCAGGCACTGGAGCTGCTCTCGGCACCAGTCTGCTGCGAGGAGCCGCCAAGGCCGAGCGGGAGTCAGCGAGGGGAGGCCGGGGCAGCACGGGCTACCGTGAAGTGTGGAAGAGGAGGAGGAAGAGGAGGCGGTGGTGTTTCCTCATCACCTCCTGCTGTAGGGGTGACCCAGAGCAGGGAGGAGAAGGATGGAGCTCTGGGACGCTGGCCACGGGAGGCAGCGTGGACAGCGGGTGCCAACGCTTCCCTTAGAGGGTAAGAAGTTTGGGAGCGCTTCCCCGGGAGCTGTCACAGAGATCATTAATGCTGAACATGGCTGTGGAAAGTGTGCTTGGAGGGAGCTGGAGGCTGCGGCCAAAGCCCCGACTGATGGTCCTCTCTGGCTCAGGTGCCAGTGTGGCTGCCAGGACTCCTGCGTCCCAAGCATGATGCCCTGCCATCTCGTGGCACCGCTGGGCAGAAGTCCCGGTGGTGAGGGACCCTGCTGGCCTGGCAGAAGGGGCTCGGGCAGCCCAGCTCCTGCTGGGGGAAGGAGCTGGAGCTTCTCCAGTAGACGTGCAGAGCCTGGGCATGCAGGGATGCCATACGGGGAGACTTGCCCTGCAGGGGAGACCCTGCGGATGCTCTGAGCCCCTGAACTGCCATGGGCACAGCATCGTGCCCTCGGCATCGTGGAAATGCATTGCCAATATCCCGAGGGAGGGGGCCGCCCTGTTAGAGCTGCGTCTGGAAGGAAAGGAGCCCTGCCTGAAGAAGGCTGAGGGGTCCTGCAGCTGTTGCTGGGCTCTGGAGAGGCTGCTGGGAACACCTGTGCTGGAAAGGAAACCTTGGACTTCTGTTCAGCTCAGCAGGGCTTTTTGGGCAGGATCCCAGCCACTGCCTCTACTCCTTCCCCTTGGTTCTCCTTGTAGCTGCAGACTGGTAGAGCAGGCTTTGAGCTCGGGGCACACTGTGGATGTCCCGTGGAAAGGTGTCTGCGTGCTAATGGCTCTGTTTCAGCTCCAGACCCCTCCAGGGAGCAGCTACAAGGTTCTCACCTCAAGGTGGTTCCCACCTTAGCTGCTGAGTGCCTGTCGGCACTGGGCTGACATTGGGGAGGGGGAGGCTCTTTGAAGACGCTTACACTTGCCATCTCCTTGCTTCGGCATGTGCTGAACGGTTGTGAGGTGGCCCACCCTAGCATGACGTGCCTTTCCCTTATTTTGCAGAGCACCTTGCTATCTGGGAAGGTGTATCGGACTACATTGTACGGCAGCTGATGCTGAACCAGGTGGGTTTGCCGTCCTGGGCCTCCTCAGGAAAGCCTTCTTGTGCATGTTCTGTGAGGGGAGGGATGACCTCTCTGCTTTTCCTGGTAGTTTGGAGAGGGTGAAGAGGAGAGGGGTGAACATCTCTAGGAAATTCTTCCAAAGAACCTCTCCAGGGCTTCTCCAAAGCGTTCCAAGGGTGGGCAGGCCACCAAGCACCGTTGCCATGCGCTCACAGGTTAGCAGCCTCTCCACCTAAGAGTCTCATACGTCTCCTCTTCTTTGCTGTTTTCAGGGAGTCCGAATTATTCGGCTTGGGACCTTGGACGTTGTTACTGAGCAACTTGGGGGTGGGAAGGCTGGTCTCCTGACTGTTCGCAGACCCGTCTTCCGCCTTGCGCAGAATATTGCAGCGGTTCACGGCCTCACCCACCGTGAGGCCTACGCTCCTGGTAAGAAGACAGGTGGAGACTGTTGCTTGCCCTGGGGACCTCTCTGGGGAGTGCACAACTGCTGTTTGTCAGTGACTGTTAGAAATTGAGAATTGCGTCACCAGGTCCTGAGAACAGCTTCCGATTTTTTTAAATAATCCAGACGTCATTATGCGCATTGCAACTACACTCTCTCTCTGGATGTCTTGCTTGAACAGCTGTGCACTTCTGAGGTGCTGAGGGTAGCTGGAAGGCTCTGACGGGCTGCGGTGCAATGCTTGTGTTCTCCTTCCTCCTTGAAGCCATGAGACATGGCACAGCTAAAGCTCTCCCAGGCTGGAATGCACAGAGTGGAGGAACTTGCCCCCCTTGCTGCTCTCCTTGTCCTGCCGTCATGTGTCATGTTCCTAGGAGATGGCAGGGACCCATTCCTTCTAGCTGTGTGGGGAAGAAAATGTTGCAGTACACTTGGCACACGTGCTTGTAGAGTGCTTGGGAGTTGTCCTGGGGAGGGATGGTGTCAGCTTCCCCCATGAGCTTTTCCCGCACGTTAAAGAAGACAGCCCCGAATCAGGGTCCTGCTTGGAGAGCTCCAAGCTGCTGACACTCTGGTCTTGCCTGCTCAGGCGCTCTGTTAGTGACTGTGTGGCTCTTCTGCTGCTTCCTAGGTCACAAGCAAGCTGAGCCCCTGAAGTATGCTCGCATAGCCTCGGACATCTCTGTGCCTCGGAAAAGAGTGCAGGCCTGCATAGAGGAGACCGTGCATCTTTTCTGCCGCTGCCTGGAGAGCGGGAAGAATGTTGCCTTTGTTCTGAAGCACGTTGGCATGCTTGTCATTCAAGGAAGCAACGTGAAAATGAGGTTCTACAGAGACTTGCTGCAAAGGCTGAATGGGACGGCACAGCTGGTAGCAGCTTCTCTTAGGGTACCGTTTCCATTTCTGTGCCGCTGCTTCTAGTCCTTTGGAAATCCTAGCCAAGTGGATGGATTTTTACTGGCCTGCCACGACCTTTCTGGGCACCCGCATAGCTGTGGCCTCGAGTACCGGCAGCTCCCTGCCCCGTTCTTCTGGAACATTCTGAGACCTTGGTGGCAGAGCAGAGCCTGGGAATTTCTGTACTGGGTCCAACCAACGCTCCCTGCAGCCCAGGGTCCCGTTGTGATGTGGTCAGGGAAAAAGATCAAAGGAAAGGGCAGGCTGATTATGTATTTTCTTCCTGGAGATCTCGCCTTCCAGCAAGCTACAGTTTAGCGCCTTTTTGCGTTAGGATCATGTTTGGATTGGTGACGGGAAGCGGAGACACAAGCAGACCAAGGCCCAGCTGGCAGCAGACCCCTTTTGCCGCTGTCACCGTGTTGGTCTAGTTGTGCTGAGCAGCTCTTCCGAGGGCCCCTGGAGGCGGAGGAGCCCAAAGCAGGGCTTTTCCTGATGTGTGCATCTGCACGCTGCTAGTGGTGGCCACAGAGAACATTATTGCAGCCCATGCTCTTCCCCAGGTCTGTAGCTGAGCCCCGTCCTTCCCGTGGGCTTTCAGGTGCAGCCAGAAAGAGGACATGTGAGAGCAGTTCAAGCTGAGCCCCTTAGGACTAAGCTGGAGATGCAACTTAGCCGTAGCCCGGCCCTGGTTCCCAGCTCTGTCTCTTCCTTCCGTCCGAGTCTGTGGTGTCTCTTCAGGCCGTTCTCTGGGCCAGGGGTTTTCTCCCGCCTTTGTTCCAGGGAGTCCCAGGGCAGGACCCTCAGCAGCCCCTTGAGTACACCGCAGAGGTTTGGCCCTCCCAGTTGTTACCCACTGTACAAAGGCAAAGGCTGGGCTTTTTCTCTCACCACCTCAGGGGTGCAGAGGCAGCGGCCTGAGTGTGAGGAGACCCTGGGGGGGGGCGGGTTACTGCCACCGCTGAGCCGCCCTCTGTTCTCAGCTCACGAGGCATCAACTCAAGGCATCCGGGAAAAGGCAGCAGCCAGGAAGGCTGGCTAGTGCAATGCCTTCTCCTGTGCTTGCCTCCATCGGCCTCTGCGTTGGGAAAGACCTGGTGCCTGGGCTGCGTCTCTGGATTCCTTCCCTTGCCCAAAGCCTGCCAGTGCTCTTACCCTTGCTCACTGATTTCCCGGCAGCTGCTACGGTGTCTCTGTGAGGGGCTGTTGAGAGGAAGGCAGTTCTTTGTTGCAGCATTGCTGAGAGGAAGCTGCTTCTCTGAGCAGTGGGAAGATTTGCTGCCCTTGTGAGCCCTGAGCTACTCGTCTTGGCATCCTCTCAGCTGTGTCTCTCGCCTTCCAGATGCCAGCGATGAGGGATTCAGTCCTCTCGGGCACCAGAACTGCTGCTTCTCAGACCCTTTCTGGTCGTGTCATTGTCTTTCCCGAGTGAGTACATTTGCTTCTTAGCGACTGGCTCCCACAGGAGATGGGAGGTGGTGTGCAACGGCAGCCGAGAGGACTGAGGTTGCAAGGAGCTTTCTCACGGGAAGGAGGGGGAAGGCCTGGAAGAGCTTGATGAGGAAGCTGGTGCCCCCCGGCGGGTGGTGGTGGGTTTGTGGTTCCAGGAGGACTTCTGCACGTTTCTCAGCTTGCTACTACACTCGTCCAGGATGGGGCATAGTCTGCTTTGGAAAAAGATGGGCTTCAGAGAAGCTCCCCAGTACCACTGTGTGCCCATTATTCCCCCAAGGTGCCAGGGAAGGGTGGTGCCCTGCGTCCCGAGTGATATGTTTTTCCTGTGTCCAGGTACAAGCTGGAGAGTGTAGCTGGGAGACCAGCTGTGAGGCGCGTGGCACGTGCGAAGGCGAGGCAGGAAGAAGAGAAGAGAGAGGCTGACTGCGGTGGCAAGAAAGGTAATGGCAGAGCTGATTAGTGTCCGGGGTTTGTGCCTTGGCCGCCAGGGCTCCTGGCTGGGGCATCAGAGCCAGGGTGCCAGTGTGATGGCTCGGGCAGCCTGAGGCACTAGACGTGATGCTGCTTAGCCGTTCTGGGAAAGCTCATGAGGGAAGCAGGCCTCAGGGCAGCCCAGCCCTCCCACCTGCAGTGGATGCCTCCGAGTTACACTTTCCCCCACTTGCAAGGGGAATCCATGCCCTGGTGTGCATTGGAAGCTACTCTTGTGTTGGAGGAGGCGGTGCAGAAAGGAGTCAACCGTGAGGCCAGTCAGAGGTTGGGCCTGGAGCTGTAGGTAACGCAAGGGTTCACCTGTCTCAGGGATTCGTGTGTTTGTCTCTGAGGGGAAGAGTCACCTTGAGGAGCTGGTGAAAAGTCTGGCAAGCTGTGCCACGACTTCCTTTCATTTTCAAAGCAAGGTGTAACCTGTCTTTCTGAATTTCTCATCCTCATGCCCAGAACAATGCCTTTGCCTTGACGGTGTCAAGAGGGGACCTGTCGGCATAGGAGAACAGTAGAGAGATCCAAGACTGTGTTCCCCTTGAGTGAGCTTCCTGCCCCCAGAGAGACTCTCTGAGGTCAGCAGCACATGCCCACAAGCCCCCTTTTCCAGCATGTGACTGGGCTAGAGCATGAGAAAAGCAGTAGCAGAAGAAATGATGCTGCACAGTAAAAACGGCAAGTTGGACAGGAGCCAGTGTCTGGACGGGCCTAGGAGTGCCCGGGAAACAAGGCTGGAGGCATGGGAGTTTTACCACAGGCTTGAGGAGATTTGCATATCCTTCCTGTTCCAGAAGTCTCCACAACACTGTCCCAAAGTGTCTTCTTGTCTCCTGCTTTCAGGAAATCTTCCTGGCAAGCACCTCGTCTTGCAAGAGCAGCCTCCTCAACGCAGAGCAACTGCAGTCACTCTGGAGAAGGGAAGGGGAGACAGGGGCAAGGGCAAAGCTGCTCCTGGCAGGTGAGACAGTTGTGGAAGTGGATGAGGGTGAGCCTGTACTCTTGGGGTTGTTTGAGGGAGACCTTTCCTTTGGACACCGTGTTTCTAGCAGCTCTGAATGCCTTTGAGCATGTGTCATCCTGACTGCTGATGCCATGGTGGCTGGCCAGCAGCCAGGGAGTTCTTGGGAGACCCCCATGTTTGCTTCCTGTTTCTCCCGCCTCTGCCTTCAGGTTACAAGGTTTTTGGAGACTCGGTGCACACGTAGCCTGTGGGAGATGAGTGCCCTTTTCTGAGAGCCTTCATGTTTAAGTACCCAGCATCCCTTTCTGCTGGGGACAAGAGTACTGGGGGCCTATAGGCATTGTCTGAGGATGGGGGCAAGACTGAATGCTCTTGCAATGCCTTTCAAAGAGAGGAGATGTTTGTGGGAGCTTGGTCCCATTCTCTGGGCTGTTGCCAAGGGGCAACGAGTCCCAAGTCAGAATGGCTTAAACATGCGGGAGCTCTTTCTTGGAAGGGAAAGCATGTTGCTTTGCATGGCAGAGTGAAATTGCAGTCATCCTGGCACCCAGGATACAGAGCAGAGAGTCTTGTCCAGATTTCAGTTTGACATGGTGAGGCTGAAGCCTTCTCCTTCCTCTGAAAAGTTGTCTTGTGGCTGGCCCAAGAGAGTGGCAGGGACAGGTAAAAGGCAGGCACGCTTTGCTGCCTGTGTAACTTGCTCCCTCTTGGGCCCTGGCTCCCCATGATACTACATTTGACGTGCCCAAACACAGAGTATTTTGGACCAGGGAGCAGTGCTAAATGGAAGTGCCAGGCAAGGCGGTGGGGTCGGGGGGAGTGGTGTCTCTCAGAGCCTGTGCCTGCAGAAGAGCTGGCCCCACTGCTTGCTGTGTCAAGAGGGAGCCTGGATCTGGGCATCGTGAGGATTTTTGTGGGCATGCTTTGTTGGTTTAATGCTGGGGGCATTTCAGCCTGGGGGTCTCTGTGCCTCTGTGGAAATGAACACGTGCATTTGAACCCAGGTGCTTGCCCTGCAGAAGTGCCATGTGCTGCAGAAGCAAGAGCCCAGCTGGTGAGCTTGGGGTGGAGACCAAACTGCCCCTGTGCTCACACCGCCTCCCGCTGCTGTGCGTTTGCAGTGTGCTCGCAGCCGCGCAAGGGAGCTCCTTGAGCAAGGTGGAGAAAGGCAGGAGGAAGGCAAGTGCGGAAGGCAGAGGCGCAGAATTGTCAGCAAAGCCAAAGCCGAAGCGAGAAAGGGCATCACTGAAGGCCACGAGAGAAATGGAAGAGGCTGAGAGGACCCAGGTACAGGAAGCGTTTTTAAACCTTGAGACAGGAAAAGCCTTTTTTCTACTCTGGGGGATCTGAGGCTCGAAGGTGCTTCGGGGACCTGTCCCAGGTGCCTTGAAAGGCATCTAGAGGAGGCCAAGAACCATCCGGAATGGGCTCTGTGGTCCAAGAGAAGTGCTAGTGTTAGTAAAGGGCCGTTGCGGGTCTGTTGGGTGTTAGGGAAGCAGGAAGTGAGGCCATGTGCAGTCCCGGTAAGGGTTAAACGTGAGGTCCGCCTGGCTCTTTAGGGTCATTCTGTGTGCTGTGCTGAAGCCCACAGCAGGGCTGCAGCCTTAGCTCCCGCTCAGCCCACAGCAATTCCTTCCCGTCCTTTGCTCTGCTATATGCGAGCTCTGTGCCTGAGTGAGAGGGTCTGTCTGGCAGTGGTGGTAGGCCTTGGTGAGGCTGGGACATGTCCTAAGGGCAACTGCAGCATCCCTGCCTGAGCAGGGGTTTCCGCTGCCTTGGGTGCCTGAGGCAGCAGCAGTCTTGGGGGCTGCTGAGGACCCAGCTCCTGCAGTCGCTGGCTGCTGTCGTGCAGGATGTTCAGTGTGTCCGAGTGAGGAGAGACCTAGCATGCAAATGCTGCTCTGATGCCAATGCAGATTCGGCGGATGTCACAGACGCTGACAAACCTGCGGCCTGACCTCCGCCTGCCGATGACCAGCCAGGATGAGAGGGCCGAGGATCCCCCTCGAGCGAGAAAGCCGAGCATTGAGGATGTGTACATCTACCACCTGGGGCCAGAGGAGGAGGAAACAGTGTTTGTTTACTTCTCCCACGTAGACAAGAAGAAAGAGCAGCAGTCCTCAGAAGAGACAGTCTGCGGAGTGAGTGTGTGTGATTGTGAGGGTGAGAGCGGAGCTCGGGAGGGCTTGTGAGGATTGTGTGCTCTGAGCTGCTGAGCCTGGCAGCAGGCCTTGCTTCTGGAGTTCTGCTCTGGCAATGCCCATTCTCTCTGCTTGTTGTTGATGTGAGGAGCGAGGCCCCGGTGGGGTAGTGGGGTCCGGTGGGGAGCAGCAAGAATGCACTGGTGACGCATGAGTTTCTCCCGGAGAGCACCTTGAGCTCCAGCGTTTCTGGATTGTCGCGCTGCTGCAAAGTGCTCCCGTGGGGAGTCGCTGGTGGGTGTTGTGGTGTGGGCAGCAGCAGTGCACAGTCGGAAGGTTGTCTGAGAATCTGTGTGCATGTGCAGGATTCGTCCACTTGCTGGATGATGGAGGAGTGGGAGATATATAAAGGAGAGTCATCTGCAAGCTACAAGGCCAGCGGCACCTGCCTGAAAAGGTACGTGTGGCCCAGGTGCAGCAAGGCCTGTGGCATTTGGATAGCGGTGCCCGCCTGCGGGGTGAGAAAGACACATTGCTGGGTGGTGGAGCTGTACTGGCCCAGGAGGCTCTGCTTTTGCTGGGCATGGGAACGACTCGGGTAGACCCTGTGGGCAAGCACCTCTCAGCATCCTCCAGCAAGTAGGAAAAACTTCTCTGGAGCTGTGGACTGTAAGTCCAGTTGGGAGTGTATGTGCACAGGGCCTTTGGGAGAGAGGAGGGCTCCATGCCGAGTGTAAGAGAGAGTGTGTGCCCGCTCTCGCAGGATGCTTTCCAAGCCAAGTGTGCGTGTGCTTCGAGCAGCAGCGAGCAGCCTAGTGCAGGAGGCAGAGAAGAGTCAAGTGGAAGAGGTGGGAGGAAGGAATGCTGCTGCGGAAGCGGAGTGCCTCAGGTGCGTATCTCCCCAAACGAGCGTGGCTTCCCTTTGTGCAGTGCCCTTGCTTGCCCGCCCGGCAGCACGGGGGAAGGAGGGTCTTTTGCGGAGAGGTGTGAGGGGACAGCGAGCAGCAGGCTTGCAAG
Organism: Rhea pennata; assembly: GCF_028389875.1. Taxonomy (NCBI): domain Eukaryota; kingdom Metazoa; phylum Chordata; class Aves; order Rheiformes; family Rheidae; genus Rhea; species Rhea pennata. Next base: position 1,823,054 of record NC_084691.1, on the reverse strand, counting down.
TCTGTGTGCCTGGATGAGGTGGCCCTTCCACCAAAGGCTGAGTTGTTGGTGCCTCAGAGGAGGATTTCCACGTGGGCCAGGAGTGCTGGAGGAATGCCGAGTCAAAGGGACAGAGCAGTGGGCATTGCCAGTGTTTCAGGTTTCCTGAGTTCCCTAGAAACTTCTTCTTTGGACTACAGGCTGTTTTTATGCCTGGCACGCAAGAGTGCAGGGATGGGTAAATGGTAGGCATGCTTTTGTCCCTTGAGCACTTGCTGCATTCTTGCCCGAGAGTCGCCAGTGCAAAAGCATTCTCCATGCCTAAACCCGGAGGGTTAGGAGCATGGAGCTGTGGTGAATGCAACTGCCAGGGTGGGGGTGTGGGTTAATGGTGTCTTCCGCGGCCTGTGCTTGCAGAAGAGCTGGCTTCTGTCTGTGCTGCCTCAGGAGGGAGCCTGTATTTGGGCATCTGGAGCTTTCCTCTGGGCATGTCGTGTAGGCTTGCCGTTTCAGCTGGGGCGATGTCTGTCTCTGTGGGAGTGAATGCCTTTAGTTGAAGCCACGTCATTGTCGTGCAGAAGTGCCTTGTGCTGCAGAAGCAGGTGCCCAGCTTGTGAGCGTGGTCTGGAGAGCAAAGTCCCGCTCTGCTCACACCAGACCCCCGTGCTGTGTATTTTCAGTGTGCTCCCAGCCATCCGCGGGAGCTCCTCAAAGAAGCTGGAGAAAGGCAGGAGGAAGCCAAGTGCGGAAGGCAGGCTGCCAGCTGTGAGCCCTCCTAATAAAAGCCAAGAGAGGGCAGGGCAGGTACGTGATAGTGATTGAGGTGGTTCTTGTGCCACAGGGGCGTGTGGCAAAGCGCGGTTCTGCGGGCAGTGGGTAGAAAAGCCCTCTTCCTCAGAGTTCTTTCGAGCCCGCCGTGACCTTTCCAGGGGCTTGCTTGAAAAAGCGCAGGCTGAGCTGTCTTTTCTCTCTGCCTTTGCCGCTACTGCCTTCTCAGGAATCCCATTTGAAGCTCCTCTTTGGCCCTGCTCTGAGTGGAAAGGTACGTGCTGGGCCTTTCAGGAGAATGAAAGGAGAAACCTTCTGTTTCTCTCAGTGATCCCTTAGCTCCTTGGTCAGAAGAGAGCAGGCATTTTCTGTCTGGCCAGTACTAGCTTTTGTGCCTGAGACCGCTGAGAGGAGTGCTGAAGAGAAGATGCCGAAGAGGGGGTGAGAAATTACCTTTGGGCCCTGGAAAGAAGCAGATGCCAAGAATGCTGCTTGCCGTGTCTTTTCTGTGGCCCTCCAGCCCACAGGCTTCCCGTCTGTTGTGCCGGAGCAAAGAGGTCTCTGGGCATGCTGGTCTGAGGCGGAGGAGAAGAAAGAAAGGGCAGCTCCGAAAGCAAAGGCAGAAGCGGAAGAGTCGGAGAGGACCCAGGTACAGGAAGCCTTTCTAAACGTTCAGCCAGGAAAGGCCTTTGCCGTACTGCAGGGGACCTGCGCCTTGAAGGTTCCCCAGGGATGCAGGGTTGGAGGTGCCTTGTTGCTGCCGAGGAGCGGGGCAGGGGCATCGTGGCTTTGCTAAAATCTGAAGCCCCCGGGAGCTGCACCTTTCCCTTTCCCGTGGGTTTTGCTGAAAAGACAAGCAAGGCAAGTGAAGAGAAGGGAGCTCGTTTGAGGAATGTTGGAAGAGGAGCCCAGTATTTCCCCTGGAGGTCTTTTCCTGAAGAAAAGAGGCCTAAGAGGCAAAGGAGCACGAGGAATGGAGTGTGTGGTCCGAGAGAAGCGCCAGTGTTAGTAAAGGGCCGTTGGCGGTCTGTTGGGTGTTGGGGAAGCAGGAAGCTGAGCCCTGAGTGCTGAGGACTGCTGCTGCTGGTAAGGGCAGGGCTCACAGGGGGTGTTTAGGGTCATTCAGTGTGCTGTGCTGAAGCCCACAGCAGGGCTGCAGGCATAGCTGCTGTTGAGCCCACAGCAATTCCTTCCCCTCCTTTGCTCTGCTCTGTGCGAGCTCTGTGCCTGAGCAAGAGGGTTTGCCTGGCAGCGCTGGTGAGCCTTGGTGAGGCTGGGACATGCGCTGAGGGCTGCGTGGAGGCGGCTGTGGCCTTTCTCCAGTTACAACTGCAGTGTCCCTGACCGGGCAGGGGTTTCCGCTGCCTTGGGTGCCTGAGGCAGCAGCAGTCTTGGGGGCTGCTGAGGACCCTGCTCCTGCAGGCACCGGCTGCTCTCGTGCAGGATGTTCAGCGTGTCCGAGTGAGGGGAGACCTGTCATGCAAATGCTGCTCTGATGCCAATGCAGGTTCGGCGGATGTCACAGACGCTGACAAACCTGCAGCCTGACCTCTGCCTACCCTCGACCAGCCAGGATGAGAGGGCTGATGATCTTCCTCGAGCGAGAAAGCCAAGTGTGAAGGATGTGTACATCTACCACCTGGGGCCAGAGGAGGAGGAAACAGTGTTTGTTTACTTCTCCCACATAGACAAGCAGGAGAAGGAAGAGCAGCAGTCCTCAGAAGAGACGGTCTGCGGAGTGAGTGTATGTGATTGTGAGGGGGAAGCTGGAGCTCAGGAGGGCGTGTGAGGCTTGTGTGCTCTGGGCTGCTGAGCCTGGCAGCAGGATTTCCTTTTGGAGTTCTGCTCTGGCAATGCAAATGCCTTTCGCTCATTCTTGATGTGAGGAAAGAGATCCTAGGGAACAGCAGAGGCCACTGGGGAGCTGCAGCATTTCCCTGGTGATGGACACATCAGTTTCTGCTGGAGGGGATGGGGGGAGGTTGCTTGCGCCGTATTGAGGTTGCTTTCTGCGTTGCAAAGAGCCCCTATGAGAAGTTGTCTGTGGGCTCTATTTGCCTACAGGGCTTAAAGGCTGAATACTGCAACTACTAGCTTAAGATTGCTGAGTGTCTGGTGCAAGTCAAGCAGCAGAAGAAATAGTGTGCTGCAGGAAGAATCAGCGCGGCTGGACCCCCATCACCAGTCTTTCTCTGGGATGAATGCAGTGCAGGTGTCCTGCTGTGCAAGTCGCTATTCCCTTTGGTCCTTTATGTTGTCAGGAGGGATCAGAGCTTGCGGGAGAAGTGCCTCCGGGAAAGAGGAGTGTCACTGGCTGCTGTGTTGGTGCTTGTAGAGAGGCTCTGAGTGTGCTTGGAAGGGAGATTAAAAGCTTCCTTGACCTGTCTTGCAGGTTCAGCAGAGAAGTGAAAGGCAGGCAAGGGTTCGGTCAGGCTCCTGCCTCCCTGCAGCTGCGGAAGAGGAGCTCGGAGGGCAGCTTTGTGAAAAAAGAGCATGCTTTCAGGATGTCGTCAAGTACACCTTGTCATCAGATGAGGAAGAGATTGTGTATGTTTTCTTCTCCCGCATAGAGGAGGAGAAGAAGAGAAGAGCAGCTGAGAGGCGGGAGACACAGGAGAGGGAGTAAGTGTGTGCCAGCTCCAGGAGAAGCCTGGCAGTGTTGAGGGGCAGTGAGGGGCACCCCCAGAGGTGCCAGAATGCCAGGGCCAGGGCCACTGGTTTGAGTCAGGCCTTGATACTACACACCTCTCCGCAGCCTCGGTGCATTCAGCCTCAGTCTTGGCCGCACCAGACTCAATCTCAGGCTGACCAAGAGCTGACCAAGGGCCTGGGGTAGAGCCAGGGCACTGGCTCACATCATAGTGAGTGTGGAAATGCTCTTCAGAAGCACATCCAGACACGCACGGCTGGAAATACTCTTGCTGTATTGCTCTCTCTTTCTCTGTGTGCATCACCCTTAGCATCTTCCTTTCTTGTTCTTTAGCTGTGAGGAGGAGAGTCACCTCCCCAGCCAGCAGGAGAGGCCCCAGTGACTGCCAGCCATCCCGGAACACACGGAGAACTTTGTTCCTGTGGATTAAAGCACCTCTCCAAATGGCTGTGACTGTTTCCTTGGCCTGTGAATGTCAGCGGGTCCAAGAAAGGAAAGATCAGGAGCATGGGCTTGAGTGTCCGTGCCTGGTCACAGGGCAGCTCTCTCCTGAGGTCATGCAGTAACTGTTTGTCTGCAGCTGTGCCCATGATGTGTCAGGGACCTCCTGCTCTCTGTGGGTGCCAGTCGGAGGAGTGGAGTCAGCCCTTTCATGACAGCACATCGCCTGCTGCAAGGGCATGCTGCCTTGTCAGGGAGGTGGGAAGAGCTCGTTTGGCCCTCGTGAGGCGGCAAGAGTTGAGCCAGGGCCTCTGTTTCCTGGGGCCAGTGCTGGTCGCCAGAGGGGAGCCCACTCAAGTATGGTGTGCCTGTTTGTTGCACTGAGGGCTTGGTTTTGGGGGTGTGAAGGGAATCCTGGGGATAGCAAGGGCTGGCATTGGAAGCTCACAACCGTGAGGGTGTGGCCAGGGTAGTCCCTGGCTGCCTTGGCTGTAGCGACCATGAATCAGTGGAGTTGCAGACTCTGAGGGGAGTGTGGAAAGAGAGTAGCAGAGTCCAGAGTGGGCACCTTATGTGAGGAAACTTCCCCCTTGTCGGGGAACTGGTAGGGGGATGTCATGGAAGCAGGTCTGCAGGGCAAAGGATCAGGGGAAAACTGGCAGGTATGTGAGGACAGCACCTACTAAGCACAGGGACAACCCTGCTTGATATGCAGGCAAATGAGCAGCGGTAGGACGAGACTGGCTTGGCTGAGCCAGCACCTGCTGGTGGAAGTGCAGTGGAAAAAAAAGGGAGCACAGAGGAGGTGGAAGCAGGGAGAGGCTACAAGGGAGGTACTAGAGCGAGAAGTCCTGGCTGTGCAGGGATGGTGTCAAGAAGGCCAGAGTGCGGCTGGAGCTGAGCCTTGCAAGGGACGTCAAGGAGAACAGGAGCTTCCTGAGCCAAAGGAGTAGGCTGAGAAAGATAGAGGTACCTTGCTGCATGGGGTGGTTGACTTAAGGAGAGGAAAGCACATGCGGCCGAGCTACTCTGTGCCGCCTTAGCCTCAGCCTTCACCAAAAGGTCTCAGGGCCCCTGTGCTTGTGGAAGGTGTTGAAGGAGGAGGAGAGCAAGCAGTAGTGGCAGAGGATGGAGTCAGGGATCTTTGATCCGGCTGGGCAGGCTCTCCGACGCCCTGGAGGACCTCCCAGCGGCTGTCCTCTGGCCTGCCTGCTGCTGGCTTATCAGCTGGCAGAGTCAAGAGGCACCTGCCAGGGAAGGCAGCGGCCATGTGCTCTTTTCCTCCTGCTCACCCACCAGACTGGCCTGGCCAGCCCAGCTGCAGCACCTTGCAGCCCCCGCAGGCCCTCTCTGCACAGAGGCAGAAGCCCTGCTCCTGCAAACCCACCAGCTGCTTTGCTCCTCTTGGCTGCTCTTGCTGCTGCTGAGCCCTGCTCTGCCATCAGGAGCTCAGCTACCACTGTCACCCAGGACATCCTGCTCGGTCACCAGTCTCAGCCTCTCTCCAGCTCACAAGTCAGGCCGAGGATCGAGCACACACTGGACTGTGAGTGCTGTCCTCTCCCTCCATGTTGTGCTCAGGGTGAATGAAGGACTCACCCTGCCATGGGCGGCTCTGGCAGAGCTGTCTGCACCTCAGGCACATGTCACAACAGCGCCCACGTCCCCACACAGGTGCTGGAGCAGGGACTCAGACGGCCTCTGAACCCTCGCACTGTACCCCTTTCTTCTCCCTCTTCAGGAATTCAGAGAAGGACACACACAACTACCCAGCACAGCTACACGCCCTTGCCTCTTCTGTCCTTCCCATCAGGGATGGGCATGGCACAACCATCTCAGCTCAGGTTCTCCGCGACACGTGTGCAACCTCCATAGTGCTCTTCAGCTTCTCTGGCCATCCCGCATGGTCCAGAAAGGATGTCCCACAGCAGCACGCATGTCCCAGCCACCAGCAGCTCTGCTGCCCCAGAGTCTGCTCTCCAGGGATGGACCTGCAGAGAATTTGCCTTTTGTAGTGACTGAGCTCAAGTGAGAGGAGGGAGCAGAGGAAGTGGCCAGCCATCCAAGCAAGGTTTGAGCCCATGTGCACAGTGCAGAAGGGGTGAGCAGGGCATCGCTGTAACCCTTTGGCCCCCTCTTTGCCCTGCTCTTCAGGTCAGTTGGTATTCTTCAACTTTGTGTGCAACAAATCCAGCTAGAGCACGTGCTCCTGGACTTTTGGCTCTGTTTTTGCACGCCAGGGCTGTGCAACAGTGAGAAGTCTGAACAACGCGTCCTGTGTTCTTGAAGGCAGTGCTGAGTTGCAGAGCCCCACACTCTCCCGTCGGGTGTGAGGAGGGGGAATGTTCCCTTTTCCCTCTGGGTTTCCCAGGTCAGTTCCTGGGGTCAGAAAAGAGCACTCCCTGGGAGAGTCCCAGCACATCAAGGGGCTGGTGCAGGCACGTCCATGAGATGCTTTGGGAAAGCTTGTGGCATTCTCTTGTGGCTCCTCATGGTTCCCTTTCTTCTCTCCTTTGGAGGGGGACACAGGGCAGAAGGCACAGCAGTCACTAAACCTGGATTTACTCTGTTTTAGCTGTAGTCAAGTGTGTGCCTTGTGCTCCGTGGTGATCCTAGCACTGCTGATCTCCTCCCCATTCCCTTCCTGGGTAACACTCTTCAGCAAGACCCAGCTCTGCACGCACACACGCATACACACACACACACGCGCACACACAGACACAAACACAGGTGTGACTGGGAAGGTCAATGACACCAGCCCTGCCAGCAACAACCCCTCTGTTCACAGCAGCCCAGGTTCAGGAGACAGCCCCCTCCCCAAGCAACTCAGCAGCCTGAAGCAGAGGCACAGGATTAGCGCAGCTTCCTCTGCACTGGTTCAAGGGGACCATGAGCAAAACCCAGGCTGCCGGGCAGCACAACTCCCCAGGCACCCCACCAAGAGGGCACCGTTTCTAGGTGGGCTCCAATCAGCCAGCTTCTGGTTAGCAGCTGAACACGCTGCACCACAGAAAGCCCTAGCAGGGGCCCTCCCGGGGCAGCTCTGGCATCAGGACAGTCAGGAATGGGACCAGTGCTGCAGGAATGGGAACGTCCCTGATCCCAGGCCTGGTGCCAGCCTCAGGGGAGGGCACGCTGCCCTTCAGCAGCTGCTGGGTGCTGGTGGGCAGAGCAGCGCAGGCGGAGGCCTGCTGCCCACCTCAGGGCTGTGGACAGCTCCCTGGCCAGGATGAGAGCCACCTGCCCCCGTGGCCCCTCTGCCGTGCACCCAGGCGGCACTTGGAGCTGTGGGCACATCACCCTGGAGGGGACATTTCCCTCAGCCCACTGCCTCCTGCTGCTGCTGCTGGTGACAAGTGTGACACACACAGCAGTGCTGCACGGGCTGGCAGAGGGGACTCAGGGAAGGGGTTTGTCCCTCTCCATCAACCCTCCCTGGGAGGGCCAGAGCATGCGAGCAGCAACCGCTACAAGACTCTCCTCCTGCCCCCTTCAGCTGCAGAGACAGTGAAGGGGCAGCACTCCATGGGGCAGCCCTGGCCCAGGAGCAGCGCCAGCTAAGAGGCAAGCCCAGCTTCCCCCATGGCAGCCCGCAGCCCAGCACGAGGCTCTGAACGCTGCTTTCTGCTGAAGCTCTCAGAGCACCAGCAGACAACAGGCCTGTGCTCGTCAGGGCCATGTCGTGGGAGGAGAGTGCCCCACACACCATGCCCCCTCCCGCAACAGTGACTCAGATCACCTCTGTGACTGCGGCCTGAGAGGCCATCAGCAGGCAAGCAGGCGGGTGGGCACTGTGAGCTCAGCGGGGGCAGCACAAAACCCCCTGCAGAAAGGAGAGCTCCTGAAGAGGGCGGAGGCAGAGGCAGGGAAAGGTGGCATGGCTGGCAGCTGCTTTGGGAGGTCACTTCTCTTGCAGCAACCTTTTGGGGTTGCAGGCAGGCAGGCACTGTAAGGTCATGAAGCGGGTGAGAAAACCTTCCCCATGGAGAGGAGAGCTCTGAGGGGAGGGGAGAGGCACAGGAAGGTAGTGGGGGATGACCCCAGAATGATGACCATGTCACTTCTTTTGCACAGTGGCAAGATCTGAGGATTTGAAATTATAACTCTGATACGGGAATGACAGTCACATTTATCATATACATAAAAATATAGAATATATATTATACTACATACCCCCAATATCTAAAATAACCTCCTCTCTATATACTATATTATACTACATGGCTCCGATCTCTAAGATAAGCAATTCTTGGAGGTGACAACATTCATCTGGAGAACACTCAACACCTGCCACTCTGCAGGCAGCATGGCTTTGTCCATTCTCCTCCTACATGCATGCAAAGCAGGACATCTCAGCAAAAACACTTTCACTTCAGTAATAAGAGCTTGCAAGCCCCTGAGGAAAAGCTGCACCTGAAAACAACTACTGGTCTAACAGGGCAAAGAGTAAAACACATTCCTCCCCAAGAGACACAAGCAGCAGACACATCACCCTTCCTGGGAAAGCTGCATGCATGACTACCTCTCTGAAGTGCTTGTACACCAAGGCATGCAGCATGGGGAATAAACAGGAAGAACCGGAGATGTGTGTGTGGTCGCAGGGCCATGATCTCGTTGCAATTTCAGAGGTACAGTGTGATAGCTCGCCTGACTGGAATGCTGTCATGGATGGCTATGTGCTTTTTAGGAAAGACAAGCCAGGAAGGCGAGGTAGTGGGGAGTTGCCCTTCATGTGAGAGAGCAACTGGAATGCATCGAGCTCTGCCTAGGGGTGGTGGAGGAGGAGGCAGTCGAGAGCTTATGGGTGAAGAACAAAGGGCAGGCTAGCATGGGGGACACTGCCGTGGGTGTCTACTGCAGGCCACCTGACCAGGAAGAGGAAGTCAGTGAGGCCTTCTACAGACAGCTGGAAGGAGCCTCACGATCACAGGCCCGGGTTCTCATGGGAGACTTCAACCAATAAGCACGATTGCAACCCTGGAGTTCAGGAGGGCAGACTTTGGGCTCTTCAGAGACCTACTTGGAGGAATCTCATGGGTTAAGGGCATAGAAGGAAGGAGGGTCCAGGAGAGCTGGCTAGTATTCAAGCATCACTTCCTCCAAGCTCAAGAGCAGTGCACCCCAAGGAGAAAGAAGTCCAGCAAAGGGGGCAGGAGACCTGCAGGGGTGAGCAAGGAGCTCCTGGCAAAACTCAAACAGAAGCAGACAGTACAGAGAATGTGGAAGAGGGGACAGGCTACTTGGGAGACTTATAGGACTGCTGTCAGAGTGTGTAGAGATGTAGCAAGGAAGGCGAAGGCCCATTTGGAGTGGAGTGTGGCAAGGGATGTTAAGGACAACAGGGCGGGCTTCTTCAAATACATCAGTAGCAAGAGGAGGGCTAGTGAAAATGCGGGCCCACTACCAAATGGGGCGGGGGCCTGTTGTAGTTAGATTCCCGGGGGCCAAACATCCGGTTTGGCCAGCCAGCACAAACTCACACACAAACACTGTTCAGTAGCAAGCAGTTTATTAGTAGATACTTACAAACAGACCGACCCGATGGTAATCTCAAGAAGGAGATTCTGGAAGCCACAGAATCTATATGTATCCAACTGCTGTTCTTTCCCACGGATTTCCAAGACCTTGTTAGTTACTTATTTGTATGCCGCTTAACACAGCGGTATTGTTCTAGGCACTAAAAAGTTACAACACTAGACCATTCTCACCAAGTATCAGGTATTACAGATACAAAAGTTACAATACGGACCATTCCCATGAAGTATCAGGTAGTACGGATACAGGGCCCTGGTGACAAAGGCTACAGAGAAGGCAGAATTACCGAATGCCTTCTTTGCTAAAGTCTTCACTGCTAACGGCAGCCCTCAAGAGTCCCGGAGCCTGGAAGCAAAGGGAGAAAGTCTGGAGAAAGGAAGACTTTCCTTTGGTTGAGGAGGAGAGGATTAGAGATCTGGGCAAGCCTGACATTCACAAATGCATGGGCCCAACTAGCCTAACTAGAACAGGCTCTTGACACTGTCTCCCCTGACATCCTCCTAGAGAAGCTCAAGAAGCGTGGGTTAGATGAGTGGACAGTGAGGTGCATTGAGAACTGGCTGAAAGGCAGAACTCAGAGGGTCGTCATCAGTGGTGCGGAGCTGGAGGCCTGTGGCTATTGGAGTTTGCCAGGGCTCAGTACTGGGTCCCATCCTGATCAACTTCTTCATCAATGACCTGGACGAAGGGACAGAGTGGCTCCTCAGTAAGTTTGCAGATGATACCAAGGTGGGAGGAGTGGCTGCTACAGCTGAGGGCTGTGCTGCCATTCAGAGAGAGCTGGCCACGCTGGAGGGCTGGGCGGCGAGGAACCTCCTGAGGTTCAACAAGGGCAAGGGCAGAGTCCTGCACCTAGGGAATAATAACCCTCGGTACCAGTACAAGCTAGGGGCTAACCTTCTGGAGAGCAGCTCTGCAGAGAAGGACCTGGGAGTGCTGGTGGATGACAAATTGACCATGAGCCAGAAATGTGCCCTTGTGGCCAAGAAGGCCAATGGTATTCTGGGGTGTATTGGGAAGAGTGTTGCCAGCAAGTCGAGGGAGGTGATGCTGCCCCTCTCCTCAGCCCTGGGGAGGCCTCATCTCAAGTACTGTGTCCAGTTCTGCGTTCCCCAGTAGAAGAGAGACATGGAGCTGCTGGAGAGAGTCCAGCGTAGGGCTACAAAGGTGATCAGAGGGCTGGAGCGTCTGCCCTCTGAGGAACGTCTGCGAGAGCTGGGCCTCTTCAGCCTGGGGAAGAGAAGGCTGAGGGGGGATCTTATCAATGTGTATACTTATACATCCTCCCTTATACATCCTGGGGAGGGTGTCAAGGGGATGAGGCTAAACTCTTTTCAGCTGTCTCATGCGAAAGGACAAGAGGCAATGGGCAAAAAATGAACCACAGAAAGTTCTGCCAGAGTATGAGGAGGAATTTCTTCACTGTGAGAGTGACAGAGCCCTGGAACAGGTTGCCCAGAGAGGTTGCGGAGGCTTCTTCTCTGGAGATATTCAAAGCCCACTTTGATGCAACCCTGTCTAACATGCTTTAGGTGACCCTACTTGAGCAGGGAGGTTGCACTAGATGATCTCCAGAGGTCCTTTCCAACCTTACCGATTCTAGGATTCTATGATTCTGTGATTCTACGGAGACGGCTACAGCTTCCAGACAGCTCCCACGAGGAGAGGGCTGGAGCTTCAGTTAGGCTCCTGGCCAGGGCTGGAGGTGCCAGGGCAGACTGCTCAGGGGAAATGAGTCCTACTCAGTGCACGCCAGGCCCTGATGTTCCAGCCCACAGTTTCTGCAGTTCCCTCCTGCAGCCGCTCCAGTTTTGCAGTGCCTCCCTTGAACTGGCACGGTCACAACTGGACACAGGCGAGGCCTAGCAACTGTGGCGTGTCAGCTCACATTGCTCCATGTGCTCGCTCTACAGGAGCTGACGCAGCAAGCACACAGCTGCTGAGGCCAAGAAGGACAGCAGACCACTCTGTGCTCACGCTGACTGCCCCTCTTGTCTAGTCTTCCACTGCTGCCAGCAGGTGCAGAAGGCAAGAGCCAGCCAAGCCCTCCAGCAAAGCCAAACCCAAATCCTAACCCAAGCCTTGTGCAGACCACAGGAGAGCGGGACTGGGACTGCTGTGGCTTCACACTGGCTTAGGTACTTAGCGGGGGATGTTGTGTGTTTAGAAAATATGAGTGCATGGCACTCAACTCTGCAAAGATCCTTGGCAGCGTGTTCCCTGGAGCATTCCGACACTTCTTGGGGAACTTCCTTGAGCAGTGCAAGCTACTTGGTACTTCTACAATGCACTTGTCGTGTGTATAGTCAGGCAGGACTGCCTTTGGCCACACTGCCTGCATGCAGGCAGCTCCGCTGCCTTAGTAGTTACTATGTGGGTGAGGAGTGGGAAAGGCAGGACAGCCTCAAGCCCTCTGGGTCTCCCACCACTGCTGAAGAAGGGAGAGAGTGGGCACACTCTTGCTGAGAGGCCTGCTTTCAACTCCTCTGCTCTGCCTGCTGCAATGTATTCCCTGCCTTGGCATGCTGCTCTCCCATGAAATGAGAACTTGCAGGCTATCCACTCAGCTGCAAAAGCTGCAGCTGCACTAGCTGGGGCTTTCGCTTGGAGTCCAAGGACCCTGCCCTGCCCCCAGAGCCAAAGACAGGGCCCATCTTTCAACGCTGCCAGAAAGGTCCTTTCCTCAGGAGAGATGCAAGCGGAACTAGCACTGCAGGAGCTGAGGGCTGAGGCAGGCTCACTGGCCCTGCAGAGACAAGGTGGCACATGCCTCTGCTACAGATCACAGGACCTGTGGAGGATCCTTTTCAAAGAGTCTCCTTCCTCCTTTACTCTGCAGAATGTTCTCAGAGCAAGCCGAGTGCCCTCAGACTTCCTGGATGCATAGCCATGCTTTGCAGAGACCCAGCGCCTCTCCTGCCTCTCTCTTCAGATGCTCACCACGCACATGCCCTATAGTCTGCCTCAAGAATCAAGCTCCAGGTGGGGCAAAAAAACATGAACGAGAGCTGCCACATCTTCTCTTTTTATTCCGGATTACAGAAACTCTCTTGTCTCGTGGCTCAGCTGGTAGTTCTGCCTTGTCATCACCCCATGAACCTGCACTCGATAAATGCACGTGTACCTGGGGTTCCCCCAGTTGCTCTGCACCTGGAATTCGATGTAGCGGAAGGCTCTGGGCAGCTGCTTCTGTAAAGGAAACGGAGGCAGCCATTGTTGCTCGGGTGGAAAGAGCGACAGCACAGCAAGGGCGCTTCCTCTGCCAGCCCCATCCCTGCTGGGGAACCAAACGCAGCCCTGGCAGAGGAGGCAGCCGTGCTTCCCCTGCCAGAGCCACAAGGCACAGGATGCTTTGGCTCATCCTCCACGCTCTGTCGTCCAAGCACTTGCAGGCAAACCTCAGTCTGCTGCTCGCGTCGTGCCCACACGCACTCCCGGTACCTTGAGGCGGAAGGTCTGAACAGCCTCCTGGTCCACCTCAAACACAAAGAGCCCCAGGAGAGTTTCTGCTGCTGCTTCCTCATCCACGCCCTCAAAGGCAAGCGACAAGGGGAGCACGTCACGCTCAAGCAGAGCTGAAGGAAAAGTGTCTGCTGAGGCGGAACTGGGCAACCCTGCCTCATGTGCCGCTCCTCTAGCAGGAGCCGAGAAGAGCTTAGTGTGGGTGTGGGTGAGGCTGCTCTGAGCAAGCGCTCCAAGACCCTTGGCCAGAGAGCATTCAGCAAGCCCGAGTGGCATACCACCAGCGTGGGCCACCAGGCACCCCACGCAGGGATGCAGTGCTCTGCAGAAACCAGCCTACGCTTCTCTGGGAGAAGCCGCCAGGAGATACAAGGCTCCTTTGCAGCTTTCGGCCAGGGCCGCAGGGCCTCGTTCCCTCCCCGCCCTCCGCGGAGGTGCAAGGCAGAGACTTACGGAGACAGCAAAATCTTTGGGGGCGCTGCTGACTTCCCCGGAAGGAGAGACTGCCTTGGAGATGTGCTCCACGGTGACAGCCATTGGCCAGATCTCCTCAGTCAACCGAATGACCACTTGGCCCTCTGTTCCTTGGAAAGCCCAGCACTGTCCGGGGGAAGTAGGCAGCTGAAACCAGAAAGTAGCCTCCTTCAGTGGCAAGGCACTGCAAGAGCCCACAGAACTGGCGGCTTTGCGAGCAGCACAGGCCTGCCTTAGTCTCTTGGCTGACATTCTGCATGCAAAGGCACACCAGTGGGTGAAAGGGACAGGAGGGGACTGGTGAACTTGATTTCAGAAGATGGGCAGATGCTAACACTTTTACTTCAGTAATAACAGCTTGCAAGCCGCTGAGGAAAAGCTGCACCTGAAAACAACTACTGGTCTAACAGGGCAAAGAGTAAAACACATTCCTCCCCAAAAGACACAGGCACCACACACATCACAAAGCCATTCGCTGCAGTCCCTGGCCCAGGAAGAATTGCACAGCTACTGGTGGGAAGCAGGTACCAGAAAGCAAGACAGACAATACAGCTCTGCCCCGTGAACTTCCTGACCTGTGCCTACGCACCAAACATGCAGAGAGCTGTAAGACTCCAGGCCCTGCCCCAGACACTTCACAGCAACAGAACTTCCCCTCCTCTTTCCTCTGGGCAAGACATCTGCAACTGTTGAGGGGCTTCACATGCCCGGCTCAGATGACACACTTGTCTCTGCAGACATAACCTGCTGAACTTGCACAGAAAATAAAAACACAGTTGCCTCTATTCAGGTGGTGTGGATTTTCCTAATGGAGAAGGGAGAACAGAGGGAGAAGCTTCCTCTGTGCTGGTTTCCTGGCCCACTTGCCCTCTCAGCTGGTACACTAAGAAGAGCAGAAGATGCTGATGGGCTTTCTCTAACAGCTTAGCCTCCTTAGCACCACTTAGGGCCCCTGTGAAGAGGAGTTCCAGGTCCTTTTTCCAGTCAAAGCTGTGCTCTCATACACAGGACTCCAGGCTCTGCAGAACCACTCCAGATAAAAACAGCTCCAGGCATCTCTTTGACTTGTTTGCTTCCGGCAAGGGCTGCCTGTTGGAAACAAAACACAAAAAAGCATTCATTCATCTCCGTCTTTTAGGCCAACAGAAAATTGCTGCAGAAGCATCAAAGGACACTCAACGACTGGGCAAGACAGTGTCCGTGGATATTCTCTGCAGGGGAAGCAAAGCATCTGTCGGAGAAAAATCCCAAATCTTAACTTTACATGCGCAGTGACAGGCTGTGACCAATAATGCTGATTGGCAAAGGGACCCAACCAGTCAAAGGAGATGTCCACGAAACCACAAGCCCCTTGCTCAGCAGAGCTCAGAAGAAGTAAAGCAAACATCCCGAGAAAAGCGACAGGAAATCTGAGGATGGAATTTCGTTCGGCCCTTCTGTAGATTCATGGTGTCCTTAGAGTCCACAGAGCGGGGGTGCTTCTGGAAGAACAAACACCAGGAAGGTTATCTAAAGCTACTGCATCTGGCTGCGGAAGCTCCCAGGCCACAGCCTGCCAGAAGAAGAGGCTAAGGAAAAGAATCACTATATACGGCCCTGCTCCGATTCTCCCTCCGAGGCGGTACAAGTTCAACACTGTCCAAGAGAGCACCAGGCTGAAGAAAACTCCCGTTGAGCTCAGCAGCCCATCTGCTCTGCCAAGCTCTTGCTGTAACCGTCCTCACTACCTCTACATCAGTGGCAAAGACATCTAAGGATGCCAGGCCAGCTAGCGATTGGTGTTAGGCCACCTAACATACCTGGAAACGGCTGGTTCAAACACTTTGCTGCTGCCAAAACGGGAGCAGGCAGCTGCCTGAGAGAGCTCCAGTCTCAGCTTCTGTTCCCACGCTTCGGTGCTTGCTTGCTTACTACAGAGTTGCCTAGAAACACTTGTCACCCGCTCCAACTCACCTAGGTTCTTCAGTATTCTGAGTATTCTTGAGTATCTGAGGTGTGACTAACTGTGCGCAGCATCACCACACAAGACGTACAGGTGCTCTCGGGAATACTGTGCTTCTCAAGGCTGAAAATCAGAAGCTGCCCACGGACACGGCTGAGATCTGCAGCGGCAGGTCAGCAAAGACCTTTGGAAAGCAAACTCACACACACTCTCCAGGGGCAGCATCTTCTCCGGCTTGCCTTCCTCAAAGGCAGCAATGAGCCCTCTCGCCGTGGCCTGAAAAGACACAGCTCCAGGAGACAAAGTCCTCAGCACACTAACCTCTGCGCAGCAGGCAGCTGAAACAAGGCCTCTCAAGCCTCCGAAGCTAGAGCTTGGAAACTGCAATAGTCTTTCAGAGCACAGCATCACTGCCTTCCTCGGTTTGCTGCTCAGTTAGCCACAGCAGCCTGGTGTTTTGTCTCACAGTGCTTACTTTGAAGGGCAGCGTTCTTTCCACCTGTTTTCATGGCAGGGCTAACAGGTGCAAGAAGCAAGAGCACAAGCTGACAGAAGTCACCAGGACTAGTAAACACAAGAAAGCAGAGGAGCAATGAACACAAGGACAGCAAATGCCTCGTCTCCCACAGCAGGCTGCAGCCCTCGCAACAGCGAGCTTTCAGCCAACCACAGCAGGCATTCTGCGCACCAAGGCAGCTCAGACAGTAACCTGGAAGGTCTGGAAGGTGGTCAGCTGCCACGGCAACTGAACTGACAGTGCCACGGGAAACAGAGGTGACCACTCGGGAGTCCGACAGTCGGATCTGCAACAGCATCTTCTGCTTGTGGAGGCTGCGTAAACCAAAAACACCCTTTCTCCTCAGGCCACAGCACTACTCTGCAGCCTTTAGGAAGACCTTCTTTTGCTAGCCCTTTCCAAGCCCAGTGCTAGCAAGCAAGCACAGCCTGACTAACAGGCAATGCAAAAACATCTTGATCATGCAGACAAGTGCGAGAAGGATATTCTGCACACACAATCAATAAACCAGCACGATTTCAGCATGGCTGCTTTCAAACTCTGCAACCACGTGCTACTGCTTCCACGCTTAAAGAGATGCAAGAAAGCCACAGAGGTGCTTTGCTTTGAACAAGCGTTAAGAAGCTCAGCAAAGACTCCCTAGATAGGCCTGCAGGTGAGACTCAGACTGATCATGCTCATTTCCACAGTCAGGCTTGTACTTCTCATCTCAGTCCTTATCACAACTGAAAGGCAAAAGATGCATCGTGTAGCTCACCAAATGCCTAAGAGGAGACTCAACACATGCTGCAACCTTGTACTGTGAGTCAACTAAGCTGATGCATGGTGGGCTTTGAAGTGTTACACTCAACAGGCAAGAGGGGAAGAATTCAAAGAGCGCAGTGCAGAGTGCTCAGAATGGCACAGCAACAAAAGACATGACAGCAGGAATCCTCCCTGAAAGTGCCATCTGCCGAAGAATGCTGCCCCTTCCCAGGGGAAAAACAACTGGCACAACAGCATTCTTCACTCAACAACATACACGGAAGAGGGCAAATATTTACGGCTGAATATACTCTATCATCTTTCCCTAAAACAGAAATGATAAACAACAGAAGCTTACCTCTGCACTGCCTTGCTTCACTGGTTTGTCCTGCTCATGGGACTCTTTAGTCCCTTCATGTCTGCAGGCTGTTCCGCTGCTCTCCAACGCCTGAGAGAAGCACAGAAAGACAGAACTCAGCTCTTGTCACTGCTGTCCCAGTCGATTCTGAGGAATCCACCTCCTAGCTACGAAAGGCTTTTTGCAGTGCTGCATCCGGCTACGACCTCTGTTGCCTGCATGAGCAGGGGAAAATATCCTGTCAGCACCTAGCACCATTCTTCCAGAGCAACAAGGTGAGGAGAGAAGGGAAAGCTGGGCTCCTTTCCCACTTTCTTCCCTCAACGCACAGCAGGAGCCCTTTCTTTCTCTGCAGCACTTTCACTACCTGGGACACAGGCAAGCCACCAGCACCTCCTCTGTCAAGCGCTTGGGCATCTACTGCGGAGGAATACTGCAAACCAGGTGTTATCCTGCAAGGCAAAACTTGGATGTTTCCAACCACCCTTGCACCCAAAGCACTGTTAGCTCACTCTGACTAAAGACCACCTCACTGAGTGACAAACACGTCTTGAAGACGTTCACTTGCATTCTAGAGGCTAGTCAGGAGGCGGATTATCCTCCGTTGGAAGGGAGCACGAGTAGAACCATGCAGACTCTGAAGACCAAGCAAACACACACACATTGCACTGCTTCCTACATGCATCCCTTCGCCTCCAAAAATAGCTATTTTTGTCACCAAGCATCCACCTTTGCAGAGGGGAGACCTACAATGGACACTCATGCTATCCCATGGTGCTTTCGAGGCAGGCAATCCAGCAGGGTAACAGAGAGCCCAGCTGGTCCCAAAGATCACCGCCCTTCATAGCTGCACTGAAAGAGGGCAACGTGTTGAGAGAAAAAATTCAAGCCGACTTGTAAGGAGAAATAAATGTACAGAGCTCTATGCTTAGGCGTGCTAGTGCAGACAGCTAATCCTGACTGCCTGAGGAGAAAGTCTCAACTCCAACAAACAAGCCTGTGAAAGCTCGTGAGAACTGAAGTAGGGCAGCTGCTAGCGGGTTCGTTCTGAGACTCCACACTGGCCCGTACTAGCCATTTTGCAACAACAGAGGCTGCTTCTGGCTCTCCAGCAGAGCTTCTCAGTTGCACCACAAGACAAGCTTTCCTCAAATAAATAGTAATGCAAACAATGCAACCAGGCTTGTCCAGAAAAGCTGCAAGTCACTTACTTCTTTTGGAAGCTCTGCCATCACAAAAAACAACCCACCAACAAAATTGCCAACAGTTACAAAGGAATTAGTTAAGAATTTTCTGTAACTCCACGATTAAGCTAAGGAAAAGGCGCCCAAGGGGGCACCAGGGCTTTATCATTTCCCGTCCCTGCAAGCGGCCAGCCACTACAAAGCAATGGTCACTGCTGTGAGGTGAGAACACAGTTCAGCCTACACCACAGAAACCCACTGGCACACTAAAGCCTCTCTCATACACTTTCGAACACACATTTTCCCTTTCACATGAACCTTACAAAGCCACTTCAGCCACAGCGATTTTTCTTTCTGCCTTTTCTTTCTTTCTTTCCAGGCACACCTTGCTGCCTCCCATAGCTTCCGACAGAGGCACAAGGAGCATAAGTGCTCTGGCTGATTTACATTTCCTCCACCTAAACATTTTAGGCTTTCCGCTCAAATGCACTGGCTGCTGCCCATGGCTAGAGGCACACAACCAGAACATAATGCCTGGACTACAGGTCACTCTACTGACATGAGATCCCTCCTGCTGGCAGCAGAAGTAGAGTAGCCTCTCACATTCACGCAGCACGGTAACATCAGGCCTAGGGCTAGCTCCCACGACACCTCCTCAGGCCACGGGACACACAGGTGGTCACAAAGAGAAAAGAACGGATGAAAAGCCACACAGTTGCAGTCACAAGGACTTAACAGAAGAGCCAGGGTTTTCCGCAATACATGACACCTACGAACAATAAGGCGTCTTCATTACTTGAACGATGGGTAACCCCTCCCTTTCTCCTCCTTGCGCCAGTCTGGCCACGCTCTTCCACCCAGGCCTCCATGGGCAGAACCTCCCACCAAAACACAGGAAGGCCTCTCTACCGGCAGCTACTGACACCGCTGCAGCATCTCAGCAGCACCCCACACACCTTGCCCACTCAGACACAGCTACTTCTCCCACCACCACCACATCTCTCCCCCCTTTCTCACAGGCCTTCCAGCAACACCCCTTCGAGCACCCAACGCTGCTTTCTCAGTGCTGCTAGCAACAATGGACTACCCAGGCTGAGATGTAAAGCTTGCCTCCTTCCTCAAGGAAAGCGACACGCTAAAGAGTACTGAGCCACTGAAGGTCCAAAGCTAACGAGTTCATCCTGACCTTCTGAAAGCTCCAGGAAAAGAAAAGTCTACGTCCGACAGGGAAGAAAGACAGAAAAGCAACTCACAAATACCCACTTTAATAAGGTCCTGCTAAAGCTCTGCTCCGGAGCTCGGTCTGCGCTGCACGCTTCCTCACTAGGCAGAAGGCAACAGTTGCTGGAACTATTTTGTCAAGTGATTCACAGCTGATGCAAAGAGTAGGAAACACTGTAAGTCTTCTTCAAGCTTTCTTCAACAAAATCTCATCTTTGCAGCTCTTTGGCTCCCAGTCCCAGCCAGTAGCATCACTACTGGCTAGTCTCACAACGTGACCTTCAGGGCTAACAGCTTAACTACACGGCCATGCTTGTAAGGAATAAGGTTATTGGGGTTGAGGAATATTGGAAACGTTGGGAAAGACAGGCCATAACCTGTCAATGCTCTGAAAACACTTGCCGTGCAAGGGCTTGCTCACATCCTTCCCCTTTGCCCGGTGAGGACAGTTCATCACTTGAAGCTGAAGAAAAAAACACTTAAATTTTCACAGTTAATCACGAACAACTGAAAGCTGCACTGCCCCGCCACACTACAACACCAGCTCCTGCCTGTCTACTTTCCCCACCAGTTGCCCACGCACACCCAGAGCGTTTCTGCTTTCCACCAGGCCAGAGCATTCAGCGGCAGAAGCAGCAAAGAAAGCAGCTGCTCTGTTCCGCTCACTCCTCCACGGCTGCCTGCGGTGCCACCAGTGCTGCAGCTCTCACACCTCAGGCCTTCTCGGCCCCTGACAGGCCGCAGCGCAGCCAAAAACCCCCTCTGTGTCCCTGGGATGCTCACAGGCAGCAGCCGCCACAGCCCAGCACAGAGCTTTCTCACCCGCCCCTCCCCTCCTGTCCCCTCCCGTCCCCGAGTCTCGCCCAGGCCCCAGAGCAGAGCGGGGCCCTGCGGCAGCAGCGCCCGGCAGCAGCGTTTCCCCGCGGACGCTGCCCTGCAGCACAAGTGCCGCAGCCCAGGGCCAGCGCGGGCGCCGCTGCCCCTCGCTCACAGCCTGGGCCGCGGGCAGCAGCCACCGCCGCAGGCTCCATGTACAGGAGCAGCTGCCGCGCGGCAGCGTCGCTCTGGGCTCCCTGTGCAGCCGCCGCCAACGCCCGTCGCTGCCGCAGCTGCTTCTCGGCGGCCGCAGAGCGGCGCCGCGCCAGGGCCAGGCGGCGGCGGGGCCAGCGGGCACCTGCGCCGGCACCATGGCCACACGGGCCCCGCCCCCACCGCCGGAAGTGACGCCTCCCGCGCCCAGGACCCTCCCACCCGGCGCTCCCCCATTGGCTCCCGTGGGGCTGGGAAAGACGGAGGCGGGGCGGGCGTGAAAGGGTCGTCAGTGCGCGTGCGCTGGGCGGGCCTGGGGCCGCGGGGGGCGGGTCCCCGAGGGGAGGGGCGGAGCAGTGACGGGGTGGGGCGGAGCATGCGCACTGGCACGGAGGAGGGCGGCGAGGGGCGGGGCCGGGGCGGGGCGGGGCCGGGAGGCGGCTGCTGCGGCGCGGGGCGACGTCTGCCGGCGCGGGGCCGCCCGGAGCCTTTAGCCGCGGCGCCGGGAGCTGCAGCGCCGGGGCCGAAGGCCGCTGTCGGGGCGGAGCGAGCGGCTGTGCGTGCGGGGGGGCCGGAGCCGCCGCAGCCCGGCCGTGTGCCAGGAGCGGCTGGGCGAGGCCCGGCCGGGCCTGGGCCGCCTCCGGCCCCACGGGAGCCCCCGGCTCTTGCGCCCCTGCTGCGGGCGGCCCCGTGGCTCGGAGCCGCCTGCGGTGGAGGCTGGTCAGGGCCGTCTCGGCTGCGCGGGGACCCTCAGCATCAGTGTCAGCACAGGAGCTTCACCCCCCCGCTCCTCCGTCCCACACCGGGAGCCCCAGGGAGCCCCAGAGCAGCCCCAGAGCAGCACACGCAGGGGAGAAAGGAGGGGAAACGCTGTGATGCAGCTGCGGGGGGAAGCCCAGGCAGCAGAGACCGCCAGGCCCTCGGCACAGCACACCGAGCAGCGGCAGGGCAGCGGCACCCGGGCCCGCGCCAGGAGCTGTGCCCCTCTGCTCTGCTGGAGGTCTGGCTGCAGCGCAGGGGGCTGGTGGCCTGGCCCCGGGGCCTGCAGTGTGGCGGCTCTGCGGGTGGCAGAGGGCACGCGGGTCTTGCTTTGAGGGGGATGGCTGCACGGGAGGGGTGTGTGGGCGTTGGCCAGGTTCCCCCTCCCGCAGCATTTCTGCTTGAGTTTCCGCTCCTTCTGTGGCCCTGGCTCCAGTGCCTGGAGCTTTTCCTGCAGCAGCTCTTTCCTTGTGCTGCGTCTTGGCCCTGTCTTGAGTGCTACCTTCTGAAATAGCAGCATGTGCTGAAGGAGAATGAGTTTCCAGAGGGATGAAGTTGCCTTTAGCACAAACTTCCCAATTTCTTCAGCAGGACTTCAGTAGCATCTTGACGGCAAATATTCCGTGTGTCCTACGAAAGCTGCAGTTCTGTTGTAAGAAGTCTTTGTGCATCTGATCCAAGAGGGAGAGAGCGCAGCAGTGATGGTACCAGCTGCCCTGGGGAGCCTAACTTTGGCAAAAGCATGATTTCTGTTGAAAAAAGACCAAAGTATCCCTGGAGCACCTGCTATTCTTTTGGAAAGGAAATAGAAAAACCAAATACCAAAAAGGAAAAGAGCCCTTAGAAACTGCTTTCAGTCTCTGTTCCTGAGGCAGAAGTTTTCAGAAGGCTTCCTCTTTGTCTTAGCCGACGTACTGCTTTGACTCCTGCCTTCTGCTTGGTGGGGAGGTGTGCAGCTGAGAGTTTTTGAAAGACCTAGTTGCTGAGCCCTTCTTGAGCAGTGGGTTATTTCCCAGTGTGTGGATGGGTTGCATTTCCGTCCTTCTTAGTTCCTCACCTCCTAAGGCATTTCTACCCCCGGTTTGAGTGTGTTCGGAGCGGAGATCTGTGGAACACCTCGGAGGGTCTCTTGTGTCTTAAAGATGGTCCTTCGGGCATCTTTTTGAAATCCTGAGAACTTGCATTTAACCTGATGCCAAGTGCCAGGTTGACAGCGCTAAGCGGGGATTCCCTGCCAGTTTTCTGCACAAGCAAACTGCCAAGGGCAGGACCGTGGTTTCAAGGTGCCGGAAGAATGTTTCAGTCACCGCGAAGGAATTGGTGGAGGTTTTGTGGCAGTCAGTTGTCAGCGCTTCCTGCCCCGGTGACGGCAGCCACGTCGGCTGTGTCGCCGTGGGGCGAGCGCAGCACCGTACCCACCGCCCTCCCTCACCACCAGGTTTCGTGCACAGGGCCATGGCCGGGTGAGAGCAGCCATAATGCCCAGCCCAGGCAGGACCTCCAGTGGGGTTGTCCCTGCTGCACGACCTGCATGGGGTCAGGGGCAGCCCCCGAGCATCCCATGCAGTGCCTGCCTCCAAGTGGGTGAGGGGGGCGTGGGGATGAGTATGGCTGTGCCCCTCTATGACACGGGCTGTGCTCACAGGCGACATCCTGTGTCACAGTGACCGCTGCCCTCTCGCACACGGACACAGCCTCTCCACACACGTCCTGTCCAGGCTGGCGGAGCCCAGGCACTGGAGCTGCTCTCGGCACCAGTCTGCTGCGAGGAGCCGCCAAGGCCGAGCGGGAGTCAGCGAGGGGAGGCCGGGGCAGCACGGGCTACCGTGAAGTGTGGAAGAGGAGGAGGAAGAGGAGGTGGTGGTGTTTCCTCATCACCTCCTGCTGTAGGGGTGACCCAGAGCAGGGAGGAGAAGGATGGAGCTCTGGGACGCTGGCCACGGGAGGCAGCGTGGACAGCGGGTGCCAACGCTTCCCTTAGAGGGTAAGAAGTTTGGGAGTGCTTCCCCGGGAGCTGTCACAGAGATCATTAATGCTGAACATGGCTGTGGAAAGTGTGCTTGGAGGGAGCTGGAGGCTGCGGCCAAAGCCCCGACTGATGGTCCTCTCTGGCTCAGGTGCCAGTGTGGCTGCCAGGACTTCTGCGTCCCAAGCATGATGCCCTGCCATCTCGTGGCACCGCTGGGCAGAAGTCCCGGTGGTGAGGGACCCTGCTGGCCTGGCAGAAGGGGCTCGGGCAGCCCAGCTCCTGCTGGGGGAAAGAGCTGGAGCTGCTGCAGTAGATGTGCAGAGCCTGGGCATGCAGGGATGCCATACGGGGAGACTTGCCCTGCAGGGGAGACCCTGCGGATGCTCTGAGCCCCTGAACTGCCATGGGCACAGCTTCATGCCCTCGGCATCGTGGAAATGCATTGCCAATATCCCGAGGGAGGGGGCCCCCCTGTTAGAGCTGTGTCTGGAAGGAAAGGAGCCCTGCCTGAAGAAGGCTGAGGGGTCCTGCAGCTGTTGCTGGGCTCTGGAGAGGCTGCTGGGAACACCTGTGCTGGAAAGGAAACCTTGGACTTCTGTTCAGCTCAGCAGGGCTTTTTGGGTAGGATCCCAGCCACTGCCTCTACTCCTTCCCCTTGGTTCTCCTTGTAGCTGCAGACTGGTAGAGCAGGCTTTGAGCTCGGGGCACACTGTGGATGTCCCATGGAAAGGTGTCTGCGTGCTAATGGCTCTGTTTCAGCTCCAGACCCCTCCAGGGAGCAGCTACAAGGTTCTCACCTCAAGGTGGTTCCCACCTTAGCTGCTGAGTGCCTGTCGGCACTGGGCTGACATTGGGGAGGGGGAGGCTCTTTGAAGACGCTTGCACTTGCCATCTCCTTGCTTCGGCATGTGCTGAACGGTTGTGAGGTGGCCCACCCTAGCATGACGTGCCTTTCCCTTATTTTGCAGAGCGCCTTGCTATCTGGGAAGGTGTATCGGACTACATTGTACGGCAGCTGATGCTGAACCAGGTGGGTTTGCTGTCCTGGGCCTCCTCAGGAAAGCCTTCTTGTGCATGTTCTGTGAGGGGAGGGATGACCTCTCTGCTTTTCCTGGTAGTTTGGAGAGGGTGAAGAGGAGAGGGGTGAACATCTCTAGGAAATTCTTCCAAAGAACCTCTCCAGGGCTTCTCCAAAGTGTTCCAAGGGTGGGCAGGCCACCAAGCACCGTTGCCATGCGCTCACAGGTTAGCAGCCTCTCCACCTAAGAGTCTCATACGTCTCCTCTTCTTTGCTGTTTTCAGGGAGTCCGAATTATTCGGCTTGGGACCTTGGACGTTGTTACTGAGCAACTTGGGGGTGGGAAGGCTGGTCTCCTGACTGTTCGCAGACCCGTCTTCCGCCTTGCGCAGAATATTGCAGCGGTTCACGGCCTCACCCACCGTGAGGCCTACGCTCCTGGTAAGAAGACAGGTGGAGACTGTTGCTTGCCCTGGGGACCTCTCTGGGGAGTGCACAACTGCTGTTTGTCAGTGATTGTTAGAAATTGAGAATTGCGTCACCAGGTCCTGAGAACAGCTTCCGATTTTTTAAAATAATCCAGACATCATTATGCGCATTACCACTATACTCCCTCTCTGGATGTCTTGCTTGAACAGCTATGCACTTCTGAGGTGCTGAGGGTAGCTGGAAGGCTCTGACGGGCTGCGGTGCAATGCTTGTGTTCTCCTTCCTCCTTGAAGCCATGAGACATGGCACAGCTAAAGCTCTCCCAGGCTGGAATGCACAGAGTGGAGGAACTTGCCCCCCTTGCTGCTCTCCTTGTCCTGCCGTCATGTGTCATGTTCCTGGAGATGGCAGGGACCCGTTCCTTCTAGCTGTGTGGGGAAGAAAATGTTGCAGTACACTTGGCACACGCGCTTGTAGAGTGCTTGGGAGTTGTCCTGGGGAGGGATGGTGTCAGCTTCCCCCATGAGCTTTTCCCGCACGTTAAAGAAGACAGCCCCGAATCAGGGTCCTGCTTGGAGAGCTCCAAGCTGCTGACACTCTGGTCTTGCCTGCTCAGGCGCTCTGTTAGTGACTGTGTGGCTCTTCTGCTGCTTCCTAGGTCACAAGCAAGCTGAGCCCCTGAAGTATGCTCGCATAGCCTCGGACATCTCTGTGCCTCGGAAAAGAGTGCAGGCCTGCATAGAGGAGACCGTGCATCTTTTCTGCCGCTGCCTGGAGAGCGGGAAGAATGTTGCCTTTGTTCTGAAGCACGTTGGCATGCTTGTCATTCAAGGAAGCAACGTGAAAATGAGGTTCTACAGAGACTTGCTGCAAAGGCTGAATGGGACGGCACAGCTGGTAGCAGCTTCTCTTAGGGTACCGTTTCCATTTCTGTGCCGCTGCTTCTAGTCCTTTGGAAATCCTAGCCAAGTGGATGGATTTTTACTGGCCTGCCACGACCTTTCTGGGCACCCGCATAGCTGTGGCCTCGAGTACCGGCAGCTCCCTGCCCCGTTCTTCTGGAACATTCTGAGACCTTGGTGGCAGAGCAGAGCCTGGGAATTTCTGTACTGGGTCCAACCAACGCTCCCTGCAGCCCAGGGTCCCGTTGTGATGTGGTCAGGGAAAAAGATCAAAGGAAAGGGCAGGCTGATTATGTATTTTCTTCCTGGAGATCTCGCCTTCCAGCAAGCTACAGTTTAGCGCCTTTTTGCGTTAGGATCATGTTTGGATTGGTGACGGGAAGCGGAGACACAAGCAGACCAAGGCCCAGCTGGCAGCAGACCCCTTTTGCCGCTGTCACCGTGTTGGTCTAGTTGTGCTGAGCAGCTCTTCCGAGGGCCCCTGGAGGCGGAGGAGCCCAAAGCAGGGCTTTTCCTGATGTGTGCATCTGCACGCTGCTAGTGGTGGCCACAGAGAACATTATTGCAGCCCATGCTCTTCCCCAGGTCTGTAGCTGAGCCCCGTCCTTCCCGTGGGCTTTCAGGTGCAGCCAGAAAGAGGACATGTGAGAGCAGTTCAAGCTGAGCCCCTTAGGACTAAGCTGGAGATGCAACTTAGCCGTAGCCCGGCCCTGGTTCCCAGCTCTGTCTCTTCCTTCCGTCCGAGTCTGTGGTGTCTCTTCAGGCCATTCTCTGGGCCAGGGGTTTTCTCCCGCCTTTGTTCCAGGGAGTCCCAGGGCAGGACCCTCAGCAGCCCCTTGAGTACACCGCAGAGGTTTGGCCCTCCCAGTTGTTACCCACTGTACAAAGGCAAAGGCTGGGCTTTTTCTCTCACCACCTCAGGGGTGCAGAGGCAGCGGCCTGAGTGTGAGGAGACCCTGGGGGGGGGCGGGTTACTGCCACCGCTGAGCCGCCCTCTGTTCTCAGCTCACGAGGCATCAACTCAAGGCATCCGGGAAAAGGCAGCAGCCAGGAAGGCTGGCTAGTGCAATGCCTTCTCCTGTGCTTGCCTCCATCGGCCTCTGCGTTGGGAAAGACCTGGTGCCTGGGCTGAGTCTCTGGATTCCTTCCCTTGCCCAAAGCCTGCCAGTGCTCTTACCCTTGCTCACTGATTTCCCGGCAGCTGCTACGGTGTCTCCGTGAGGGGCTGTTGAGAGGAAGGCAGTTCTTTGTTGCAGCATTGCTGAGAGGAAGCTGCTTCTCTGAGCAGTGGGAAGATTTGCTGCCCTTGTGAGCCCTGAGCTACTCGTCTTGGCATCCTCTCACCTGTGTCTCTCGCCTTGCAGATGCCAGCGATGAGGGATGCAGTCCTCTCGGGCACCAGAACTGCTGCTTCTCAGACCCTTTCTGGTCGTGTCATTGTCTTTCCCGAGTGAGTACATTTGCTTCTTAGCGGCTGGCTCCCACAGGAGATGGGAGGTGGTGTGCAACGGCAGCCGAGAGGACTGAGGTTGCAAGGAGCTTTCTCACGGGAAGGAGGGGGAAGGCCTGGAAGAGCTTGATGAGGAAGCTGGTGCCCCCCGGCGGGTGGTGGTGGGTTTGTGGTTCCAGGAGGACTTCTGCACGTTTCTCAGCTTGCTACTACACTCGTCCAGGATGGGGCATAGTCTGCTTTGGAAAAAGATGGGCTTCAGAGAAGCTCCCCAGTACCACTGTGTGCCCATTATTCCCCCAAGGTGCCAAGGAAGGGTGGTGCCCTGCGTCCCGAGTGATGTGTTTTTCCTGTGTCCAGGTACAAGCTGGAGAGTGTAGCTGGGAGACCAGCTGTGAGGCACGTGGCACGTGCGAAGGCGAGGCAGGAAGAGGAGAAGAGAGAGGCTGACTGCGGTGGCAAGAAAGGTAATGGCAGAGCTGATTAGTGTCCGGGGTTTGTGCCTTGGCCGCCAGGGCTCCTGGCTGGGGCATCAGAGCCAGGGTGCCAGTGTGATGGCTCGGGCAGCCTGAGGCACTAGACGTGATGCTGCTTAGCCGTTCTGGGAAAGCTCATGAGGGAAGCAGGCCTCAGGGCAGCCCAGCCCTCCCACCTGCAGTGGATGCCTCCGAGTTACACTTTCCCCCACTTGCAAGGGGAATCCATGCCCTGGTGTGCATTGGAAGCTACTCTTGTGTTGGAGGAGGCGGTGCAGAAAGGAGTCAACCGTGAGGCCAGTCAGAGGTTGGGCCTGGAGCTGTAGGTAACGCAAGGGTTCACCTGTCTCAGGGATTCGTGTGTTTGTCTCTGAGGGGAAGAGTCACCTTGAGGAGCTGGTGAAAAGTCTGGCAAGCTGTGCCACGACTTCCTTTCATTTTCAAAGCAAGGTGTAACCTGTCTTTCTGAATTTCTCATCCTCATGCCCAGAACAATGCCTTTGCCTTGACGGTGTCAAGAGGGGACCTGTCGGCATAGGAGAACAGTAGAGAGATCCAAGACTGTGTTCCCCTTGAGTGAGCTTCCTGCCCCCAGAGAGACTCTCTGAGGTCAGCAGCACATGCCCACAAGCCCCCTTTTCCAGCATGTGACTGGGCTAGAGCATGAGAAAAGCAGTAGCAGAAGAAATGATGCTGCACAGTAAAAACGGCAAGTTGGACAGGAGCCAGTGTCTGGACAGGCCTAGGTGTGCCCGGGAAACAAGGCTGTAGGCATGGGAGTTTTACCACAGGCTTGAGGAGATTTGCATATCCTTCCTGTTCCAGAAGTCTCCACAACACTGTCCCAAAGTGTCTTCTTGTCTCCTGCTTTCAGGAAATCTTCCTGGCAAGCACCTCGTCTTGCAAGAGCAGCCTCCTCAACGCAGAGCAACTGCGGTCACTCTGGAGAAGGGAAGGGGAGACAGGGGCAAGGGCAAAGCTGCTCCTGGCAGGTGAGACAGTTGTGGAAGTGACCCTGTACTCTTGGGGTTGTTTGAGGGAGACCTTTTCTTTTGGACACCGTGTTTCTAGCAGCTCTGACTGCCTTTGAGCATGTGTCATCCTGACTGCTGATGCCTTGGTGGCTGGCCAGCAGCCAGGGAGTTCTTGGGAGACCCCCGTGTTTGCTTCCTGTTTCTCCAGCCTCTGCCTTCAGGTTACAAGGTTTTTGGAGACTCGGTGCACACGTAGCCTGTGGGAGATGAGTGCCTTTTCTGAGAGCCTTCATGTTTAAGTACCCAGCATCCCTTTCTGCTGGGGACAAGAGTACTGGGGGCCTATAGGCATTGTCTGAGGATGGGGGCAAGACTGAATGCTCTTGCAATGCCTTTCAAAGAGAGGAGATGTTTGTGGGAGCTTGGTCCCATTCTCTGGGCTGTTGCCAAGGGGCAACGAGTCCCAAGTCAGAATGGCTTAAACATGCGGGAGCTCTTTCTTGGAAGGGGAAGCATGTTGCTTTGCATGGCAGAGTGAAATTGCAGTCATCCTGGCACCCAGGATACAGAGCAGAGAGTCTTGTCCAGATTTCAGTTTGACATGGTGAGGCTGAAGCCTTCTCCTTCCTCTGAAAAGTTGTCTTGTGGCTGGCCCAAGAGAGTGGCAGGGACAGGTAAAAGGCAGGCACGCTTTGCTGCCTGTGTAACTTGCTCCCTCTTGGGCCCTGGCTCCCCATGATACTACATTTGACGTGCCCAAACACAGAGTATTTTGGACCAGGGAGCAGTGCTAAATGGAAGTGCCAGGCAAGGCGGTGGGGTCGGGGGGAGTGGTGTCTCTCAGAGCCTGTGCCTGCAGAAGAGCTGGCCCCACTGCTTGCTGTGTCAAGAGGGAGCCTGGATCTGGGCATCGTGAGGATTTTTGTGGGCATGCTTTGTTGGTTTAATGCTGGGGGCATTTCAGCCTGGGGGTCTCTGTGCCTCTGTGGAAATGAACACGTGCATTTGAACCCAGGTGCTTGCCCTGCAGAAGTGCCATGTGCTGCAGAAGCAAGAGCCCAGCTGGTGAGCTTGGGGTGGAGACCAAACTGCCCCTGTGCTCACACCGCCTCCCGCTGCTGTGCGTTTGCAGTGTGCTCGCAGCCGCGCAAGGGAGCTCCTTGAGCAAGGTGGAGAAAGGCAGGAGGAAGGCAAGTGCGGAAGGCAGAGGCGCAGAATCGTCAGCAAAGCCAAAGCCAAAGCGAGAAAGGGCATCACTGAAGGCCACGAGAGAAATGGAAGAGGCTGAGAGGACCCAGGTACAGGAAGCGTTTTTAAACCTTGAGACAGGAAAAGCCTTTCTTCTACTCTGGGGGATCTGAGGCTCGAAGGTGCTTCGGGGACCTGTCCCAGGTGCCTTGAAAGGCATCTAGAGGAGGCCAAGAACCATCCGGAATGGGCTCTGTGGTCCAAGAGAAGTGCTAGTGTTAGTAAAGGGCCGTTGCGGGTCTGTTGGGTGTTAGGGAAGCAGGAAGTGAGGCCATGTGCAGTCCCGGTAAGGGTAAAACATGAGGTCCGCCTGGCTCTTTAGGGTCATTCTGTGTGCTGTGCTGAAGCCCACAGCAGGGCTGCAGCCTTAGCTCCCGCTCAGCCCACAGCAATTCCTTCCCGTCCTTTGCTCTGCTATATGCGAGCTCTGTGCCTGAGTGAGAGGGTCTGTCTGGCAGTGGTGGTAGGCCTTGGTGAGGCTGGGACATGTCCTAAGGGCAACTGCAGCATCCCTGCCTGAGCAGGGGTTTCCGCTGCCTTGGGTGCCTGAGGCAGCAGCAGTCTTGGGGGCTGCTGAGGACCCAGCTCCTGCAGTCGCTGGCTGCTGTCGTGCAGGATGTTCAGTGTGTCCGAGTGAGGAGAGACCTAGCATGCAAATGCTGCTCTGATGCCAATGCAGATTCGGCGGATGTCACAGACGCTGACAAACCTGCGGCCTGACCTCCGCCTGCCGATGACCAGCCAGGATGAGAGGGCCGAGGATCCCCCTCGAGCGAGAAAGCCGAGCATTGAGGATGTGTACATCTACCACCTGGGGCCAGAGGAGGAGGAAACAGTGTTTGTTTACTTCTCCCACATAGACAAGAAGAAAGAGCAGCAGTCCTCAGAAGAGACAGTCTGCGGAGTGAGTGTGTGTGATTGTGAGGGTGAGAGCAGAGCTCGGGAGGGCTTGTGAGGATTGTGTGCTCTGAGCTGCTGAGCCTGGCAGCAGGCCTTGCTTCTGGAGTTCTGCTCTGGCAATGGCCATTCTCTCTGCTTGTTGTTGATGTGAGGAGCGAGGCCCCGGTGGGGTAGTGGGGTCCGGTGGGGAGCAGCAAGGATGCACCGGTGACGCATGAGTTTCTCCCGGAGAGCACCTTGAGCTCCAGCGTTTCTGGGTTGTCGCGCTGCTGCAAAGTGCTCCTGTGGGGAGTCTCTGGTGGGTGTTGTGGTGTGGGCAGCAGCAGTGCACAGTCGGAAGGTTGTCTGAGAATCTGTGTGCATGTGCAGGATTCGTCCACTTGCTGGATGATGGAGGAGTGGGAGATATATAAAGGAGAGTCATCTGCAAGCTACAAGGCCAGCGGCACCTGCCTGAAAAGGTACGTGTGGCCCAGGTGCAGCAAGGCCTGTGGCATTTGGATAGCGGTGCCCGCCTGCGGGGTGAGAAAGACACATTGCTGGGTGGTGGAGCTGTACTGGCCCAGGAGGCTCTGCTTTTGCTGGGCATGGGAACGACTCGGGTAGACCCTGTGGGCAAGCACCTCTCAGCATCCTCCAGCAAGTAGGAGAAACTTCTCTGGAGCTGTGGGCTGTAAGTCCAGTTGGGAGTGTATGTGCACAGGGCCTTTGGGAGAGAGGAGGGCTCCATGCCGAGTGTAAGAGAGAGTGTGTGCCCGCTCTCGCAGGATGCTTTCCAAGCCAAGTGTGCGTGTGCTTCGAGCAGCAGCGAGCAGCCTAGTGCAGGAGGCAGAGAAGAGTCAGGTGGAAGAGGTGGGAGGAAGGAATGCTGCTGCGGAAGCGGAGTGCCTCAGGTGCGTATCTCCCCAAACGAGCGTGGCTTCCCTTTGTGCAGTGCCCTTGCTTGCCCGCCCAGCAGCACGGGGGAAGGAGGGTCTTTTGCGGAGAGGTGTGAGGGGACAGCGAGCAGCAGGCTTGCAAGTCTGTGTGCCTGGATGAGGTGGCCCTTCCACCAAAGGCTGAGTTGTTGGTGCCTCAGAGGAGGATTTCCACGTGGGCCAGGAGTGCTGGAGGAATGCCGAGTCAAAGGGACAGAGCAGTGGGCATTGCCAGTGTTTCAGGTTTCCTGAGTTCCCTAGAAACTTCTTCTTTGGACTACAGGCTGTTTTTATGCCTGGCACGCAAGAGTGCAGGGATGGGTAAATGGTAGGCATGCTTTTGTCCCTTGAGCACTTGCTGCATTCTTGCCCGAGAGTCGCCAGTGCAAAAGCATTCTCCATGCCTAAACCCGGAGGGTTAGGAGCATGGAGCTGTGGTGAATGCAACTGCCAGGGTGGGGGTGTGGGTTAATGGTGTCTTCCGCGGCCTGTGCTTGCAGAAGAGCTGGCTTCTGTCTGTGCTGCCTCAGGAGGGAGCCTGTATTTGGGCATCTGGAGCTTTCCTCTGGGCATGTCGTGTAGGCTTGCCGTTTCAGCTGGGGCGATGTCTGTCTCTGTGGGAGTGAATGCCTTTAGTTGAAGCCACGTGATTGTCGTGCAGAAGTGCCTTGTGCTGCAGAAGCAGGTGCCCAGCTTGTGAGCGTGGTCTGGAGAGCAAAGTCCCGCTCTGCTCACACCAGACCCCCGTGCTGTGTATTTTCAGTGTGCTCCCAGCCATCCGCGGGAGCTCCTCAAAGAAGCTGGAGAAAGGCAGGAGGAAGCCAAGTGCGGAAGGCAGGCTGCCAGCTGTGAGCCCTCCTAATAAAAGCCAAGAGAGGGCAGGGCAGGTACGTGATAGTGATTGAGGTGGTTCTTGTGCCACAGGGGCGTGTGGCAAAGCGCGGTTCTGCGGGCAGTGGGTAGAAAAGCCCTCTTCCTCAGAGTTCTTTCGAGCCCGCCGTGACCTTTCCAGGGGCTTGCTTGAAAAAGCGCAGGCTGAGCTGTCTTTTCTCTCTGCCTTTGCCGCTACTGCCTTCTCAGGAATCCCATTTGAAGCCCCTCTTTGGCCCTGCTCTGAGTGGAAAGGTACGTGCTGGGCCTTTCAGGAGAATGAAAGGAGAAACCTTCTGTTTCTCTCAGTGATCCCTTAGCTCCTTGGTCAGAAGAGAGCAGGCATTTTCTGTCTGGCCAGTACTAGCTTTTGTGCCTGAGACCGCTGAGAGGAGTGCTGAAGAGAAGGGGCCGAAGAGGGGGTGAGAAATTACCTTTGGGCCCTGGAAAGAAGCAGATGCCAAGAATGCTGCTTGCCGTGTCTTTTCTGTGGCCCTCCAGCCCACAGGCTTCCCGTCTGTTCTGCCGGAGCAAAGAGGTCTCTGGGAATGCTGGTCTGAGGCGGAGGAGAAGAAAGAAAGGGCAGCTCCGAAAGCAAAGGCAGAAGCGGAAGAGTCGGAGAGGACCCAGGTACAGGAAGCCTTTCTAAACCTTCAGCCAGGAAAGACCTTTGCCGTACTGCAGGGGACCTGCGCCTTGAAGGTTCCCCAGGGATGCAGGGTTGGAGGTGCCTTGTTGCTGCTGAGGAGCGGGGCAGGGGCATCGTGACTTTGCTAAAATCTGAAGCCCCCGGGAGCTGCACCTTTCCCTTTCCCGTGGGTTTTGCTGAAAAGACAAGCAAGGCAAGTGAAGAGAAGGGAGCTCGTTTGAGGAATGTTGGAAGAGGAGCCCAGTATTTCCCCTGGAGGTCTTTTCCTGAAGAAAAGAGGCCTAAGAGGCAAAGGAGCACGAGGAATGGAGTGTGTGGTCCGAGAGAAGCGCCAGTGTTAGTAAAGGGCCGTTGGCGGTCTGTTGGGTGTTGGGGAAGCAGGAAGCTGAGCCCTGAGTGCTGAGGACTGCTGCTGCTGGTAAGGGCAGGGCTCACAGGGGGTGTTTAGGGTCATTCAGTGTGCTGTGCTGAAGCCCACAGCAGGGCTGCAGGCATAGCTGCTGTTGAGCCCACAGCAATTCCTTCCCCTCCTTTGCTCTGCTCTGTGCGAGCTCTGTGCCTGAGCAAGAGGGTTTGCCTGGCAGCGCTGGTGAGCCTTGGTGAGGCTGGGACATGCGCTGAGGGCTGCGTGGAGGCGGCTGTGGCCTTTCTCCAGTTACAACTGCAGTGTCCCTGACCGGGCAGGGGTTTCCGCTGCCTTGGGTGCCTGAGGCAGCAGCAGTCTTGGGGGCTGCTGAGGACCCTGCTCCTGCAGGCACCGGCTGCTCTCGTGCAGGATGTTCAGCGTGTCCGAGTGAGGGGAGACCTGTCATGCAAATGCTGCTCTGATGCCAATGCAGGTTCGGCGGATGTCACAGACGCTGACAAACCTGCGGCCTGACCTCTGCCTACCCTCGACCAGCCAGGATGAGAGGGCTGATGATCTTCCTCGAGCGAGAAAGCCAAGTGTGAAGGATGTGTACATCTACCACCTGGGGCCAGAGGAGGAGGAAACAGTGTTTGTTTACTTCTCCCACATAGACAAGCAGGAGAAGGAAGAGCAGCAGTCCTCAGAAGAGACGGTCTGCGGAGTGAGTGTATGTGATTGTGAGGGGGAAACTGGAGCTCAGGAGGGCGTGTGAGGCTTGTGTGCTCTGGGCTGCTGAGCCTGGCAGCAGGATTTCCTTTTGGAGTTCTGCTCTGGCAATGCAAATGCCTTTCGCTCATTCTTGATGTGAGGAAAGAGATCCTAGGGAACAGCAGAGGCTACTGGGGAGCTGCAGCATTTCCCTGGTGATGGACACATCAGTTTCTGCTGGAGGGGTCGGGGGGAGGTTGCTTGCGCCGTATTGAGGTTGCTTTCTGCGTTGCAAAGAGCCCCTATGAGAAGTTGTCTGTGGGCTCTATTTGCCTACAGGGCTTAAAGGCTGAATACTGCAACTACTAGCTTAAGATTGCTGAGTGTCTGGTGCAAGTCAAGCAGCAGAAGAAATAGTGTGCTGCAGGAAGAATCAGCACGGCTGGACCCCCATCACCAGTCTTTCTCTGGGATGAATGCAGTGCAGGTGTCCTGCTGTGCAAGTCGCTATTCCCTTTGGTCCTTTATGTTGTCAGGAGGGATCAGAGCTTGCGGGAGAAGTGCCACTGGGAAAGCGGAGTGTCACTGGCTGCTGTGTTGGTGCTTGTAGAGAGGCTCTGAGTGTGCTTGGAAGGGAGATTAAAAGCTTCCTTGACCTGTCTTGCAGGTTCAGCAGAGAAGTGAAAGGCAGGCAAGGGTTCGGTCAGGCTCCTGCCTCCCTGCAGCTGCGGAAGAGGAGCTCGGAGGGCAGCTTTGTGAAAAAAGAGCATGCTTTCAGGATGTCGTCAAGTACACCTTGTCATCAGATGAGGAAGAGATTGTGTATGTTTTCTTCTCCCGCATAGAGGAGGAGAAGAAGAGAAGAGCAGCTGAGAGGCGGGAGACACAGGAGAGGGAGTAAGTGTGTGCCAGCTCCAGGAGAAGCCTGGCAGTGTTGAGGGGCAGTGAGGGGCACCCCCGGAGGTGCCAGAATGCCAGGGCCAGGGCCACTGGTTTGAGTCAGGCCTTGATACTACGCACCTCTCCGCAGCCTCGGTGCGTTCAGCCTCAGTCTTGGCCACACCAGACTCAGTCTCAGGCTGACCAAGAGCTGACCAAGGGCCTGGGGTGGAGCCAGGGCACTGGCTCACATCATAGTGAGCGTGGAAATGCCCTTCAGAAGCACATCCAAACATGCACGGCTGGAAATACTCTTGCTGTATTGCTCTCTCTTTCTCTGTGTGCATCACCCTTAGCATCTTCCTTTCTTGTTCTTTAGCTGTGAGGAGGAGAGTCACCTCCCCAGCCAGCAGGAGAGGCCCCAGTGACTGCCAGCCATCCCGGAACACACGCAGAACTTTGTTCCTGTGGATTAAAGCACCTCTCCAAATGGCCATGACTGTTTCCTTGGCATGGTGCGAACTCTACTGTTTGCAGCCTGTGAACGTCAGCGGGTCCAAGAAAGGAAAGATCAGGAGCGTGGGCTTGAGTGTCCGTGCCTGCTCACAGGGCAGCTCTCTCCCGAGGTCATGCGGTAACTGTTTGTCTGCAGCTGTGCCCATGATGTGTCAGGGACCTCCTGCTCTCTGTGGGTGCCAGTCAGAGGAGTTGAGTCAGCCCTTTCATGACAGCACATCGCCTGCTGCAAGGGCATGCTGCCTTGTCAGGGAGGTGGGAAGAGCTCGTTTGGCCCTCGTGAGGCGGCAAGAGTTGAGCCAGGGCCTCTGTTTCCTGGGGCCAGTGCTGGTTGCCAGAGGGGAGCCCACTCAAGTATGGTGTGCCTGTTTGTTGCACTGAGGGCTTGGTTTTGGGGGTGTGAAGGGAATCCTGGGGAGAGCAAGGGCTGGCATTGGAAGCTCACAACCGTGAGGGTGTGGCCAGGGTAGTCCCTGGCTGCCTTGGCTGTAGCGACCATGAAACAGTGGAGTTGCAGACTCTGAGGGGAGTGTGGAAAGAGAGTAGCAGAGTCCAGAGTGGGCACCTTATGTGAGGAAACTTCCCCCTTGTCGGGGAACTGGTAGGGGGATGTCATGGAAGCAGGTCTGCAGGGCAAAGGATCAGGGGAAAACTGGCAGGTATGTGAGGACAGCACCTACTAAGCACAGGGACAACCCTGCTTGATATGCAGGCAAATGAGCAGCGGTAGGACGAGACTGGCTTGGCTGAGCCAGCACCTGCTGGTGGAAGTGCAGTGGAAAAAAAAGGGAGCACAGAGGAGGTGGAAGCAGGGAGAGGCTACAAGGGAGGTACTAGAGCGAGAAGTCCTGGCTGTGCAGGGATGGTGTCAAGAAGGCCAGAGTGCGGCTGGAGCTGAGCCTTGCAAGGGACGTCAAGGAGAACAGGAGCTTCCTGAGCCAAAGGAGTAGGCTGAGAAAGATAGAGGTACCTTGCTGCATGGGGTGGTTGACTTAAGGAGAGGAAAGCACATGCGGCCGAGCTACTCTGTGCCGCCTTAGCCTCAGCCTTCACCAAAAGGTCTCAGGGCCCCTGTGCTTGTGGAAGGTGTTGAAGGAGGAGGAGAGCAAGCAGTAGTGGCAGAGGATGGAGTCAGGGATCTTTGATCCGGCTGGGCAGGCTCTCCGACGCCCTGGAGGACCTCCCAGCGGCTGTCCTCTGGCCTGCCTGCTGCTGGCTTATCAGCTGGCAGAGTCAAGAGGCACCTGCCAGGGAAGGCAGCGGCCATGTGCTCTTTTCCTCCTGCTCACCCACCAGACTGGCCTGGCCAGCCCAGCTGCAGCACCTTGCAGCCCCCGCAGGCCCTCTCTGCACAGAGGCAGAAGCCCTGCTCCTGCAAACCCACCAGCTGCTTTGCTCCTCTTGGCTGCTCTTGCTGCTGCTGAGCCCTGCTCTGCCATCAGGAGCTCAGCTACCACTGTCACCCAGGACATCCTGCTCGGTCACCAGTCTCAGCCTCTCTCCAGCTCACAAGTCAGGCCGAGGATCGAGCACACACTGGACTGTGAGTGCTGTCCTCTCCCTCCATGTTGTGCTCAGGGTGAATGAAGGACTCACCCTGCCATGGGCGGCTCTGGCAGAGCTGTCTGCACCTCAGGCACATGTCACAACAGCACCCACGTCCCCACACAGGTGCTGGAGCAGGGACTCAGACGGCCTCTTTCACTGCCCTGTCGCACTCTACCCCTTTCTTCTCCCTCTTCAGGAATTCAGAGAAGGACACACACAACTACCCAGCACAGCTACACACCCTTGCCTCTTCTGTCCTTCCCATCAGGGATGGGCATGGCACAACCATTTCAGCTCAGGTTCTCCACGACACGTGTGCAACCTCCATAGTGCTCTTCAGCTTCTCTGGCCATCCCGCATGGTCCAGAAAGGATGTCCCACAGCAGCACGCATGTCCCAGCCACCAGCAGCTCTGCTGCCCCAGAGTCTGCTCTCCAGGGATGGACCTGCAGAGAATTTGCCTTTTGTAGTGACTGAGCTCAAGTGAGAGGAGGGAGCAGAGGAAGTGGCCAGCCATCCAAGCAAGGTTTGAGCCCATGTGCACAGTGCAGAAGGGGTGAGCAGGGCATCGCTGTAACCCTTTGGCCCCCTCTTTGCCCTGCTCTTCAGGTCAGTTGGTATTCTTCAACTTTGTGTGCAACAAATCCAGCTAGAGCACGTGCTCCTGGACTTTTGGCTCTGTTTTTGCACGCCAGGGCTGTGCAACAGTGAGAAGTCTGAACAACGCGTCCTGTGTTCTTGAAGGCAGTGCTGAGTTGCAGAGCCCCACACTCTCCTGTCGGGTGTGAGGAGGGGGAATGTTCCCTTTTCCCTCTGGGTTTCCCAGGTCAGTTCCTGGGGTCAGAAAAGAGCACTCCCTGGGAGAGTCCCAGCACATCAAGGGGCTGGTGCAGGCACGTCCATGAGATGCTTTGGGAAAGCTTGTGGCATTCTCTTGTGGCTCCTCATGGTTCCCTTTCTTCTCTCCTTTGGAGGGGGACACAGGGCAGAAGGCACAGCAGTCACTAAACCTGGATTTACTCTGTTTTAGCTGTAGTCAAGTGTGTGCCTTGTGCTCCGTGGTGATCCTAGCACTGCTGATCTCCTCCCCATTCCCTTCCTGGGTAACACTCTTCAGCAAGACCCAGCTCTGCACGCACACACGCATACACACACACACACACACGCGCACACACAGACACAAACACAGGTGTGACTGGGAAGGTCAATGACACCAGCCCTGCCAGCAACAACCCCTCTGTTCACAGCAGCCCAGGTTCAGGAGACAGCCCCCTCCCCGAGCAACTCAGCAGCCTGAAGCAGAGGCACAGGATTAGCGCAGCTTCCTCTGCACTGGTTCAAGGGGACCATGAGCAAAACCCAGGCTGCCGGGCAGCACAACTCCCCAGGCACCCCACCAAGAGGGCACCGTTTCTAGGTGGGCTCCAATCAGCCAGCTTCTGGTTAGCAGCTGAACACGCTGCACCACAGAAAGCCCTAGCAGGGGCCCTCCCGGGGCAGCTCTGGCATCAGGACAGTCAGGAATGGGACCAGTGCTGCAGGAATGGGAACGTCCCTGATCCCAGGCCTGGTGCCAGCCTCAGGGGAGGGCACGCTGCCCTTCAGCAGCTGCTGGGTGCTGGTGGGCAGAGCAGCGCAGGCGGAGGCCTGCTGCCCACCTCAGGGCTGTGGACAGCTCCCTGGCCAGGATCAGAGCCACCTGCCCCCGTGGCCCCTCTGCCGTGCACCCAGGCGGCATTTGGAGCTGTGGGCACATCACCCTGGAGGGGACATTTCCCTCAGCCCACTGCCTCCTGCTGCTGCTGCTGGTGACAAGTGTGACACACACAGCAGTGCTGCACGGGCTGGCAGAGGGGACTCAGGGAAGGGGTTTGTCCCTCTCCATCAACCCTCCCTGGGAGGGCCAGAGCATGCGAGCAGCAACCGCTACAAGACTCTCCTCCTGCCCCCTTCAGCTGCAGAGACAGTGAAGGGGCAGCACTCCATGGGGCAGCCCTGGCCCAGGAGCAGCGCCAGCTAAGAGGCAAGCCCAGCTTCCCCCATGGCAGCCCGCAGCCCAGCACGAGGCTCTGAACGCTGCTTTCTGCTGAAGCTCTCAGAGCACGAGCAGACAACAGGCCTGTGCTCGTCAGGGCCATGTCGTGGGAGGAGAGTGCCCCACACACCATGCCCCCTCCCGCAACAGTGACTCAGATCACCTCTGTGACTGCGGCCTGAGAGGCCATCAGCAGGCAAGCAGGCGGGTGGGCACTGTGAGCTCAGCGGGGGCAGCACAAAACCCCCAGCAGAAAGGAGAGCTCCTGAAGAGGGCGGAGGCAGAGGCAGGGAAAGGTGGCATGGCTGGCAGCTGCTTTGGGAGGTCACTTCTCTTGCAGCAACCTTTTGGGGTTGCAGGCAGGCAGGCACTGTAAGGTCATGAAGCGGGTGAGAAAACCTTCCCCATGGAGAGGAGAGCTCTGAGGGGAGGGGAGAGGCACAGGAAGGTAGTGGGGGATGACCCCAGAATGATGACCATGTCACTTCTTTTGCACAGTGGCAAGATCTGAGGATTTGAAATTATAACTCTGATACAAGAATGACAGTCACATTTATCATATACATAAAAATATAGAATATATATTATACTACATACCCCCAATATCTAAAATAACCTCCTCTCTATATACTATATTATACTACATGGCTCCGATCTCTAAGATAAGCAATTCTTGGAGGTGACAACATTCATCTGGAGAACACTCAACACCTGCCACTCTGCAGGCAGCATGGCTTTGTCCATTCTCCTCCTACATGCATGCAAAGCAGGACATCTCAGCAAAAACACTTTCACTTCAGTAATAAGAGCTTGCAAGCCCCTGAGGAAAAGCTGCACCTGAAAACAACTACTGGTCTAACAGGGCAAAGAGTAAAACATATTCCTCCCCAAGAGACACAAGCAGCAGACACATCACCCTTCCTGGGAAAGCTGCATGCATGACTACCTCTCTGAAGTGCTTGTACACCAAGGCATGCAGCATGGGGAATAAACAGGAAGAACCGGAGATGTGTGTGTGGTCGCAGGGCCATGATCTCGTTGCAATTTCAGAGGTACGGTGTGATAGCTCGCCTGACTGGAATGCTGTCATGGATGGCTATGTGCTTTTTAGGAAAGACAAGCCAGGAAGGCGAGGTAGTGGGGAGTTGCCCTTCATGTGAGAGAGCAACTGGAATGCATCGAGCTCTGCCTAGGGGTGGTGGAGGAGGAGGCAGTCGAGAGCTTATGGGTGAAGAACAAAGGGCAGGCTAGCATGGGGGACACTGCCGTGGGTGTCTACTGCAGGCCACCTGACCAGGAAGAGGAAGTCAGTGAGGCCTTCTACAGACAGCTGGAAGGAGCCTCACGATCACAGGCCCGGGTTCTCATGGGAGACTTCAACCAATAAGCACGATTGCAACCCTGGAGTTCAGGAGGGCAGACTTTGGGCTCTTCAGAGACCTACTTGGAGGAATCTCATGGGTTAAGGGCATAGAAGGAAGGAGGGTCCAGGAGAGCTGGCTAGTATTCAAGCATCACTTCCTCCAAGCTCAAGAGCAGTGCACCCCAAGGAGAAAGAAGTCCAGCAAAGGGGGCAGGAGACCTGCAGGGGTGAGCAAGGAGCTCCTGGCAAAACTCAAACAGAAGCAGAAAGTACAGAGAATGTGGAAGAGGGGACAGGCTACTTGGGAGACTTATAGGACTGCTGTCAGAGTGTGTAGAGATGTAGCCAGGAAGGCGAAGGCCCATTTGGAGTTGAGTGTGGCAAGGGATGTTAAGGACAACAGGGCGGGCTTCTTCAAATACATCAGTAGCAAGAGGAGGGCTAGTGAAAATGCGGGCCCACTACCAAATGGGGCGGGGGCCTGTTGTAGTTAGATTCCCGGGGGCCAAACATCCGGTTTGGCCACCCAGCACAAACTCACACACAAACACTGTTCAGTAGCAAGCAGTTTATTAGTAGATACTTACAAACAGACCGACCCGATGGTAATCTCAAGAAGGAGATTCTGGAAGCCACAGAATCTATATGTATCCAACTGCTGTTCTTTCCCACGGATTTCCAAGACCTTGTTAGTTACTTATTTGTATGCCGCTTAACACAGCGGTATTGTTCTAGGCACTAAAAAGTTACAACACTAGACCATTCTCACCAAGTATCAGGTATTACAGATACAAAAGTTACAATACGGACCATTCCCATGAAGTATCAGGTAGTACGGATACAGGGCCCTGGTGACAAAGGCTACAGAGAAGGCAGAATTACCGAATGCCTTCTTTGCTAAAGTCTTCACTGCTAACGGCAGCCCTCAAGAATCCCGGAGCCTGGAAGCAAAGGGAGAAAGTCTGGAGAAAGGAAGACTTTCCTTTGGTTGAGGAGGAGAGGATTAGAGATCTGGGCAAGCCTGACATTCACAAATGCATGGGCCCAGACGGAATGTGCCCACGGGTACTGAGGGAGCTGGCGGATGTTGTTGCCAGGCCATCCTCCCTCAACTTTGAAAAGTCCTGGAGAACTGGAGAGGTGCCTGAGGACTGGAAGAAAGCCAGAGTCACTCCACCCTTCAAAAAGGGCAAGAAGGAGGACGCAGGCAACTATAGGCCGGTCAGTCTCACCTCCATCGCTGGAAAGGTGATGGAACAGCTCATCCTGGATGTTGTCTCCAGACACATGGAGGAAAAGAAGGTGATCAGGAGTAGTCAGCATGGATTCACCAAGGGGAAATCCTGCTTAACCAATCTGATAGCCTTCTCTGATGGCGTGACTGGCTGGGTAGATGAGGGGAGAGCAGTGGACGTGGTGTCCCTTGACTTCAGCAAGGCTCTGTATCCGTGCTACGTGATACTTGATGGGAATGGTCCGTGTTGCAACTTTTGTATCTGTACCACCTGCTGTTTGGTGAGAATAGTCTAGTGCTGTAACTTCTTAGTGCCTAGAACAATACCGCTGTGTTAAGCGGGATACAAACAAGTAACTAACAAGGTCATGGAAATCTGTGAGAAAGAATAGCGGTTGGTCACATATAGATTCTGTGGCTTCCAGCCACAGAATCACCATGAGAAGCAGTCAGCATGAAGGTCAGAAGCTGAAGAGTAGTGAAATAGCGACCCCCAAAGTCAAATGTGGCCCCGAAATAAGTCTGCACACATGTGCAGTATCAGAGCCCGGTTATGCAACCGGGGCAGAGTTGGGCTAGACTCCCTGCACTTGCTGGCCCCAGGTGCCGGGACTCTCGCCTACTGCAAGTAATCATAAATGCCGGAGTTTTCCAAAGGAGGGTGAGGCTGCTACACAACAGAGGACCACGTTGCCTCCTCGGGGACGCCCGAAAAGATTGTGCCTGCCGACTCTCCCTCTCGCCATGCAGACGATCAGGACAAGCACTGAGGTGGTCCTTCTCGAGATTACCATTGGGTCGGTCTGTTTGTAAATATCTACTAATAAACTGCTTGCTATTGAAGAGTGTTTGTGTGGGTGTGTAAGTTTGTGCTGCCTGGCCAAACCGGATGTTTGGCCCCCGGGAATCTAACTAGAACAGGCTCTTGACACTGTCTCCCCTGACATCCTCCTAGAGAAGCTCAAGAAGCGTGGGTTAGATGAGTGGACAGTGAGGTGGATTGAGAACTGGCTGAAAGGCAGAACTCAGAGGGTCGTCATCAGTGGTGCGGAGCTGGAGGCCTGTGGCTATTGGAGTTTGCCAGGGCTCAGTACTGGGTCCCATCCTGATCAACTTCTTCATCAATGACCTGGACGAAGGGACAGAGTGGCTCCTCAGTAAGTTTGCAGATGATACCAAGCTGGGAGGAGTGGCTGCTACAGCTGAGGGCTGTGCTGCCATTCAGAGAGAGCTGGCCACGCTGGAGGGCTGGGCGGCGAGGAACCTCCTGAGGTTCAACAAGGGCAAGTGCAGAGTCCTGCACCTAGGGAATAATAACCCTCGGTACCAGTACAAGCTAGGGGCTGACCTTCTGGAGAGCAGCTCTGCAGAGAAGGACCTGGGAGTGCTGGTGGATGACAAATTGACCATGAGCCAGAAATGTGCCCTTGTGGCCAAGAAGGCCAATGGTATTCTGGGGTGTATTGGGAAGAGTGTTGCCAGCAAGTCGAGGGAGGTGATGCTGCCCCTCTCCTCAGCCCTGGGGAGGCCTCATCTCAAGTACTGTGTCCAGTTCTGCGTTCCCCAGTAGAAGAGAGACATGGAGCTGCTGGAGAGAGTCCAGCGTAGGGCTACAAAGGTGATCAGAGGGCTGGAGCGTCTGCCCTCTGAGGAACGTCTGCGAGAGCTGGGCCTCTTCAGCCTGGGGAAGAGAAGACTGAGGGGGGATCTTATCAATGTGTATACTTATACATCCTCCCTTATACATCCTGGGGAGGGTGTCAAGGGGATAAGGCTAAACTCTTTTCAGCTGTCCCATGCGAAAGGACAAGAGGCAATGGGCAAAAAATGAACCACAGAAAGTTCTGCCACAGTATGAGGAGGAATTTCTTCACTGTGAGAGTGACAGAGCCCTGGAACAGGTTGCCCAGAGAGGTTGCGGAGGCTTCTTCTCTGGAGATATTCAAAGCCCACTTTGATGCAACCCTGTCTAACATGCTTTAGGTGACCCTACTTGAGCAGGGAGGTTGCACTAGATGATCTCCAGAGGTCCTTTCCAACCTTACCGATTCTAGGATTCTATGATTCTGTGATTCTACGGAGACGGCTACAGCTTCCAGACAGCTCCCACGAGGAGAGGGCTGGAGCTTCAGTTAGGCTCCTGGCCAGGGCTGGAGGTGCCAGGGCAGACTGCTCAGCGGAAATGAGTCCTACTCAGTGCACGCCAGGCCCTGATGTTCCAGCCCACAGTTTCTGCAGTTCCCTCCTGCAGCCGCTCCAGTTTTGCAGTGCCTCCCTTGAACTGGCACGGTCACAACTGGACACAGGCGAGGCCTAGCAACTGTGGCGTGTCAGCTCACATTGCTCCATGTGCTCGCTCTACAGGAGCTGACGCAGCAAGCACACAGCTGCTGAGGCCAAGAAGGACAGCAGACCACTCTGTGCTCACGCTGACTGCCCCTCTTGTCTAGTCTTCCACTGCTGCCAGCAGGTGCAGAAGGCAAGGGCCAGCCAAGCCCCCCAGCAAAGCCAAACCCAAATGCCAACCCAAGCCTTGTGCAGACCACAGGAGAGCGGGACTGGGACTGCTGTGGCTTCACACTGGCTTAGGTACTTAGCGGGGGATGTTGTGTGTTTAGAAAATATGAGTGCATGGCACTCAACTCTGCAAAGATCCTTGGCAGCGTGTTCCCTGGAGCATTCCGACACTTCTTGGGGAACTTCCTTGAGCAGTGCAAGCTACTTGGTACTTCTACAATGCACTTGTCGTGTGTATAGTCAGGCAGGACTGCCTTTGGCCACACTGCCTGCATGCAGGCAGCTCCGCTGCCTCAGTAGTTACTATGTGGGTGAGGAGTGGGAAAGGCAGGACAGCCTCAAGCCCTCTGGGTCTCCCACCACTGCTGAAGAAGGGAGAGAGTGGGCACACTCTTGCTGAGAGGCCTGCTTTCAACTCCTCTGCTCTGCCCGCTGCAATGTATTCCCTGCCTTGGCATGCTGCTCTCCCATGAAATGAGAACTTGCAGGCTATCCACTCAGCTGCAAAAGCTGCAGCTGCACTAGCTGGGGCTTTTGCTTGGAGTCCAAGGACCCTGCCCTGCCCCCAGAGCCAAAGACAGGGCCCATCTTTCAACGCTGCCAGAAAGGTCCTTTCCTCAGGAGAGATGCAAGCGGAACTAGCACTGCAGGAGCTGAGGGCTGAGGCAGGCTCACTGGCCCTGCAGAGACAAGGTGGCACATGCCTCTGCTACAGATCACAGGACCTGTGGAGGATCCTTTTCAAAGAGTCTCCTTCCTCCTTTACTCTGCAGAATGTTCTCGGAGCA
Source organism: Rhea pennata (assembly GCF_028389875.1). Classification (NCBI taxonomy): domain Eukaryota; kingdom Metazoa; phylum Chordata; class Aves; order Rheiformes; family Rheidae; genus Rhea; species Rhea pennata. Next base: position 1,778,252 of record NC_084691.1, on the reverse strand, counting down.
AGCCGAGTGCCCTCAGACTTCCTGGATGCATAGCCATGCTTTGCAGAGACCCAGCTCCTCTCCTGCCTCTCTCTTCAGATGCTCACCACGCACATGCCCTATAGTCTGCCTCAAGAATCAAGCTCCAGGTGGGGCAAAAAAACATGAACGAGAGCTGCCACATCTTCTCTTTTTATTTCGAATTACAGAAACTCTCATCTTGTGGCTCAGCTGGTAGTTCTGCCTTGCCATCACCCCATGAACCTGCACTCGATAAATGCACATGTACCTGGGGTTCCCCTAGTTGCTCTGCACCTGGAATTCGATGTAGCGGAAGGCTCTGGGCAGCTGCTTCTGTAAAGGAAACAGGCATCCTGTTGAGGCAGCCATCGTTGCTCGGGTGGAAAGAGCGACAGCACAGCAAGGGCGCTTCCTCTGCCAGCCCCATCCCTGCTGGGGAACCAAACGCAGCCCTGGCAGAGGAGGCAGCCGTGCTTCCCCTGCCAGAGCCACAAGGCACAGGATGCTTTGGCTCATCCTCCACGCTCTGTCGTCCAAGCACTTGCAGGCAAACCTCAGTCTGCTGCTCGCGTCGTGCCCACACGCACTCCCGGTACCTTGAGGCGGAAGGTCTGAACAGCCTCCTGGTCCACCTCAAACACAAAGAGCCCCAGGAGAGTTTCTGCTGCTGCTTCCTCATCCACGCCCTCAAAGGCAAGTGACAAGGGGAGCACGTCATACTCAAGCAGAGCTGAAGGAAAAGTGTCTGCTGAGGTGCAACCGGGCAACCCTGCCTCGTGTGCCGCTCCTCTAGCAGGAGCCGAGAAGAGCTTAGTGTGGGTGTGGGTGAGGCTGCTCTGAGCAAGCGCTCCAAGACCCTTGGCCAGAGAGCATTCAGCAAGCCCGAGTGGCATACCACCACCGTGCGCCACCCCACGCAGGGATGCAGTGCTCTGCAGAAACCAGCCCACGCTTCTCTGGGAGAAGCCGCCAGGAGAAACAAGGCTCCTTTGCAGCTTTCGGCCAGGGCCGCAGGGCCTCGTTCCCTCCCCGCCCCCCGCGGAGGTGCAAGGCAGAGACTTACGGAGACAGCAAAATCTTTGGGGGTGCTGCTGACTTCCCCGGAAGGAGAGACTGCCTTGGAGATGTGCTCCACAGTGACAGCCATTGGCCAGATCTCCTCAGGCAACCGAATGACCACTTGGCCCTCTGCTCCTTGGAAAGCCCAGCACTGTCCGGGGGAAGTAGGCAGCTGAAACCAGAAAGTAGCCTCCTTCAGTGGCAAGGCACTGCAAGAGCCCACAGAACTGGCGGCTTTGCGAGCAGCACAGGCCTGCCTTAGTCTCTTGGCTGACATTCTGCATGCAAAGGCACACCAGTGGATGAAAGGGACAGGAGGAGACTGGTCAACTTGATTTCAGAAGATGGAAATCTTCATTAGCAAACAGTTAGGCTCTACTGCCTTTGCAAAACCCTGCTCTGATTTTGCACAGCATTCAGAGACAGGGCAGGTCTCCCTAGTGGACCTCACCCCAGGAGCCTTCAAAGACTGCGCGGGAGAGACGAGGCTCCCATCAGTCGCCACGCTTCCTGCAATGCGACACATCCTGCCAGCCTTGGGGGCCTGCAGGAGGTGCTGTCCTTGCCTCAGTGGCTTGGCAGCCCCCCTCCACACACAGCTTCCTCTTTCTCTGGCAAGGGACCACTGGAGTTGAGGAGGGAAAACGCAGCTGCCAAGAACAAAGGTCCCCAGCAAACTGCCAGCAGGGGTTGTGGGCTGGCTCCTGCCATTGGCTTCAGCTCTGTTGCCCTCCAGGAGGGAAGGCAGCACTGGGGGGAAGTGCAGGTGATGCTCTGGCAGAGGGTGAGCCCTGCAGGGCTGAGCAGTCCTGCTGCTGCGAAGGGAGGGGCTTGGGGCTTGGGGCCCCAACTTGAAAGCAAGGCACTGCCTCGGAAGTCATGCTCTCCACGCTATTACCTGCAAAATAGTATCCGGAGGGTTGGCCACCAACAAGAACGGAACGCAAAGCCAGCAAGCCTCACTGCCTTGCCTGCTGTAGGTGCTGGATGTTCTCTCCTCGTCGATGGTAGCCCCTGAAATGCACATGCAAAGCAGCTGCCTAGGACAGGCCGGAGGCTAGCAGAAGCACTGAGCTAGCCGGTATTTCTGAGGCTGCAAGCCCGGCTGCGCAGCCTTTCTGGCAGGGCCATACAGCAGGCGAGTGCCAGCAGGTTTTCCCTACGCACTCCTGTGCTTTTCAGAGCCCAGTCCATCGTCTCCAGGTACTTTGCCCCTATCTGCTCAAGTGCTTCTCAAGTTGAGAAGGGCCTGGGAAAAACATTGCCAAGGCAGAGACGGAGGTGAGCACGGAGAATGACACACACTCATCGAGGGGCACTTCGGCATGAACACTGAGGGCTTGCCCAGAGCAAAGGAGAGCCTCGGGGTCAGTCCACCAAAGGCAAGGCTTGCTGAGAAAGGCACCACCCCTTTGGGTCAGTGCTTTCTGACGAGCCGAGTGAGGACTCGCGGAGAACAGCAGTCTCCAGAGCCACGCTGCAGACCTGCCTCAGGTCACCAGTCAGGGCCCCAAGGAGCCCCGAGAGCCAGCTGCGTGCTGCGCAGCAAGAGGACAGAGCTGACTCTCCAAAGGGCCAAGAGGAAGCAGCAGGAGGGAGCCTCCAAATGATAGCAAGGTCTTTGATGAAATGCCAGCCTCCCTACCGCTCTCTTCTTCTTGACCATCTCACTCTCCTCCAAAACCTCTTCCACCGACTGCAGGATGGCTTCCTTCGCAGCACCCGTCTCGGCACGTAGGCGAGCCACCTGCTCTTCTAGGAGCTCCTGCTCACGGATCTTCTCCCGCAGCAAGGCCAGCGAGTTACTGAAGACAAAGGGTAAGCAGATCTTGTCCAACAGCTGCCCAGCCCCTGCAGGCAGGCTCCCAACGCACTCACGAGCAGGGTTGTGCTCTTCCACTTCCCTCCCTCCCTCTGACACAGATTGTCCCCAACACTGCACAGGAAGTGATCAAGCAAAGGGTTCAGGAGTGCTCCACTCGCAGGGCAATGGCAAACTCATGCTCCATTTCCATCCTGCTACAGCTCTCCAACACCACACATCACTTTTTCCTTTTACTTCTGCCTCCTCTTGCAGCAGCAGAACGGACAAAAAAATCAGAGGAACTCAGACCTTCCAGACATGGGCTCTACCAAGGAGGGATGTGTTTGCTTGGTCTTCAGAGTCTGTGTGGTTTTAATCGCATTCCCTTCCAAACGGGCACTGCTGCCCTTCGCTTACGACCTGCTCTGTTCCACTCGCTCCTCCACGTCTGCCTACGGTGCCACCAGTGCTGCAGCTCTCACCCCTCAGGCCTTCTCAGCCCCTCTCAGTCCGCAGCACAGACCAAAAACCCCCTCTGTGTCCCTGGGATGCTCACAGGCAGCAGCCGCCACAGCCCAGCACAGAGCTTTCTCACCCGCCCCTCCCCTCCTGTCCCCTCCCGTCCCCGAGCCTCGCCCAGGCCCCAGAGCAGAGCGGGGCCCTGCGGCAGCAGCGCCCGGCAGCAGCGTTTCCCCGCGGACGCTGCCCTGCAGCACAAGTGCCGCAGCCCAGGGCCAGCGCGGGCGCCGCTGCCCCTCGCTCACGGCCTGGGCCGCGGGCAGCAGCCACCGCCGCAGGCTCCACGTACAGGAGCAGCTGCCGCGCGGCAGCGTCGCTCTGGGCTCCCTGTGCAGCCGCCGCCAACGCCCGTCGCTGCCGCAGCTGCTTCTCGGCGGCCGCAGAGCGGCGCCGCGCCAGGGCCAGGCGGCGGCGGGGCCAGCGGGCACCTGCGCCGGCACCATGGCCACACGGGCCCCGCCCCCACCGCCGGAAGTGACGCCTCCCGCGCCCAGGACCCTCCCACCCGGCGCTCCCCCATTGGCTCCCGTGGGGCTGGGAAAGACGGAGGCGGGGCGGGCGTGAAAGGGTCGTCAGTGCGCGTGCGCTGGGCGGGCCTGGGGCCGCGGGGGGCGGGTCCCCGAGGGGAGGGGCGGAGCAGTGACGGGGTGGGGCGGAGCATGCGCACTGGCACGGAGGAGGGCGGCGAGGGGCGGGGCCGGGGCGGGGCGGGGCCGGGAGGCGGCTGCTGCGGCGCGGGGCGGCGTCTGCCGGCGCGGGGCCGCCCGGAGCCTTTAGCCGCGGCGCCGGGAGCTGCAGCGCCGGGGCCGAAGGCCGCTGTCGGGGCGGAGCGAGCGGCTGTGCGTGCGGGGGGGCCGGAGCCGCCGCAGCCCGGCCGTGTGCCAGGAGCGGCTGGGCGAGGCCCGGCCGGGCCTGGGCCGCCTCCGGCCCCACGGGAGCCCCCGGCTCTTGCGCCCCTGCTGCGGGCGGCCCCGTGGCTCGGAGCCGCCTGCGGTAGAGGCTGGACAGGGCCGTCTCGGCTGCGCGGGGACCCTCAGCATCAGTGTCAGCACAGGAGCTTCACCCCCCCGCTCCTCCGTCCCACACCGGGAGCCCCAGGGAGCCCCAGAGCAGCCCCAGAGCAGCACACGCAGGGGAGAAAGGAGGGGAAACGCTGTGATGCAGCTGCGGGGGGAAGCCCAGGCAGCAGAGACCGCCAGGCCCTCGGCACAGCACACCGAGCAGCGGCAGGGCAGCGGCACCCGGGCCCGCGCCAGGAGCTGTGCCCCTCTGCTCTGCCGGAGGTCTGGCTGCAGCGCAGGGGGCTGGTGGCCTGGCCCCGGGGCCTGCAGTGCAGCGGCTCTGCGGGTGGCAGAGGGCACGCGGGTCTTGCTTTGACGGGGATGGCTGCACGGGAGGGGTGTGTGGGCGTTGGCCAGGTTCCCCCTCCCGCAGCATTTCTGCTTGAGTTTCCGCTCCTTCTGTGGCCCTGGCTCCAGTGCCTGGAGCTTTTCCTGCAGCAGCTCTTTCCCTGTGCTGCGTCTTGGCCCTGTCTTGAGTGCTACCTTCTGAAATAGCAGCATGTGCTGAAGGGGAATGAGTTTCCAGAAGGATGAAGTTGCCTTTAGCACAAACTTCCCAATTTCTTCAGCAGGACTTCAGTAGCATCTTGACGGCAAATATTCCGTGTGTCCTACGAAAGCTGCAGTTCTGTTGTAAGAAGTTTTTGTGCGTCTGATCCAAGAGGGAGAGAGCGCAGCAGTGATGGTACCAGCTGCCCTGGGGAGCCTACCTTTGGCAAAAGCATGATTTCTGTTGAAAAAAGACCAAAGTATCCCTGGAGCACCTGCTATTCTTTTGGAAAGGAAATAGAAAAACCAAATACCAAAAAGGAAAAGAGCCCTTAGAAACTGCTTTCAGTCTCTGTTCCTGAGGCAGAAGTTTTCAGAAGGCTTCCTCTTTGTCTTAGCCGACGTACTGCTTTGACTCCTGCCTTCTGCTTGGTGGGGAGGTGTGCAGCTGAGAGTTTTTGAAAGACCTAGTTGCTGAGCCCTTCTTGAGCAGTGGGTTATTTCCGTGTGTGGATGGGTTGCATTTCCGTCCTTCTTAGTTTCTCACCTCCTAAGGCATTTCTACCCCCGGTTTGAGTGTGTTCGGAGCGGAGATCTGTGGAACACCTCGGAGGGTCTCTTGTGTCTTAAAGATGGTCCTTCGGGCATCTTTTTGAAATCCTGGGAACTTGCATTTAACCTGATGCCAAGTGCCAGGTTGACAGCGCTGAGCGGGGATTCCCTGCCAGTTTTCTGCACAAGCAAACTGCCAAGGGCAGGACCGTGGTTTCAAGGTGCTGGAAGAATGTTTCAGTCACTGCGAAGGAATTGGTGGAGGTTTTGTGGCAGTCAGTTGTCAGCGCTTCCTGCCCCAGTGATGGCAGCCACGTCGGCTGTGTCGCCGTGGGGCGAGTGCAACACCGTGCCCACTGCACTCCCTCACCACCAGGTTTCGTGCACAGGGCCATGGCTGGGTGAGAGCAGCCATAATGCCCAGCCCAGGCAGGACCTCCAGTGGGGTCATCCCTGCCGCACGACCTGCATGGGGTCAGGGGCAGCCCCCGAGCATCCCATGCAGTGCCTGCCTCCAAGTGGGTGAGGGGGGCGTGGGGATGAGTATGGCTGTGCCCCTCTATGACACGGGCTGTGCTCACAGGCGACATCCTGTGTCACAGTGACCGCTGCCCTCTCGCACACGGACACAGCCTCTCCACACACGTCCTGTCCAGGCTGGCGGAGCCCAGGCACTGGAGCTGCTCTCGGCACCAGTCTGCTGCGAGGAGCCGCCAAGGCCGAGCGGGAGTCAGCGAGGGGAGGCCGGGGCAGCACGGGCTACCGTGAAGTGTGGAAGAGGAGGAGGAAGAGGAGGTGGTGGTGTTTCCTCATCACCTCCTGCTGTAGGGGTGACCCAGAGCAGGGAGGAGAAGGATGGAGCTCTGGGACGCTGGCCACGGGAGGCAGCGTGGACAGCGGGTGCCAACGCTTCCCTTAGAGGGTAAGAAGTTTGGGAGTGCTTCCCCGGGAGCTGTCACAGAGATCATTAATGCTGAACATGGCTGTGGAAAGTGTGCTTGGAGGGAGCTGGAGGCTGCGGCCAAAGCCCCGACTGATGGTCCTCTCTGGCTCAGGTGCCAGTGTGGCTGCCAGGACTTCTGCGTCCCAAGCATGATGCCCTGCCATCTCGTGGCACCGCTGGGCAGAAGTCCCGGTGGTGAGGGACCCTGCTGGCCTGGCAGAAGGGGCTCGGGCAGCCCAGCTCCTGCTGGGGGAAAGAGCTGGAGCTGCTGCAGTAGATGTGCAGAGCCTGGGCATGCAGGGATGCCATACGGGGAGACTTGCCCTGCAGGGGAGACCCTGCGGATGCTCTGAGCCCCTGAACTGCCATGGGCACAGCTTCATGCCCTCGGCATCGTGGAAATGCATTGCCAATATCCCGAGGGAGGGGGCCCCCCTGTTAGAGCTGTGTCTGGAAGGAAAGGAGCCCTGCCTGAAGAAGGCTGAGGGGTCCTGCAGCTGTTGCTGGGCTCTGGAGAGGCTGCTGGGAACACCTGTGCTGGAAAGGAAACCTTGGACTTCTGTTCAGCTCAGCAGGGCTTTTTGGGTAGGATCCCAGCCACTGCCTCTACTCCTTCCCCTTGGTTCTCCTTGTAGCTGCAGACTGGTAGAGCAGGCTTTGAGCTCGGGGCACACTGTGGATGTCCCATGGAAAGGTGTCTGCGTGCTAATGGCTCTGTTTCAGCTCCAGACCCCTCCAGGGAGCAGCTACAAGGTTCTCACCTCAAGGTGGTTCCCACCTTAGCTGCTGAGTGCCTGTCGGCACTGGGCTGACATTGGGGAGGGGGAGGCTCTTTGAAGACGCTTGCACTTGCCATCTCCTTGCTTCGGCATGTGCTGAACGGTTGTGAGGTGGCCCACCCTAGCATGACGTGCCTTTCCCTTATTTTGCAGAGCGCCTTGCTATCTGGGAAGGTGTATCGGACTACATTGTACGGCAGCTGATGCTGAACCAGGTGGGTTTGCCGTCCTGGGCCTCCTCAGGAAAGCCTTCTTGTGCATGTTCTGTGAGGGGAGGGATGACCTCTCTGCTTTTCCTGGTAGTTTGGAGAGGGTGAAGAGGAGAGGGGTGAACATCTCTAGGAAATTCTTCCAAAGAACCTCTCCAGGGCTTCTCCAAAGCGTTCCAAGGGTGGGCAGGCCACCAAGCACCGTTGCCATGTGCTCACAGGTTAGCAGCCTCTCCACCTAAGAGTCTCATACGTCTCCTCTTCTTTGCTGTTTCCAGGGAGTCTGAATTATTCGGCTTGGGACCTTGGACGTTGTTACTGAGCAACTTGGGGGTGGGAAGGCTGGTCTCCTGACTGTTCGCAGACCCGTCTTCCGCCTTGCGCAGAATATTGCAGCGGTTCACGGCCTCACCCACCGTGAGGCCTACGCTCCTGGTAAGAAGACAGGTGGAGACTGTTGCTTGCCCTGGGGACCTCTCTGGGGAGTGCACAACTGCTGTTTGTCAGTGACTGTTAGAAATTGAGAATTGCGTCACCAGGTCCTGAGAACAGCTTCCGATTTTTTTAAATAATCCAGACGTCATTATGCGCATTACCACTATACGCCCTCTCTGGATGTCTTGCTTGAACAGCTGTGCACTTCTGAGGTGCTGAGGGTAGCTGGAAGGCTCTGACGGGCTGCGGTGCAATGCTTGTGTTCTCCTTCCTCCTTGAAGCCATGAGACATGGCACAGCTAAAGCTCTCCCAGGCTGGAATGCACAGAGTGGAGGAACTTGCCCCCCTTGCTGCTCTCCTTGTCCTGCTGTCATGTGTCATGTTCCTAGGAGATGGCAGGGACCCGTTCCTTCTAGCTGTGTGGGGAAGAAAATGTTGCAGTACACTTGGCACACGCGCTTGTAGAGTGCTTGGGAGTTGTCCTGGGGAGGGATGGTGTCAGCTTCCCCCATGAGCTTTTCCCGCACGTTAAAGAAGACAGCCCCGAATCAGGGTCCTGCTTGGAGAGCTCCAAGCTGCTGACACTCTGGTCTTGCCTGCTCAGGCGCTCTGTTAGTGACTGTGTGGCTCTTCTGCTGCTTCCTAGGTCACAAGCAAGCTGAGCCCCTGAAGTATGCTCGCATAGCCTCGGACATCTCTGTGCCTCGGAAAAGAGTGCAGGCCTGCATAGAGGAGACCGTGCATCTTTTCTGTCGCTGCCTGGAGAGCGGGAAGAATGTTGCCTTTGTTCTGAAGCACGTTGGCATGCTTGTCATTCAAGGAAGCAACGTGAAAATGAGGTTCTACAGAGACTTGCTGCAAAGGCTGAATGGGACGGCACAGCTGGTAGCAGCTTCTCTTAGGGTACCGTTTCCATTTCTGTGCCGCTGCTTCTAGTCCTTTGGAAATCCTAGCCAAGTGGATGGATTTTTACTGGCCTGCCACGACCTTTCTGGGCACCCGCATAGCTGTGGCCTCGAGTACCGGCAGCTCCCTGCCCCGTTCTTCTGGAACATTCTGAGACCTTGGTGGCAGAGCAGAGCCTGGGAATTTCTGTACTGGGTCAAACCAACGCTCCCTGCAGCCCAGGGTCCCGTTGTGATGTGGTCAGGGAAAAAGATCAAAGGAAAGGGCAGGCTGATTATGTATTTTCTTCCTGGAGATCTCGCCTTCCAGCAAGCTACAGTTTAGCGCCTTTTTGCGTTAGGATCATGTTTGGATTGGTGACGGGAAGCGGAGACACAAGCAGACCAAGGCCCAGCTGGCAGCAGACCCCTTTTGCCGCTGTCACTGTGTTGTCTAGTTGTGCTGAGCAGCTCTTCCGAGGGCCCCTGGAGGCGGAGGAGCCCAAAGCAGGGCTTTTCCTGATGTGTGCATCTGCACGCTGCTAGTGGTGGCCACAGAGAACATTATTGCAGCCCATGCTCTTCCCCAGGTCTGTAGCTGAGCCCCGTCCTTCCCGTGGGCTTTCAGGTGCAGCCAGAAAGAGGACATGTGAGAGCAGTTCAAGCTGAGCCCCTTAGGACTAAGCTGGAGATGCAACTTAGCCGTAGCCCGGCCCTGGTTCCCAGCTCTGTCTCTTCCTTCCGTCCGAGTCTGTGGTGTCTCTTCAGGCCATTCTCTGGGCCAGGGGTTTTCTGCCGCCTTTGTTCCAGGGAGTCCCAGGGCAGGACCCTCAGCAGCCCCTTGAGTACACCGCAGAGGTTTGGCCCTCCCAGTTGTTACCCACTGTACAAAGGCAAAGGCTGGGCTTTTTCTCTCACCACCTCAGGGGTGCAGAGGCAGCGGCCTGAGTGTGAGGAGACCCTGGGGGGGGGCGGGTTACTGCCACCGCTGAGCCGCCCTCTGTTCTCAGCTCACGAGGCATCAACTCAAGGCATCCGGGAAAAGGCAGCAGCCAGGAAGGCTGGCTAGTGCAATGCCTTCTCCTGTGCTTGCCTCCATCGGCCTCTGCGTTGGGAAAGACCTGGTGCCTGGGCTGCGTCTCTGGATTCCTTCCCTTGCCCAAAGCCTGCCAGTGCTCTTACCCTTGCTCACTGATTTCCCGGCAGCTGCTACGGTGTCTCCATGAGGGGCTGCTGAGAGGAAGGCAGTTCTTTGTTGCAGCATTGCTGAGAGGAAGCTGCTTCTCTGAGCAGTGGGAAGATTTGCTGCCCTTGTGAGCCCTGAGCTACTCGTCTTGGCATCCTCTCACCTGTGTCTCTCGCCTTGCAGATGCCAGCGATGAGGGATTCAGTCCTCTCGGGCACCAGAACTGCTGCTTCTCAGACCCTTTCTGGTCGTGTCATTGTCTTTCCCGAGTGAGTACATTTGCTTCTTAGCGGCTGGCTCCCACAGGAGATGGGAGGTGGTGTGCAACGGCAGCCGAGAGGACTGAGGTTGCAAGGAGCTTTCTCACGGGAAGGAGGGGGAAGGCCTGGAAGAGCTTGATGAGGAAGCTGGTGCCCCCCGGCGGGTGGTGGTGGGTTTGTGGTTCCAGGAGGACTTCTGCACGTTTCTCAGCTTGCTACTACACTCGTCCAGGATGGGGCATAGTCTGCTTTGGAAAAAGATGGGCTTCAGAGAAGCTCCCCAGTACCACTGTGTGCCCATTATTCCCCCAAGGTGCCAAGGAAGGGTGGTGCCCTGCGTCCCGAGTGATGTGTTTTTCCTGTGTCCAGGTACAAGCTGGAGAGTGTAGCTGGGAGACCAGCTGTGAGGCGCGTGGCACGTGCAAAGGCGAGCCAGGAAGAGGAGAAGAGAGAGGCTGACTGCGGTGGCAAGAAAGGTAATGGCAGAGCTGATTAGTGTCCGGGGTTTGTGCCTTGGCCGCCAGGGCTCCTGGCTGGGGCATCAGAGCCAGGGTGCCAGTGTGATGGCTCGGGCAGCCTGAGGCACTAGACGTGATGCTGCTTAGCCGTTCTGGGAAAGCTCATGAGGGAAGCAGGCCTCAGGGCAGCCCAGCCCTCCCACCTGCAGTGGATGCCTCCGAGTTACACTTTCCCCCACTTGCAAGGGGAATCCATGCCCTGGTGTGCATTGGAAGCTACTCGTGTGTTGGAGGAGGCGGTGCAGAAAGGAGTCAACCGTGAGGCCAGTCAGAGGTTGGGCCTGGAGCTGTAGGTAACGCAAGGGTTCACCTGTCTCAGGGATTCGTGTGTTTGTCTCTGAGGGGAAGAGTCACCTTGAGGAGCTGGTGAAAAGTCTGGCAAGCTGTGCCACGACTTCCTTTCATTTTCAAAGCAAGGTGTAACCTGTCTTTCTGAATTTCTCATCCTCATGCCCAGAACAATGCCTTTGCCTTGACGGTGTCAAGAGGGGACCTGTCGGCATAGGAGAACAGTAGAGAGATCCAAGACTGTGTTCCCCTTGAGTGAGCTTCCTGCCCCCAGAGAGACTCTCTGAGGTCAGCAGCACATGCCCACAAGCCCCCTTTTCCAGCATGTGACTGGGCTAGAGCATGAGAAAAGCAGTAGCAGAAGAAATGATGCTGCACAGTAAAAACGGCAAGTTGGACAGGAGCCAGCATCTGGACGGGCCTAGGAGTGCCCGGGAAACAAGGCTGTAGGCATGGGAGTTTTACCACAGGCTTGAGGAGATTTGCATATCCTTCCTGTTAGAGAAGTCTCCACAACACTGTCCCAAAGTGTCTTCTTGTCTCCTGCTTTCAGGAAATCTTCCTGGCAAGCACCTCGTCTTGCAAGAGCAGCCTCCTCAACGCAGAGCAACTGCGGTCACTCTGGAGAAGGGAAGGGGAGACAGGGGCAAGGGCAAAGCTGCTCCTGGCAGGTGAGACAGTTGTGGAAGTGGATGAGGGTGAGCCTGTACTCTTGGGGTTGTTTGAGGGAGACCTTTCCTTTGGACACCGTGTTTCTAGCAGCTCTGAATGCCTTTGAGCATGTGTCATCCTGACTGCTGATGCCTTGGTGGCTGGCCAGCAGCCAGGGAGTTCTTGGGAGACCCCCGTGTTTGCTTCCTGTTTCTCCGGCCTCTGCCTTCAGGTTACAAGGTTTTTGGAGACTCGGTGCACACGTAGCCTGTGGGAGATGAGTGCCCTTTTCTGAGAGCCTTCATGTTTAAGTACCCAGCATCCCTTTCTGCTGGGGACAAGAGTACTGGGGGCCTATAGGCATTGTCTGAGGATGGGGCAAGACTGAATGCTCTTGCAATGCCTTTCAAAGAGAGGAGATGTTTGTGGGAGCTTGGTCCCATTCTCTGGGCTGTTGCCAAGGGGCAACGAGTCCCAAGTCAGAATGGCTTAAACATGCGGGAGCTCTTTCTTGGAAGGGGAAGCATGTTGCTTTGCATGGCAGAGTGAAATTGCAGTCATCCTGGCACCCAGGATACAGAGCAGAGAGTCTTGTCCAGATTTCAGTTTGACATGGTGAGGCTGAAGCCTTCTCCTTCCTCTGAAAAGTTGTCTTGTGGCTGGCCCAAGAGAGTGGCAGGGACAGGTAAAAGGCAGGCACGCTTTGCTGCCTGTGTAACTTGCTCCCTCTTGGGCCCTGGCTCCCCATGATACTACATTTGACGTGCCCAAACACAGAGTATTTTGGACCAGGGAGCAGTGCTAAATGGAAGTGCCAGGCAAGGCGGTGGGGTCGGGGGGAGTGGTGTCTCTCAGAGCCTGTGCCTGCAGAAGAGCTGGCCCCACTGCTTGCTGTGTCAAGAGGGAGCCTGGATCTGGGCATCGTGAGGATTTTTGTGGGCATGCTTTGTTGGTTTAATGCTGGGGGCATTTCAGCCTGGGGGTCTCTGTGCCTCTGTGGAAATGAACACGTGCATTTGAACCCAGGTGCTTGCCCTGCAGAAGTGCCATGTGCTGCAGAAGCAAGAGCCCAGCTGGTGAGCTTGGGGTGGAGACCAAACTGCCCCTGTGCTCACACCGCCTCCCGCTGCTGTGCATTTGCAGTGTGCTCGCAGCCGCGCAAGGGAGCTCCTTGAGCAAGGTGGAGAAAGGCAGGAGGAAGGCAAGTGTGGAAGGCAGAGGCGCAGAATCGTCAGCAAAGCCAAAGCCAAAGCGAGAAAGGGCATCACTGAAGGCCACGAGAGAAATGGAAGAGGCTGAGAGGACCCAGGTACAGGAAGCGTTTTTAAACCTTGAGACAGGAAAAGCCTTTCTTCTACTCTGGGGGATCTGAGGCTCGAAGGTGCTTCGGGGACCTGTCCCAGGTGCCTTGAAAGGCATCTAGAGGAGGCCAAGAACCATCCGGAATGGGCTCTGTGGTCCAAGAGAAGTGCTAGTGTTAGTAAAGGGCCGTTGCGGGTCTGTTGGGTGTTAGGGAAGCAGGAAGTGAGGCCATGTGCAGTCCCGGTAAGGGTAAAACGTGAGGTCCGCCTGGCTCTTTAGGGTCATTCTGTGTGCTGTGCTGAAGCCCACAGCAGGGCTGCAGCCTTAGCTCCCGCTCAGCCCACAGCAATTCCTTCCCGTCCTTTGCTCTGCTATATGCGAGCTCTGTGCCTGAGTGAGAGGGTCTGTCTGGCAGTGGTGGTAGGCCTTGGTGAGGCTGGGACATGCCCTAAGGGCAACTGCAGCATCCCTGCCTGAGCAGGGGTTTCCGCTGCCTTGGGTGCCTGAGGCAGCAGCAGTCTTGGGGGCTGCTGAGGACCCAGCTCCTGCAGGCACTGGCTGCTGTCGTGCAGGATGTTCAGTGTGTCCGAGTGAGGGGAGACCTAGCATGCAAATGCTGCTCTGATGCCAATGCAGATTCGGCGGATGTCACAGACGCTGACAAACCTGCGGCCTGATCTCTGCCTTCCGATGACCAGCCAGGATGAGAGGGCCGAGGATCCCGCTCGAGCGAGAAAGCCGAGCATTGAAGATGTGTACATCTACCACCTGGGGCCAGAGGAGGAGGAAACAGTGTTTGTTTACTTCTCCCACATAGACAAGAAGAAAGAGCAGCAGTCCTCAGAAGAGACAGTCTGCAGAGTGAGTGTGTGTGATTGTGAGGGTGAGAGCAGAGCTCGGGAGGGCTTGTGAGGATTGTGTGCTCTGAGCTGCTGAGCCTGGCAGCAGGCCTTGCTTCTGGAGTTCTGCTCTGGCAATGCCCATTCTCTCTGCTTGTTGTTGATGTGAGGAGCGAGGCCCCGGTGGCGTAGTGGGGTCCGGTGGGGAGCAGCAAGGATGCACCGGTGACGCATGAGTTTCTCCCGGAGAGCACCTTGAGCTCCAGCGTTTCTGGGTTGTCGCGCTGCTGCAAAGTGCTCCTGTGGGGAGTCTCTGGTGGGTGTTGTGGTGTGGGCAGCAGCAGTGCACAGTCGGAAGGTTGTCTGAGAATCTGTGTGCATGTGCAGGATTCGTCCACTTGCTGGATGATGGAGGAGTGGGAGATATATAAAGGAGAGTCATCTGCAAGCTACAAGGCCAGCGGCACCTGCCTGAAAAGGTACGTGTGGCCCAGGTGCAGCAAGGCCTGTGGCATTTGGATAGCGGTGCCCGCCTGCGGGGTGAGAAAGACACGTTGCTGGGTGGTGGAGTTGTACTGGCCCAGGAGGCTCTGCTTTTGCTGGGCATGGGAATGACTCGGGTAGACCCTGTGGGCAAGCACCTCTCAGCATCTTCCAGCAAGTAGGAAAAACTTCTCTGGAGCTGTGGGCTGTAAGTCCAGTTGGAAGTGTATGTGCACAGGGCCTTTGGGAGAGAGGAGGGCTCCATGCCGAGTGTAAGAGAGAGTGTGTGCCCGCTCTCGCAGGATGCTTTCCAAGCCAAGTGTGCGTGTGCTTCGAGCAGCAGCGAGCAGCCTAGTGCAGGAGGCAGAGAAGAGTCAGGTGGAAGAGGTGGGAGGAAGGAATGCTGCTGCGGAAGCGGAGTGCCTCAGGTGCGTATCTCCCCAAACGAGCGTGGCTTCCCTTTGTGCAGTGCCCTTGCTTGCCCGCCCAGCAGCACGGGGGAAGGAGGGTCTTTTGCAGAGAGGTGTGAGGGGACAGCGAGCAGCAGGCTTGCAAGTCTGTGTGCCTGGATGAGGTGGCCCTTCCACCAAAGGCTTAGTTGTTGGTGCCTCAGAGGAAGATTTCCACGTGGGCCAGGAGTGCTGGAGGAATGCCGAGTCAAAGGGACAGAGCAGTGGGCATTGCCAGTGTTTCAGGTTTCCTGAGTTCCCTAGAAACTTCTTCTTTGGACTACAGGCTGTTTTATTGCCTGGCACGCAAGAGTGCAGGGATGGGTAAATGGTAGGCATGCTTTTGTCCCTTGAGCACTTGCTGCATTCTTGCCCGAGAGTCGCCAGTGCAAAAGCATTCTCCATGCCTAAACCCGGAGGGTTAGGAGCATGGAGCTGTGGTGAATGCAACTGCCAGGGTGGGGGTGTGGGTTAATGGTGTCTTCCGCGGCCTGTGCTTGCAGAAGAGCTGGCTTCTGTCTGTGCTGCCTCAGGAGGGAGCCTGGATTTGGGCATCTGGAGCTTTCCTCTGGGCATGTCGTGTAGGCTTGCCGTTTCAGCTGGGGCGATGTCTGTCTCTGTGGGAGTGAATGCCTTTAGTTGAAGCCACGTGATTGTCGTGCAGAAGTGCCTTGTGCTGCAGAAGCAGGTGCCCAGCTTGTGAGCGTGGTCTGGAGAGCAAAGTCCCGCTCTGCTCACACCAGACCCCCGTGCTGTGTATTTTCAGTGTGCTCCCAGCCATCCGCGGGAGCTCCTCAAAGAAGCTGGAGAAAGGCAGGAGGAAGCCAAGTGCGGAAGGCAGGCTGCCAGCTGTGAGCCCTCCTAATAAAAGCCAAGAGAGGGCAGGGCAGGTACGTGATAGTGATTGAGGTGGTTCTTGTGCCACAGGGGCGTGTGGCAAAGCGCGGTTCTGCGGGCAGTGGGTAGAAAAGCCCTCTTCCTCAGAGTTCTTTCGAGCCCGCCGTGACCTTTCCAGGGGCTTGCTTGAAAAAGCGCAGGCTGAGCTGTCTTTTCTCTCTGCCTTTGCCGCTACTGCCTTCTCAGGAATCCCATTTGAAGCCCCTCTTTGGCCCTGCTCTGAGTGGAAAGGTACGTGCTGGGCCTTTCAGGAGAATGAAAGGAGAAACCTTCTGTTTCTCTCAGTGATCCCTTAGCTCCTTGGTCAGAAGAGAGCAGGCATTTTCTGTCTGGCCAGTACTAGCTTTTGTGCCTGAGACCGCTGAGAGGAGTGCTGAAGAGAAGGGGCCGAAGAGGGGGTGAGAAATTACCTTTGGGCCCTGGAAAGAAGCAGATGCCAAGAATGCTGCTTGCCGTGTCTTTTCTGTGGCCCTCCAGCCCACAGGCTTCCCGTCTGTTCTGCCGGAGCAAAGAGGTCTCTGGGCATGCTGGTCTGAGGCGGAGGAGAAGAAAGAAAGGGCAGCTCCGAAAGCAAAGGCAGAAGCGGAAGAGTCGGAGAGGACCCAGGTACAGGAAGCCTTTCTAAACCTTCAGCCAGGAAAGGCCTTTGCCGTACTGCAGGGGACCTGCGCCTTGAAGGTTCCCCAGGGATGCAGGGTTGGAGGTGCCTTGTTGCTGCCGAGGAGCGGGGCAGGGGCATCGTGACTTTGCTAAAATCTGAAGCCCCCGGGAGCTGCACCTTTCCCTTTCCCGTGGGTTTTGCTGAAAAGACAAGCAAGGCAAGTGAAGAGAAGGGAGCTCGTTTGAGGAATGTTGGAAGAGGAGCCCAGTATTTCCCCTGGAGGTCTTTTCCTGAAGAAAAGAGGCCTAAGAGGCAAAGGAGCACGAGGAATGGAGTGTGTGGTCCGAGAGAAGCGCCAGTGTTAGTAAAGGGCCGTTGGCGGTCTGTTGGGTGTTGGGGAAGCAGGAAGCTGAGCCCTGAGTGCCGAGGACTGCTGCTGCTGGTAAGGGCAGGGCTCACAGGGGGTGTTTAGGGTCATTCAGTGTGCTGTGCTGAAGCCCACAGCAGGGCTGCAGGCATAGCTGCTGTTGAGCCCACAGCAATTCCTTCCCCTCCTTTGCTCTGCTCTGTGCGAGCTCTGTGCCTGAGCAAGAGGGTTTGCCTGGCAGCGCTGGTGAGCCTTGGTGAGGCTGGGACATGCGCTGAGGGCTGCGTGGAGGCGGCTGTGGCCTTTCTCCAGTTACAACTGCAGCGTCCCTGACCGGGCAGGGGTTTCCACTGCCTTGGGTGCCTGAGGCAGCAGCAGTCTTGGGGGCTGCTGAGGACCCAGCTCCTGCAGGCACCGGCTGCTCTCGTGCAGGATGTTCAGCGTGTCCGAGTGAGGGGAGACCTGTCATGCAAATGCTGCTCTGATGCCAATGCAGGTTCGGCGGATGTCACAGACGCTGACAAACCTGCGGCCTGACCTCTGCCTACCCTCGACCAGCCAGGATGAGAGGGCTGATGATCTTCCTCGAGCGAGAAAGCCAAGTGTGAAGGATGTGTACATCTACCACCTGGGGCCAGAGGAGGAGGAAACAGTGTTTGTTTACTTCTCCCACATAGACAAGCAGGAGAAGGAAGAGCAGCAGTCCTCAGAAGAGACGGTCTGCGGAGTGAGTGTATGTGATTGTGAGGGGGAAACTGGAGCTCAGGAGGGCGTGTGAGGCTTGTGTGCTCTGGGCTGCTGAGCCTGGCAGCAGGATTTCCTTTTGGAGTTCTGCTCTGGCAATGCAAATGCCTTTCGCTCATTCTTGATGTGAGGAAAGAGATCCTAGGGAACAGCAGAGGCCACTGGGGAGCTGCAGCATTTCCCTGGTGATGGACGCATCAGTTTCTGCTGGAGGGAATGGGGGGAGGTTGCTTGCGCCGTATTGAGGTTGCTTTCTGCGTTGCAAAGAGCCCCTATGAGAAGTTGTCTGTGGGCTGTATTTGCTTACGGGGCTTGAGTCTGAATACTGCAACTACTAGCTTAAGATTGCTGAGTGTCTGGTGCAAGTCAAGCAGCAGAAGAAATAGTGTGCTGCAGGAAGAATCAGCGCGGCTGGACCCCCATCACAGTCTTTCTCTGGGATGAATGCAGTGCAGGTGTCCTGCTGTGCAAGTCGCTATTCCCTTTGGTCCTTTATGTTGTCAGGAGGGATCAGAGCTTGCGGGAGAAGTGCCACTGGGAAAGCGGAGTGTCACTGGCTGCTGTGTTGGTGCTTGTAGAGAGGCTCTGAGTGTGCTTGGAAGGGAGATTAAAAGCTTCCTTGACCTGTCTTGCAGGTTCAGCAGAGAAGTGAAAGGCAGGCAAGGGTTCGGTCAGGCTCCTGCCTCCCTGCAGCTGCGGAAGAGGAGCTCGGAGGGCAGCTTTGTGAAAAAAGAGCATGCTTTCAGGATGTCGTCAAGTACACCTTGTCATCAGATGAGGAAGAGATTGTGTATGTTTTCTTCTCCCGCATAGAGGAGGAGAAGAAGAGAAGAGCAGCTGAGAGGCGGGAGACACAGGAGAGGGAGTAAGTGTGTGCCAGCTCCAGGAGAAGCCTGGCAGTGTTGAGGGGCAGTGAGGGGCACCCCCGGAGGTGCCAGAATGCCAGGGCCAGGGCCACTGGTTTGAGTCAGGCCTTGATACTACGCACCTCTCCGCAGCCTCGGTGCGTTCAGCCTCAGTCTTGGCCGCACCAGACTCAGTCTCAGGCTGACCAAGAGCTGACCAAGGGCCTGGGGTGGAGCCAGGGCACTGGCTCACATCATAGTGAGCGTGGAAATGCCCTTCAGAAGCACATCCAGACACGCACGGCTGGAAATACTCTTGCTGTATTGCTCTCTCTTTCTCTGTGTGCATCACCCTTAGCATCTTCCTTTCTTGTTCTTTAGCTGTGAGGAGGAGAGTCACCTCCCCAGCCAGCAGGAGAGGCCCCAGTGACTGCCAGCCATCCCGGAACACACGGAGAACTTTGTTCCTGTGGATTAAAGCACCTCTCCAAATGGCCGTGACTGTTTCCTTGGCCTGTGAATGTCAGCGGGTCCAAGAAAGGAAAGATCAGGAGCATGGGCTTGAGTGTCCGTGCCTGCTCACAGGGCAGCTCTCTCCTGAGGTCATGCGGTAACTGTTTGTCTGCAGCTGTGCCCATGATGTGTCAGGGACCTCCTGCTCTCTGTGGGTGCCAGTCGGAGGAGTGGAGTCAGCCCTTTCATGACAGCACATCGCCTGCTGCAAGGGCATTGCTGCCTTGTCAGGGAGGTGGGAAGAGCTCGTTTGGCCCTCGTGAGGCGGCAAGAGTTGAGCCAGGGCCTCTGTTTCCTGGGGCCAGTGCTGGTCGCCAGAGGGGAGCCCACTCAAGTATGGTGTGCCTGTTTGTTGCACTGAGGGCTTGGTTTTGGGGGTGTGAAGGGAATCCTGGGGATAGCAAGGGCTGGCATTGGAAGCTCACAACCGTGAGGGTGTGGCCAGGGTAGTCCCTGGCTGCCTTGGCTGTAGCGACCATGAATCAGTGGAGTTGCAGACTCTGAGGGGAGTGTGGAAAGAGAGTAGCAGAGTCCAGAGTGGGCACCTTATGTGAGGAAACTTCCCCCTTGTCGGGGAACTGGTAGGGGGATGTCATGGAAGCAGGTCTGCAGGGCAAAGGATCAGGGGAAAACTGGCAGGTATGTGAGGACAGCACCTACTAAGCACAGGGACAACCCTGCTTGATATGCAGGCAAATGAGCAGCGGTAGGACGAGACTGGCTTGGCTGAGCCAGCACCTCCTGGTGGAAGTGCAGTGGAAAAAAAAGGGAGCACAGAGGAGGTGGAAGCAGGGAGAGGCTACAAGGGAGGTACTAGAGCGAGAAGTCCTGGCTGTGCAGGGATGGTGTCAAGAAGGCCAGAGTGCGGCTGGAGCTGAGCCTTGCAAGGGACGTCAAGGAGAACAGGAGCTTCCTGAGCCAAAGGAGTAGGCTGAGAAAGATAGAGGTACCTTGCTGCATGGGGTGGTTGACTTAAGGAGAGGAAAGCACATGCGGCCGAGCTACTCTGTGCCGCCTTAGCCTCAGCCTTCACCAAAAGGTCTCAGGGCCCCTGTGCTTGTGGAAGGTGTTGAAGGAGGAGGAGAGCAAGCAGTAGTGGCAGAGGATGGAGTCAGGGATCTTTGATCCGGCTGGGCAGGCTCTCCGACGCCCTGGAGGACCTCCCAGCAGCTGTCCTCTGGCCTGCCTGCCGCTGGCTTATCAGCTGGCAGAGTCAAGAGGCACCTGCCAGGGAAGGCAGCGGCCATGTGCTCTTTTCCTCCTGCTCACCCACCAGACTGGCCTGGCCAGCCCAGCTGCAGCACCTTGCAGCCCCCGCAGGCCCTCTCTGCACAGAGGCAGAAGCCCTGCTCCTGCAAACCCACCAGCTGCTTTGCTCCTCTTGGCTGCTCTTGCTGCTGCTGAGCCCTGCTCTGCCATCAGGAGCTCAGCTACCACTGTCACCCAGGACATCCTGCTCGGTCACCAGTCTCAGCCTCTCTCCAGCTCACAAGTCAGGCCGAGGATCGAGCACACACTGGACTGTGAGTGCTGTCCTCTCCCTCCATGTTGTGCTCAGGGTGAATGAAGGACTCACCCTGCCATGGGCGGCTCTGGCAGAGCTGTCTGCACCTCAGGCACATGTCACAACAGCGCCCACGTCCCCACACAGGTGCTGGAGCAGGGACTCAGACGGCCTCTTTCACTGCCCCGTCGCACTGTACCCCTTTCTTCTCCCTCTTCAGGAATTCAGAGAAGGACACACACAACTACCCAGCACAGCTACACGCCCTGTGTAGCTGTCCCCATCAGGGATGGTCATGGCACAACCATCTCAGCTCAGGTTCTCCGCGACACGTGTGCAACCTCCATTGTGCTCTTCAGCTTCTCTGGCCATCCCGCATGGTCCAGAAAGGATGTCCCACAGCAGCACGCATGTCCCAGCCACCAGCAGCTCTGCTGCCCCAGAGTCTGCTCTCCAGGGATGGACCTGCAGAGAATTTGCCTTTTGTAGTGACTGAGCTCAAGTGAGAGGAGGGAGCAGAGGAAGTGGCCAGCCATCCAAGCAAGGTTTGAGCCCATGTGCACAGTGCAGAAGGGGTGAGCAGGGCATCGCTGTAACCCTTTGGCCCCCTCTTTGCCCTGCTCTTCAGGTCAGTTGGTATTCTTCAACTTTGTGTGCAACAAATCCAGCTAGAGCAGGTGCTCCTGGACTTTTGGCTCTGTTTTTGCACGCCAGGGCTGTGCAACAGTGAGAAGTCTGAACAACGCGTCCTGTGTTCTTGAAGGCAGTGCTGAGTTGCAGAGCCCCACACTCTCCCGTCGGGTGTGAGGAGGGGGAATGTTCCCTTTTCCCTCTGGGTTTCCCAGGTCAGTTCCTGGGGTCAGAAAAGAGCACTCCCTGGGAGAGTCCCAGCACATCAAGGGGCTGGTGCAGGCACGTCCATGAGATGCTTTGGGAAAGCTTGTGGCATTCTCTTGTGGCTCCTCATGGTTCCCTTTCTTCTCTCCTTTGGAGGGGGACACAGGGCAGAAGGCACAGCAGTCACTAAACCTGGATTTACTCTGTTTTAGCTGTAGTCAAGTGTGTGCCTTGTGCTCCGTGGTGATCCTAGCACTGCTGATCTCCTCCCCATTCCCTTCCTGGGTAACACTCTTCAGCAAGACCCAGCTCTGCACGCACGCACGCGTACATACACACACACACACACACACACACAAACTCAGGTGTGCCTGGGAAGGTCAATGATACGAACCATGCCAGCAACAACCCCTCTGTTCACAGCAGCCCAGGTTCAGGAGACAGCCCCCTCCCCGAGCAACTCAGCAGCCTGAAGCAGAGGCACAGGATTAGCGCAGCTTCCTCTGCACTGGTTCAAGGGGACCATGAGCAAAACCCAGGCTGCCGGGCAGCACAACTCCCCAGGCACCCCACCAAGAGGGCACCGTTTCTAGGTGGGCTCCAATCAGCCAGCTTTTGGTTAGCAGCTGAACACGCTGCACCACAGAAAGCCCTACTAGGGGCCCTCCCGGGGCAGCTCTGGCATCAGGACAGTCAGGAATGGGACCAGTGCTGCAGGAATGGGAACGTCCCTGATCCCAGGCCTGGTGCCAGCCTCAGGGGAGGGCACGCTGCCCTTCAGCAGCTGCTGGGTGCTGGTGGGCAGAGCAGCGCAGGCGGAGGCCTGCTGCCCACCTCAGGGCTGTGGACAGCTCCCTGGCCAGGATGAGAGCCACCTGCTCCCGTGGCCCCTCTGCCGTGCACCCAGGCGGCACTTGGAGCTGTGGGCACATCACCCTGGAGAGGACATTTCCCTCAGCCCACTGCCTCCTGCTGCTGCTGCTGGCGACAGGTGTGACACACACAGCAGTGCTGCACGGGCTGGCAGAGGGGACTCAGGGAAGGGGTTTGTCCCTCTCCATCAACCCTCCCTGGGAGGGCCAGAGCATGCGAGCAGCAACCGCTACAAGACTCTCCTCCTGCCCCCTTCAGCTGCAGAGACAGTGAAGGGGCAGCACTCCATGGGGCAGCCCTGGCCCAGGAGCAGCGCCAGCTAAGAGGCAAGCCCAGCTTCCCCCATGGCAGCCCGCAGCCCAGCACGAGGCTCTGAACGCTGCTTTCTGCTGAAGCTCTCAGAGCACCAGCAGACAACAGGCCTGTGCTCGTCAGGGCCATGTCGTGGGAGGAGAGTGCCCCACACACCATGCCCCCTCCCGCAACAGTGACTCAGATCACCTCTGTGACTGCGGCCTGAGAGGCCATCAGCAGGCAAGCAGGCAGGTGGGCACTGTGAGCTCAGCGGGGGCAGCACAAAACCCCCAGCAGAAAGGAGAGCTCCTGAAGAGGGCGGAGGCAGAGGCAGGGAAAGGTGGCATGGCTGGCAGCTGCTTTGGGAGGTCACTTCTCTTGCAGCAATCTTTTGGGGTTGCAGGCAGGCAGGCACTGTAAGGTCATGAAGCGGGTGAGAAAACCTTCCCCATGGAGAGGAGAGCTCTGAGGGGAGGGGAGAGGCACAGGAAGGTAGTGGGGGATGACCCCAGAATGATGACCATGTCACTTCTTTTGCACAGTGGCAAGATCTGAGGATTTGAAATTATAACTCTGATACGGGAATGACAGTCACATTTATCATATACATAAAAATATAGAATATATATTATACTGCATACCCCCAATATCTAAAATAACCTCCTCTCTATATACTATATTATACTACATGGCTCCAATCTCTAAGATAAGCAATTCTTGGAGGTGACAGCATTCATCTGGAGAACACTCAACACCTGCCACTCTGCAGGCAGCATGGCTTTGTCCATTCTCCTCCTACATGCATGCAAAGCAGGACATCTCAGCAAAAACACTTTCACTTCAGTAATAACAGCTTGCAAGCCCCTGAGGAAAAGCTGCACCTGAAAACAACTACTGGTCTAACAGGGCAAAGAGTAAAACACATTCCTCCCCAAGAGACACAAGCAGCAGACACATCACCCTTCCTGGGAAAGCTGCATGCATGACTACCTCTCTGAAGTGCTTGTACACCAAGGCATGCAGCATGGGGAATAAACAGGAAGAACCGGAGATGTGTGTGTGGTCGCAGGGCCATGATCTCGTTGCAATTACAGAGGTACGGTGTGATAGCTCGCCTGACTGGAATGCTGTCATGGATGGCTATGTGCTTTTTAGGAAAGACAAGCCAGGAAGGCGAGGTAGTGGGGAGTTGCCCTTCATGTGAGAGAGCAACTGGAATGCATCGAGCTCTGCCTAGGGGTGGTGGAGGAGGAGGCAGTCGAGAGCTTATGGGTGAAGAACAAAGGGCAGGCTAGCATGGGGGACACTGCCGTGGGTGTCTACTGCAGGCCACCTGACCAGGAAGAGGAAGTCAGTGAGGCCTTCTACAGACAGCTGGAAGGAGCCTCACGATCACAGGCCCGGGTTCTCATGGGAGACTTCAACCAATAAGCACGATTGCAACCCTGGAGTTCAGGAGGGCAGACTTTGGGCTCTTCAGAGACCTACTTGGAGGAATCTCATGGGTTAAGGGCATAGAAGGAAGGAGGGTCCAGGAGAGCTGGCTAGTATTCAAGCATCACTTCCTCCAAGCTCAAGAGCAGTGCACCCCAAGGAGAAAGAAGTCCAGCAAAGGGGGCAGGAGACCTGCAGGGGTGAGCAAGGAGCTCCTGGCAAAACTCAAACAGAAGCAGAAAGTACAGAGAATGTGGAAGAGGGGACAGGCTACTTGGGAGACTTATAGGACTGCTGTCAGAGTGTGTAGAGATGTAGCAAGGAAGGCGAAGGCCCATTTGGAGTTGAGTGTGGCAAGGGATGTTAAGGACAACAGGGCGGGCTTCTTCAAATACATCAGTAGCAAGAGGAGGGCTAGTGAAAATGCGGGCCCACTACCAAATGGGGCGGGGGCCTGTTGTAGTTAGATTCCCGGGGGCCAAACATCCGGTTTGGCCACCCAGCACAAACTCACACACAAACACTGTTCAGTAGCAAGCAGTTTATTAGTAGATACTTACAAACAGACCGACCCGATGGTAATCTCAAGAAGGAGATTCTGGAAGCCACAGAATCTATATGTATCCAACTGCTGTTCTTTCCCACGGATTTCCAAGACCTTGTTAGTTACTTATTTGTATGCCGCTTAACACAGCGGTATTGTTCTAGGCACTAAAAAGTTACAACACTAGACCATTCTCACCGAGTATCAGGTAGTACAGATACAAAAGTTACAATACGGACCATTCCCATGAAGTATCAGGTAGTACGGATACAGGGCCCTGGTGACAAAGGCTACAGAGAAGGCAGAATTACCGAATGCCTTCTTTGCAAAAGTCTTCACTGCTAACGGCAGCCCTCAAGAATCCCGGAGCCTGGAAGCAAAGGGAGAAAGTCTGGAGAAAGGAAGACTTTCCTTTGGTTGAGGAGGAGAGGATTAGAGATCTGGGCAAGCCTGACATTCACAAATGCATGGGCCCAGACGGAATGTGCCCACGGGTACTGAGGGAGCTGGCGGATGTTGTTGCCAGGCCATCCTCCCTCAACTTTGAAAAGTCCTGGAGAACTGGAGAGGTGCCTGAGGACTGGAAGAAAGCCAGTGTCACTCCACCCTTCAAAAAGGGCAAGAAGGAGGACCCAGGCAACTATAGGCCGGTCAGTCTCACCTCCATCGCTGGAAAGGTGATGGAACAGCTCATCCTGGATGTTGTCTCCAGACACATGGAGGAAAAGAAGGTGATCAGGAGTAGTCAGCATGGATTCACCAAGGGGAAATCCTGCTTAACCAATCTGATAGCCTTCTCTGATGGCATGACTGGCTGGGTAGATGAGGGGAGAGCAGTGGACGTGGTATCCCTTGACTTCAGCAAGGCTCTGTATCCGTGCTACGTGATACTTGATGGGAATGGTCCGTGTTGCAACTTTTGTATCTGTACCACCTGCTATTTGGTGAGAATAGTCTAGTGCTGTAACTTCTTAGTGCCTAGAACAATACCGCTGTGTTAAGCGGGATACAAACAAGTAACTAACAAGGTCATGGAAATCTGTGAGAAAGAACAGCGGTTGGTCACATATAGATTCTGTGGCTTCCAGCCACAGAATCACCATGAGAAGCAGTCAACATGAAGGTCAGAAGCTGAAGAGTAGTGAAATAGCGACCCCCAAAGTCAAATGTGGCCCCGAAATAAGTCTGCACGCGTGTGCAGTATCAGAGCCCGGTTATGCAACCGGGGCGGAGGTGGGCTAGACTCCCTGCACTTGCTGGCCCCAGGTGCCGGGACTCTCGCCTACTGCAAGTAATCATAAATGCCGGAGTTTTCCAAAGGAGGGTGAGGCTGCTACACAACAGAGGACCACGTTGCCTCCTCGGGGACGCCCGAAAAGATTGTGCCTGCCGACTCTCCCTCTCGCCATGCAGACGATCGGGACAAGCATTGAGGTGGTCCTTCTCGCGATTACCATTGGGTCGGTCTGTTTGTAAGTATCTACTAATAAACTGCTTGCTACTGAAGAGTGTTTGTGCGTGTGTGTGTGTGAGTTTGTGCTGCCTGGCCAAACCGGATGTTTGGCCCCCAGGAATCTAACTAGAACAGGCTCTTGACACTGTCTCCCCTGACATCCTCCTAGAGAAGCTCAAGAAGCGTGGGTTAGATGAGTGGACACTGTGGTGGATTGAGAACTGGCTGAAAGGCAGAGCTCAGAGGGTCGTCATCAGTGCTGCGGAGCTGGAGGCCTGTGGCTATTGGAGTTTGCCAGGGCTCAGTACTGGGTCCCATCCTGATCAACTTCTTCATCAATGACCTGGACGAAGGGACAGAGTGGCTCCTCAGTAAGTTTGCAGATGATACCAAGCTGGGAGGAGTGGCTGCTACAGCTGAGGGCTGTGCTGCCATTCAGAGAGAGCTGGCCACGCTGGAGGGCTGGGCGGCGAGGAACCTCCTGAGGTTCAACAAGGGCAAGTGCAGAGTCCTGCACCTAGGGAATAATAACCCTCGGCACCAGTACAAGCTGGGGGCTGACCTTCTGGAGAGCAGCTCTGCAGAGAAGGACCTGGGAGTGCTGGTGGATGACAAATTGACCATGAGCCAGTAATGTGCCCTTGTGGCCAAGAAGGCCAATGGTATTCTGGGGTGTATTGGGAAGAGTGTTGCCAGCAAGTCGAGGGAGGTGATGCTGCCCCTCTCCTCAGCCCTGGGGAGGCCTCATCTCAAGTACTGTGTCCAGTTCTGCATTCCCCAGTAGAAGAGAGACATGGAGCTGCTGGAGAGAGTCCAGCGTAGGGCTACAAAGGTGATCAGAGGGCTGGAGCGTCTGCCCTCTGAGGAACGTCTGCGAGAGCTGGGCCTCTTCAGCCTGGGGAAGAGAAGGCTGAGGGGGGATCTTATCAATGTGTATACTTATACATCCTCCCTTATACATCCTGGGGAGGGTGTCAAGGGGATGAGGCTAAACTCTTTTCAGCTGTCTCATGCGAAAGGACAAGAGGCAATGGGCAAAAAATGAACCACAGAAAGTTCTGCCAGAGTATGAGGAGGAATTTCTTCACTGTGAGAGTGACAGAGCCCTGGAACAGGTTGCCCAGAGAGGTTGCGGAGGCTTCTTCTCTGGAGATATTCAAAGCCCACTTTGATGCAACCCTGTCTAACATGCTTTAGGTGACCCTACTTGAGCAGGGAGGTTGCACTAGATGATCTCCAGAGGTCCTTTCCAACCTTACCGATTCTAGGATTCTATGATTCTGTGATTCTACGGAGACGGCTACAGCTTCCAGACAGCTCCCACGAGGAGAGGGCTGGAGCTTCAGTTAGGCTCCTGGCCAGGGCTGGAGGTGCCAGGGCAGACTGCTCAGCGGAAATGAGTCCTACTCAGTGCACGCCAGGCCCTGATGTTCCAGCCCACAGTTTCTGCAGTTCCCTCCTGCAGTCGCTCCAGTTTTGCAGGGCCTCCCTTGAACTGGCACGGTCACAACTGGACACAGGCGAGGCCTAGCAACTGTGGCGTGTCAGCTCACATTGCTCCATGTGCTCGCTCTACAGGAGCTGACGCAGCAAGCACACAGCTGCTGAGGCCAAGAAGGACAGCAGACCACTCTGTGCTCACGCTGACTGCCCCTCTTGTCTAGTCTTCCACTGCTGCCAGCAGGTGCAGAAGGCAAGAGCCAGCCAAGCCCTCCAGCAAAGCCAAACCCAAATCCTAACCCAAGCCTTGTGCAGACCACAGGAGAGTGGGACTGGGACTGCTGTGGCTTCACACTGGCTTAGGTACTTAGCGGGGGATGTTGTGTGTTTAGAAAATATGAGTGCATGGCACTCAACTCTGCAAAGATCCTTGGCAGCGTGTTCCCTGGAGCATTCAGACACTTCTTGGGGAACTTCCTTGAGCAGTGCAAGCTACTTGGTACTTCTACAATGCACTTGTCGTGTGTATAGTCAGGCAGGACCGCCTTTGGCCACACTGCCTGCATGCAGGCAGCTCCGCTGCCTTAGTAGTTACTATGTGGGTGAGGAGTGGGAAAGGCAGGACAGCCTCAAGCCCTCTGGGTCTCCCACCACCACTGAAGAAGGGAGAGAGTGGGCACACTCTTGCTAGAGGCCTGCTTTCAACTCCTCTGCTCTGCCCGCTGCAATGTATTCCCTGCCTTGGCGTGCTGCTCTCCCATGAAATGAGAACTTGCAGGCTATCCACTCAGCTGCAAAAGCTGCAGCTGCACTAGCTGGGGCTTTCGCTTGGAGTCCAAGGACCCTGCCCTGCCCCCAGAGCCAAAGACAGGGCCCATCTTTCAACGCTGCCAGAAAGGTCCTTTCCTCAGGAGAGATGCAAGCGGAACTAGCACTGCAGGAGCTGAGGGCTGAGGCAGGCTCACTGGCCCTGCAGAGACAAGGTGGCACATGCCTCTGCTACAGATCACAGGACCTGTGGAGGGTCCTTTTCAAAGAGTCTCCTTCCTCCTTTACTCTGCAGAATGTTCTCAGAGCAAGCCGAGTGCCCTCAGACTTCCTGGATGCATAGCCATGCTTTGCAGAGACCCAGCGCCTCTCCTGCCTCTCTCTTCAGATGCTCACCACGCACATGCCCTATAGTCTGCCTCAAGAATCAAGCTCCGGGTGGGGCAAAAAAACATGAACGAGAGCTGCCACATCTTCTCTTTTTATTCCGGATTACAGAAACTCTCGTCTTGTGGCTCACCTGGTAGTTCTGCCTTGTCATCACCCCATGAACCTGCACTCGATAAATGCACGTGTACCTGGGGTTCCCCTAGTTGCTCTGCACCTGGAATTCGATGTAGCGGAAGGCTCTGGGCAGCTGCTTCTGTAAAGGAAACGGAGGCAGCCATCGTTGCTCGGGTGGAAAGAGCGACAGCACAGCAAGGGCGCTTCCTCTGCCAGCCCCATCCCTGCTGGGGAACCAAACGCAGCCCTGGCAGAGGAGGCAGCCGTGCTTCCCCTGCCACAGCCACAAGGCACAGGATGCTTTGGCTCATCCTCCACGCTCTGTCGTCCAAGCACTTGCAGGCAAACCTCAGTCTGCTGCTCGCGTCGTGCCCACACGCACTCCCGGTACCTTGAGGCGGAAGGTCTGAACAGCCTCCTGGTCCACCTCAAACACAAAGAGCCCCAGGAGAGTTTCTGCTGCTGCTTCCTCATCCACGCCCTCAAAGGCAAGCGACAAGGGGAGAACGTCATGCTCAAGCAGAGCTGAAGGAAAAGTGTCTGCTGAGGTGCAACCGGGCAACCCTGCCTCGTGTGCCGCTCCTCTAGCAGGAGCCGAGAAGAGCTTAGTGTGGGTGTGGGTGAGGCTGCTCTGAGCAAGCGCTCCAAGACCCTTGGCCAGAGAGCATTCAGCAAGCCCGAGTGGCATACCACCACCGTGGGCCACCCCACGCAGGGGATGCAATGCTCTGCAGAAACCAGCCCACGCTTCTCTGGGAGAAGTCGCCAGGAGAAACAAGGCTCCTTTGCAGCTTTCGGCCAGGGCCGCAGGGCCTCGTTCCCTCCCCGCCCCCCGCGGAGGTGCAAGGCAGAGACTTACGGAGACAGCAAAATCTTTGGGGGCGCTGCTGACTTCCCCGGAAGGAGAGACTGCCTTGGAGATGTGCTCCACGGTGACAGCCATTGGCCAGATCTCCTCAGGCAACCGAATGACCACTTGGCCCTCTGCTCCTTGGAAAACCCAGCACTGTCCGGGGGAAGTAGGCAGCTGAAACCAGAAAGCAGCCTCCTTCAGTGGCAAGGCACTGCAAGAGCCCACAGAACTGGCGGCTTTGCGAGCAGCACAGGCCTGCCTTAGTCTCTTGGCTGACATTCTGCATGCAAAGGCACACCAGTGGGTGAAAGGGACAGGAGGGGACTGGTCAACTTAATTTCAGAAGATGGGCAGATGCTAACACTTTTACTTCAGTAATAACAGCTTGCAAGCCCCTGAGGAAAAGCTGCACCTGAAAACAACTACTGGTCTAACAGGGCAAAGAGTAAAACACATTCCTCCCCAAAAGACACAGGCACCACACACATCACAAAGCCATTCACAGCAGTCCCTGGCCCAGGAAGAATTGCACAGCTACTGCTGGGAAGCAGGTACCAGAAAGCAAGACAGACAATACAGCTCTGCCCCGTGAACTTCCTGACCTGCGCCTACGCACCAAACATGCAGAGAGCTGTAAGACTCCAGGCCCTGCCCCAGACACTTCACAGCAACAGAACTTCCCCTCCTCTTTCCTCTGGGCAAGACATCTGCAACTGTTGAGGGGCTTCACATGCCCGGCTCAGATGACACACTTGTCTCTGCAGACATAACCTGCTGAACTTGCACAGAAAAAAAAAACACAGTTGCCTCTATTCAGGTGGTGTGGATTTTCCTAATGGAGAAGGGAGAACAGAGGGAGAAGCTTCCTCTGTGCTGGTTTCCTGGCCCACTTGCCCTCTCAGCTGGTACACTAAGAAGAGCAGGAGATGCTGATGGGCTTTCTCTAACAGCTTAGCCTCCTTAGCACCACTTAGGGCCCCTGTGAAGAGGAGTTCCAGGTCCTTTTTCCAGTCAAAGCTGTGCTCTCATACACAGGACTCCAGGCTCTGCAGAACCACTCCAGATAAAAACAGCTCCAGGCGTCTCTTTGACTTGTTTGCTTCCGGCAAGGGCTGCCTGTTGGAAACAAAACACAAAAAAGCATTCATTCATCTCCGTCTTTTAGGCCAACAGAAAATTGCTGCAGAAGCATCAAAGGACACTCAACAACTGGGCAAGACAGTGTCCGTGGATATTCTCTGCAGGGGAAGCAAAGCATCTGTCGGAGAAAAATCCCAAATCTTAACTTTACATGCGCAGTGACAGGCTGTGACCAATAATGCTGATTGGCAAAGGGACCCAACCAGTCAAAGGAGATGTCCACGAAACCACAAGCCCCTTGCTCAGCAGAGCTCAGAAGAAGTAAAGCAAACATCCCGAGAAAAGCGACAGGAAATCTGAGGATGGAATTTCGTTCGGCCCTTCTGTAGATTCATGGTGTCCTTAGAGCCCACAGAGTGGGGGTGCTTCTGGAAGAACAAACACCAGGAAGGTTATCTAAAGCTACTGCACCTGGCTGCGGAAGCTCCCAGGCCACAGCCTGCCGGAAGAAGAGACTCAGGAAAAGAATCACTATATACGGCCCTGCTCCGATTCTCCCTCCGAGGCGGTACAAGTTCAACACTGTCCAAGAGAGCACCAGGCTGAAAAAAACTCCCGTTGAGCTCAGCAGCCCATCTGCTCTGCCAAGCTCTTGCTGTAACTGTCCTCACTACCTCTACATCAGTGGCAAAGACATCTAAGGATGCCAGGCCAGCTAGCGATTGGTGTTAGGCCACCTAACATACCTGGAAACGGCTGGTTCAAACACTTTGCTGCTGCCAAAACGGGAGCAGGCAGCTGCCTGAGAGAGCTCCAGTCTCAGCTTCTGTTCCCACGCTTCGGTGCTTGCTTGCTTACTACAGAGTTGCCTAGAAACACTTGTCACCCGCTCCAACTCACCTAGGTTCTTCAGTATTCTGAGTATTCTTGAGTATCTGAGGTGTGACTAACTGTGCGCAGCATCACCACACAAGACGTACAGGTGCTCTCGGGAATACTGTGCTTCTCAAGGCTGAAAATCAGAAGCTGCCCACGGACACGGCTGAGATCTGCAGCGGCAGGTCAGCAAAGACCTTTGGAAAGCAAACTCACACACACTCTCCAGGGGCAGCATCTTCCCCGGCTTGCCTTCCTCAAAGGCAGCAATGAGCCCTCTCGCCGTGGCCTGAAAAGACACAGCTCCAGGAGACAAAGTCCTCAGCACACTAACCTCTGCGCAGCAGGCAGCTGAAACAAGGCCTCTCAAGCCTCCGAAGCTAGAGCTTGGAAACTGCAATAGTCTTTCAGAGCACAGCATCACTGCCTTCCTCGGTTTGCTGCTCAGTTAGCCACAGCAGCCTGGTGTTTTGTCTCACAGTGCTTACTTTGAAGGGCAGCGTTCTTTCCACCTGTTTTCATGGCAGGGCTAACAGGTGCAAGAAGCAAGAGCACAAGCTGACAGAAGTCACCAGGACTAGTAAACACAAGAAAGCAGAGGAGCAATGAACACAAGGACAGCAAATGCCTCGTCTCCCACAGCAGGCTGCAGCCCTCGCAACAGCGAGCTTTCAGCCAACCACAGCAGGCATTCTGCGCACCAAGGCAGCTCAGACAGTAACCTGGAAGGTCTGGAAGGTGGTCAGCTGCCACGGCAACTGAACTGACAGTGCCACGGGAAACAGAGGTGACCACTCGGGAGTCCGACAATCGGATCTGCAACAGCATCTTCTGCTTGTGGAGGCTGCGTAAACCAAAAACACCCTTTCTCCTCAGGCCACAGCACTACTCTGCAGCCTTTAGGAAGACCTTCTTTTGCTAGCCCTTTCCAAGCCCAGTGCTAGCAAGCAAGCACAGCCTGACTAACAGGCAATGCAAAAACATCTTGATCATGCAGACAAGTGCGAGAAGGATATTCTGCACACACAATCAATAAACCAGCACGATTTCGGCATGGCTGCTTTCAAACTCTGCAACCACGTGCTACTGCTTCCACGCTTAAAGAGATGCAAGAAAGCCACAGAGGTGCTTTGCTTTGAACAAGCGTTAAGAAGCTCAGCAAAGACTCCCTAGATAGGCCTGCAGGTGAGACTCAGACTGATCATGCTCATTTCCACAGTCAGGCTTGTACTTCTCATCTCAGTCCTTATCACAACTGAAAGGCAAAAGATGCATCGTGTAGCTCACCAAATGCCTAAGAGGAGACTCAACACATGCTGCAACCTTGTACTGTGAGTCAACTAAGCTGATGCATGGTGGGCTTTGAAGTGTTACACTCAACAGGCAAGAGGGGAAGAATTCAAAGAGCGCAGTGCAGAGTGCTCAGAATGGCACAGCAACAAAAGACATGACAGCAGGAATCCTCCCTGAAAGTGCCATCTGCCGAAGAATGCTGCCCCTTCCCAGGGGAAAAACAACTGGCACAACAGCATTCTTCACTCAACAACATACACGGAAGAGGGCAAATATTTACGGCTGAATATACTCTATCATCTTTCCCTAAAACAGAAATGATAAACAACAGAAGCTTACCTCTGCACTGCCTTGCTTCACTGGTTTGTCCTGCTCATGGGACTCTTTAGTCCCTTCATGTCTGCAGGCTGTTCCGCTGCTCTCCAACGCCTGCGAGAAGCACAGAAAGACAGAACTCAGCTCTTGTCACTGCTGTCCCAGTCGATTCTGAGGAATCCACCTCCTAGCTACGAAAGGCTTTTTGCAGTGCTGCATCCGGCTACGACCTCTGTTGCCTGCATGAGCAGGGGAAAATATCCTGTCAGCACCTAGCACCATTCTTCCAGAGCAACAAGGTGAGGAGAGAAGGGAAAGCTGGGCTCCTTTCCCACTTTCTTCCCTCAACGCACAGCAGGAGCCCTTTCTTTCTCTGCAGCACTTTCACTACCTGGGACACAGGCAAGCCACCAGCACCTCCTCTGTCAAGCGCTTGGGCATCTACTGCGGAGGAATACTGCAAACCAGGTGTTATCCTGCAAGGCAAAACTTGGATGTTTCCAACCACCCTTGCACCCAAAGCACTGTTAGCTCACTCTGACTAAAGACCACCTCACTGAGTGACAAACACGTCTTGAAGACGTTCACTTGCATTCTAGAGGCTAGTCAGGAGGCGGATTATCCTCCGTTGGAAGGGAGCACGAGTAGAACCATGCAGACTCTGAAGACCAAGCAAACACACACACATTGCACTGCTTCCTACATGCATCCCTTCGCCTCCAAAAATAGCTATTTTTGTCACCAAGCATCCACCTTTGCAGAGGGGAGACCTACAATGGACACTCATGCTATCCCATGGTGCTTTCGAGGCAGGCAATCCAGCAGGGTAACAGAGAGCCCAGCTGGCCCCAAAGATCACCGCCCTTCATAGCTGCACTGAAAGAGGGCAACGTGTTGAGAGAAAAAATTCAAGCCGACTTGTAAGGAGAAATAAATGTACAGAGCTCTATGCTTAGGCGTGCTAGTGCAGACAGCTAATCCTGACTGCCTGAGGAGAAAGTCTCAACTCCAACAAACAAGCCTGTGAAAGTTCATGAGAACTGAAGTAGGGCAGCTGCTAGCGGGTTCGTTCTGAGACTCCACACTGGCCCGTACTAGCCATTTTGCAACAACAGAGGGTGCTTCTGGCTCTCCAGCAGAGCTTCTCAGTTGCACCACAAGACAAGCTTTCCTCAAATAAATAGTAATGCAAACAATGCAACCAGGCTTGTCCAGAAAAGCTGCAAGTCACTTACTTCTTTTGGAAGCTCTGCCATCACAAAAAACAACCCACCAACAAAATTGCCAACAGTTACAAAGGAATTAGTTAAGAATTTTCTGTAACTCCACGATTAAGCTAAGGAAAAGGCGCCCAAGGGGGCACCAGGGCTTTATCATCTCCCGTCCCTGCAAGCGGCCAGCCACTACAAAGCAATGGTCACTGCTGTGAGGTGAGAACACAGTTCAGCCTACACCACAGAAACCCACTGGCACACTAAAGCCTCTCTCATACACTTTCGAACACACATTTTCCCTTTCACATGAACCTTACAAAGCCACTTCAGCCACAGCGATTTTTCTTTCTGCCTTTTCTTTCTTTCTTTCCAGGCACACCTTGCTGCCTCCCATAGCTTCCGACAGAGGCACAAGGAGCATAAGTGCTCTGGCTGATTTACATTTCCTCCACCTAAACATTTTAGGCTTTCCGCTCAAATGCACTGGCTGCTGCCCACGGCTAGAGGCACACAACCAGAACACAATGCCTGGACTACAGGTCACTCTACTGACATGAGATCCCTCCTGCTGGCAGCAGAAGTAGAGTAGCCTCTCACATTCACGCAGCACGGTAACATCAGGCCTAGGGCTAGCTCCCACGACACCTCCTCAGGCCACGGGACACACAGGTGGTCACAAAGAGAAAAGAACGGATGAAAAGCCACACAGTTGCAGTCACAAGGACTTAACAGAAGAGCCAGGGTTTTCCGCAATACATGACACCTACGAACAATAAGGCGTCTTCATTACTTGAACGATGGGTAACCCCTCCCTTTCTCCTCCTTGCGCCAGTCTGGCCACGCTCTTCCACCCAGGCCTCCATGGGCAGAACCTCCCACCAAAACACAGGAAGGCCTCTCTACCGGCAGCTACTGACACCGCTGCAGCATCTCAGCAGCACCCCACACACCTTGCCCACTCAGACACAGCTACTTCTCCCACCACCACCACATCTCTCCCCCCTTTCTCACAGGCCTTCCAGCAACACCCCTTCGAGCACCCAACGCTGCTTTCTCAGTGCTGCTAGCAACAATGGACTACCCAGGCTGAGATGTAAAGCTTGCCTCCTTCCTCAAGGAAAGCGACACGCTAAAGAGTACTGAGCCACTGAAGGTCCAAAGCTAACGAGTTCATCCTGACCTTCTGAAAGCTCCAGGAAAAGAAAAGTCTACGTCCGACAGGGAAGAAAGACAGAAAAGCAACTCACAAATACCCACTTTAATAAGGTCCTGCTAAAGCTCTGCTCCGGAGCTCGGTCTGCGCTGCACGCTTCCTCACTAGGCAGAAGGCAACAGTTGCTGGAACTATTTTGTCAAGTGATTCACAGCTGGTGCAAAGAGTAGGAAACACTGTAAGTCTTCTTCAAGCTTTCTTCAACAAAATCTCATCTTTGCAGCTCTTTGGCTCCCAGTCCCAGCCAGTAGCATCACTACTGGCTAGTCTCACAACGTGACCTTCAGGGCTAACAGCTTAACTACACGGCCATGCTTGTAAGGAATAAGGTTATTGGGGTTGAGGAATATTGGAAACGTTGGGAAAGACAGGCCATAACCTGTCAATGCTCTGAAAACACTCGCCGTGCAAGCGCTTGCTCACATCCTTCCCCTTTGCCCGGTGAGGACAGTTCATCACTTGAAGCTGAAGAAAAAAACACTTAAATTTTCACAGTTAATCACGAACAACTGAAAGCTGCACTGCCCCGCCACACTACAACACCAGCTCCTGCCTGTCTACTTTCCCCACCAGTTGCCCACGCACACCCAGAGCGTTTCTGCTTTCCACCAGGCCAGAGCATTCAGCGGCAGAAGCAGCAAAGAAAGCAGCTGCTCTGTTCCGCTCACTCCTCCACGGCTGCCTGCGGTGCCACCAGTGCTGCAGCTCTCACACCTCAGGCCTTCTTGGCCCCTGACAGGCCACAGCGCAGCCAAAAACCCCCTCTGTGTCCCTGGGATGCTCACAGGCAGCAGCCGCCACAGCCCAGCACAGAGCTTTCTCACCCGCCCCTCCCCTCCTGTCCCCTCCTGTCCCCGAGTCTCGCCCAGGCCCCAGAGCAGAGCGGGGCCCTGCGGCAGCAGCGCCCGGCAGCAGCGTTTCCCCGCGGACGCTGCCCTGCAGCACAAGTGCCACAGCCCAGGGCCAGCGCGGGCGCCGCTGCCCCTCGCTCACGGCCTGGGCCGCGGGCAGCAGCCACCGCCGCAGGCTCCACGTACAGGAGCAGCTGCCGCGCGGCAGCGTCGCTCTGGGCTCCCTGTGCAGCCGCCGCCAACGCCCGTCGCTGCCGCAGCTGCTTCTCGGCGGCCGCAGAGCGGCGCCGCGCCAGGGCCAGGCGGCGGCGGGGCCAGCGGGCACCTGCGCCGGCACCATGGCCACACGGGCCCCGCCCCCACCGCCGGAAGTGACGCCTCCCGTGCCCAGGACCCTCCCACCCGGCGCTCCCCCATTGGCTCCCGTGGGGCTGGGAAAGACGGAGGCGGGGCGGGCGTGAAAGGGTCGTCAGTGCGCGTGCGCTGGGCGGGCCTGGGGCCGCGGGGGGCGGGTCCCCGAGGGGAGGGGCGGAGCAGTGACGGGGTGGGGCGGAGCATGCGCACTGGCACGGAGGAGGGCGGCGAGGGGCGGGGCCGGGGCGGGGCGGGGCCGGGAGGCGGCTGCTGCGGCGCGGGGCGGCGTCTGCCGGCGCGGGGCCGCCCGGAGCCTTTAGCCGCGGCGCCGGGAGCTGCAGCGCCGGGGCCGAAGGCCGCTGTCGGGGCGGAGCGAGCGGCTGTGCGTGCGGGGGGGCCGGAGCCGCCGCAGCCCGGCCGTGTGCCAGGAGCGGCTGGGCGAGGCCCGGCCGGGCCTGGGCCGCCTCCGGCCCCACGGGAGCCCCCGGCTCTTGCGCCCCTGCTGCGGGCGGCCCCGTGGCTCGGAGCCGCCTGCGGTGGAGGCTGGTCAGGGCCGTCTCGGCTGCGCGGGGACCCTCAGCATCAGTGTCAGCACAGGAGCTTCACCCCCCCGCTCCTCCGTCCCACACCGGGAGCCCCAGGGAGCCCCAGAGCAGCCCCAGAGCAGCACACGCAGGGGAGAAAGGAGGGGAAACGCTGTGATGCAGCTGCGGGGGGAAGCCCAGGCAGCAGAGACCGCCAGGCCCTCGGCACAGCACACCGAGCAGCGGCAGGGCAGCGGCACCCGGGCCCGCGCCAGGAGCTGTGCCCCTCTGCTCTGCCGGAGGTCTGGCTGCAGCGCAGGGGGCTGGTGGCCTGGCCCCGGGGCCTGCAGTGTGGCGGCTCTGCGGGTGGCAGAGGGCACGCGGGTCTTGCTTTGAGGGGGATGGCTGCACGGGAGGGGTGTGTGGGCGTTGGCCAGGTTCCCCCTCCCGCAGCATTTCTGCTTGAGTTTCCGCTCCTTCTGTGGCCCTGGCTCCAGTGCCTGGAGCTTTTCCTGCAGCAGCTCTTTCCCTGTGCTGCGTCTTGGCCCTGTCTTGAGTGCTACCTTCTGAAATAGCAGCATGTGCTGAAGGGGAATGAGTTTCCAGAAGGATGAAGTTGCCTTTAGCACAAACTTCCCAATTTCTTCAGCAGGACTTCAGTAGCATCTTGACGGCAAATATTCCGTGTGTCCTACGAAAGCTGCAGTTCTGTTGTAAGAAGTCTTTGTGCATCTGATCCAAGAGGGAGAGAGCGCAGCAGTGATGGTACCAGCTGCCCTGGGGAGCCTACCTTTGGCAAAAGCATGATTTCTGTTGAAAAAAGACCAAAGTATCCTTGGAGCACCTGCTATTCTTTTGGAAAGGAAATAGAAAAACCAAATACCAAAAAGGAAAAGAGCCCTTAGAAAGTGCTTTCAGTCTCTGTTCCTGAGGCAGAAGTTTTCAGAAGGCTTCCTCTTTGTCTTAGCCGACGTACTGCTTTGACTCCTGCCTTCTGCTTGGTGGGGAGGTGTGCAGCTGAGAGTTTTTGAAAGACCTAGTTGCTGAGCCCTTCTTGAGCAGTGGGTTATTTCCGTGTGTGGATGGGTTGCATTTCCGTGCTTCTTAGTTCCTCACCTCCTAAGGCATTTCTACCCCCGGTTTGAGTGTGTTCGGAGCGGAGATCTGTGGAACACCTCGGAGGGTCTCTTGTGTCTTAAAGATGTTCCTTCGGGCATCTTTTTAAAATCCTGAGAACTTGCATTTAACCTGATGCCAAGTGCCAGGTTGACAGCGCTGAGCGGGGATTCCCTGCCAGTTTTCTGCACAAGCAAACTGCCAAGGGCAGGACCGTGGGTTCAAGGTGCTGGAAGAATGTTTCAGTCATCGCAAAGGAATTGGTGGAGGTTTTGTGGCAGTCAGTTGTCAGCGCTTCCTGCCCCAGTGACGGCAGCCACATCGGCTGTGTCGCCGTGGGGCGAGCGCAGCACCGTGCCCACCGCCCTCCCTCACCACCAGGTTTCGTGCACGGGGCCATGGCCGGGTGAGAGCAGCCATAATGCCCAGCCCAGGCAGGACCTCCAGTGGGGTTGTCCCTGCTGCACGACCTGCATGGGGTCAGGGGCAGCCCCCGAGCATCCCATGCAGTGCCTGCCTCCAAGTGGGCGAGGGGGGCGTGGGGACGAGTATGGCTGTGCCCCTCTGTGACACGGGCTGTGCTCACAGGCGACATCCCGTGTCACAGTGACCGCTGCCCTCTCGCACACGGACACAGCCTCTCCACACACGTCCTGGCCAGGCTGGCGGAGCCCAGGCACTGGAGCTGCTCTCGGCACCAGTCTGCTGCGAGGAGCCGCCAAGGCCGAGCGGGAGTCAGCGAGGGGAGGCCGGGGCAGCACGGGCTACCGTGAAGTGTGGAAGAGGAGGAGGAAGAGGAGGCGGTGGTGTTTCCTCATCACCTCCTGCTGTAGGGGTGACCCAGAGCAGGGAGGAGAAGGATGGAGCTCTGGGACGCTGGCCACGGGAGGCAGCGTGGACAGCGGGTGCCAACGCTTCCCTTAGAGGGTAAGAAGTTTGGGAGCGCTTCCCCGGGAGCTGTCACAGAGATCATTAATGCTGAACATGGCTGTGGAAAGTGTGCTTGGAGGGAGCTGGAGGCTGCGGCCAAAGCCCCGACTGATGGTCCTCTCTGGCTCAGGTGCCAGTGTGGCTGCCAGGACTCCTGCGTCCCAAGCATGATGCCCTGCCATCTCGTGGCACCGCTGGGCAGAAGTCCCGGTGGTGAGGGACCCTGCTGGCCAGGCAGAAGGGGCTCGGGCAGCCCAGCTCCTGCTGGGGGAAAGTACTGGAGCTGCTGCAGTAGACGTGCAGAGCCTGGGCATGCAGGGATGCCATACGGGGAGACTTGCCCTGCAGGGGAGACCCTGCGGATGCCCTGAGCCCCTGAACTGCCATGGGCACAGCATTGTGCCCTCGGCATCGTGGAAATGCATTGCCAATACCCGAGGGAGGGGGCCGCCCTGTGAGAGCTGCATCTGGAAGGAAAGGAGCCCTGCCTGAAGAAGGCTGAGGGGTCCTGCAGCTGTTGCTGGGCTCTGGAGAGGCTGCTGGGAACACCTGTGCTGGAAAGGAAACCTTGGACTTCTGTTCAGCTCAGCAGGGCTTTTTGGGCAGGATCCCAGCCACTGCCTCTACTCCTTCCCCTTGGTTCTCCTTGTAGCTGCAGACTGGTAGAGCAGGCTTTGAGCTCGGGGCACACTGTGGATGTCCCATGGAAAGGTGTCTGCGTGCTAATGGCTCTGTTTCAGCTCCAGACCCCTCCAGGGAGCAGCTACAAGGTTCTCACCTCAAGGTGGTTCCCACCTTAGCTGCTGAGTGCCTGTCGGCACTGGGCTGACATTGGGGAGGGGGAGGCTCTTTGAAGACGCTTGCACTTGCCATCTCCTTGCTTCGGCATGTGCTGAACGGTTGTGAGGTGGCCCACCCTAGCATGACGTGCCTTTCCCTTATTTTGCAGAGCGCCTTGCTATCTGGGAAGGTGTATCGGACTACATTGTACGGCAGCTGATGCTGAACCAGGTGGGTTTGCTGTCCTGGGCCTCCCCAGGAAAGCCTTCTTGTGCATGTTCTGTGAGGGGAGGGATGACCTCTCTGCTTTTCCTGGTAGTTTGGAGAGGGTGAAGAGGAGAGGGGTGAACATCTCTAGGAAATTCTTCCAAAGAACCTCTCCAGGGCTTCTCCAAAGCATTCTAAGGGTGGGCAGGCCACCAAGCACCGTTGCCATGCGCTCACAGGTTAGCAGCCTCTCCACCTAAGAGTTTCATACGTCTCCTCTTCTTTGCTGTTTTCAGGGAGTCCGAATTATTCGGCTTGGGACCTTGGACGTTGTTACTGAGCAACTTGGGGGTGGGAAGGCTGGTCTCCTGACTGTTCGCAGACCCGTCTTCCGCCTTGCGCAGAATATTGCAGCGGTTCACGGCCTCACCCACCGTGAGGCCTACGCTCCTGGTAAGAAGACAGGTGGAGACTGTTGCTTGCCCTGGGGACCTCTCTGGGGAGTGCACAACTGCTGTTTGTCAGTGACTGTTAGAAACTGAGAATTGCGTCACCAGGTCCTGAGAACAGCTTCCAATTTTTTAAAATAATCCATACATCATTATGCACATTGCAACAACACTCCCTCTCTGGATGTCTTGCTTGAACAGCTGTGCACTTCTGAGGTGCTGAGGGTAGCTGGAAGGCTCTGACGGGCTGCAGTGCAATGCTTGTGTTCTCCTTCCTCCTTGAAGCCATGAGACATGGCACAGCTAAAGCTCTCCCAGGCTGGAATGCACAGAGTGGAGGAACTTGCCCCCCTTGCTGCTCTCCTTGTCCTGCCGTCATGTGTCATGTTCCTAGGAGATGGCAGGGACCCGTTCCTTCTAGCTGTGTGGGGAAGAAAATGTTGCAGTACACTTGGCACACGTGCTTGTAGAGTGCTTGGGAGTTGTCCTGGGGAGGGATGGTGTCAGCTTCCCCCATGAGCTTTTCCCGCACGTTAAAGAAGACAGCCCCGAATCAGGGTCCTGCTTGGAGAGCTCCAAGCTGCTGACACTCTGGTCTTGCCTGCTCAGGCGCTCTGTTAGTGACTGTGTGGCTCTTCTGCTGCTTCCTAGGTCACAAGCAAGCTGAGCCCCTGAAGTATGCTCGCATAGCCTCGGACATCTCTGTGCCTCGGAAAAGAGTGCAGGCCTGCATAGAGGAGACCGTGCATCTTTTCTGCCGC
Organism: Rhea pennata; assembly: GCF_028389875.1. NCBI lineage: Eukaryota > Metazoa > Chordata > Aves > Rheiformes > Rheidae > Rhea > Rhea pennata. The sequence continues at coordinate 1,737,107 of NC_084691.1, read as the reverse complement.
TGCCTGGAGAGCGGGAAGAATGTTGCCTTTGTTCTGAAGCACGTTGGCATGCTTGTCATTCAAGGAAGCAACGTGAAAATGAGGTTCTACAGAGACTTGCTGCAAAGGCTGAATGGGACGGCACAGCTGGTAGCAGCTTCTCTTAGGGTACCGTTTCCATTTCTGTGCCGCTGCTTCTAGTCCTTTGGAAATCCTAGCCAAGTGGATGGATTTTTACTGGCCTGCCACGACCTTTCTGGGCACCCGCATAGCTGTGGCCTCGAGTACCGGCAGCTCCCTGCCCCGTTCTTCTGGAACATTCTGAGACCTTGGTGGCGGAGCAGAGCCTGGGAATTTCTGTACTGGGTCCAACCAACGCTCCCTGCAGCCCAGGGTCCCGTTGTGATGTGGTCAGGGAAAAAGATCAAAGGAAAGGGCAGGCTGATTATGTATTTTCTTCCTGGAGATCTCGCCTTCCAGCAAGCTACAGTTTAGCGCCTTTTTGCGTTACGATCATGTTTGGATTGGTGACGGGAAGCGGAGACACAAGCAGACCAAGGCCCAGCTGGCAGCAGACCCCTTTTGCCGCTGTCACCGTGTTGGTCTAGTTGTGCTGAGCAGCTCTTCCGAGGGCCCCTGGAGGCGGAGGAGCCCAAAGCAGGGCTTTTCCTGATGTGTGCATCTGCACGCTGCTAGTGGTGGCCACAGAGAACATTATTGCAGCCCATGCTCTTCCCCAGGTCTGTAGCTGAGCCCCGTCCTTCCCGTGGGCTTTCAGGTGCAGCCAGAAAGAGGACATGTGAGAGCAGTTCAAGCTGAGCCCCTTAGGACTAAGCTGGAGATGCAACTTAGCCGTAGCCCGGCCCTGGTTCCCAGCTCTGTCTCTTCCTTCCGTCCGAGTCTGTGGTGTCTCTTCAGGCCATTCTCTGGGCCAGGGGTTTTCTGCCGCCTTTGTTCCAGGGAGTCCCAGGGCAGGACCCTCAGCAGCCCCTTGAGTACACCGCAGAGGTTTGGCCCTCCCAGTTGTTACCCACTGTACAAAGGCAAAGGCTGGGCTTTTTCTCTCACCACCTCAGGGGTGCAGAGGCAGCGGCCTGAGTGTGAGGAGACCCTGGGGGGGGGCGGGTTAATGCCACCGCTGAGCCGCCCTCTGTTCTCAGCTCACGAGGCATCAACTCAAGGCATCCGGGAAAAGGCAGCAGCCAGGAAGGCTGGCTAGTGCAATGCCTTCTCCTGTGCTTGCCTCCATCGGCCTCTGCGTTGGGAAAGACCTGGTGCCTGGGCTGAGTCTCTGGATTCCTTCCCTTGCCCAAAGCCTGCCAGTGCTCTTACCCTTGCTCACTGATTTCCCGGCAGCTGCTACGGTGTCTCCATGAGGGGCTGCTGAGAGGAAGGCAGTTCTTTGTTGCAGCATTGCTGAGAGGAAGCTGCTTCTCTGAGCAGTGGGAAGATTTGCTGCCCTTGTGAGCCCTGAGCTACTCGTCTTGGCATCCTCTCACCTGTGTCTCTCGCCTTGCAGATGCCAGCGATGAGGGATTCAGTCCTCTCGGGCACCAGAACTGCTGCTTCTCAGACCCTTTCTGGTCGTGTCATTGTCTTTCCCGAGTGAGTCCATTTGCTTCTTAGCGGCTGGCTCCCACAGGAGATGGGAGGTGGTGTGCAACGGCAGCCGAGAGGACTGAGGTTGCAAGGAGCTTTCTCACGGGAAGGAGGGGGAAGGCCTGGAAGAGCTTGATGAGGAAGCTGGTGCCCCCCGGCGGGTGGTGGTGGGTTTGTGGTTCCAGGAGGACTTCGGCACGTTTCTCAGCTTGCTACTACACTCGTCCAGGATGGGGCATAGTCTGCTTTGGAAAAAGATGGGCTTCAGAGAAGCTCCCCAGTACCACTGTGTGCCCATTATTCCCCCAAGGTGCCAAGGAAGGGTGGTGCCCTGCGTCCCGAGTGATGTGTTTTTCCTGTGTCCAGGTACAAGCTGGAGAGTGTAGCTGGGAGACCAGCTGTGAGGCGCGTGGCACGTGCAAAGGCGAGCCAGGAAGAGGAGAAGAGAGAGGCTGACTGCGGTGGCAAGAAAGGTAATGGCAGAGCTGATTAGTGTCCGGGGTTTGTGCCTTGGCCGCCAGGGCTCCTGGCTGGGGCATCAGAGCCAGGGTGCCAGTGTGATGGCTCGGGCAGCCTGAGGCACTAGACGTGATGCTGCTTAGCCGTTCTGGGAAAGCTCATGAGGGAAGCAGGCCTCAGGGCAGCCCAGCCCTCCCACCTGCAGTGGATGCCTCCGAGTTACACTTTCCCCCACTTGCAAGGGGAATCCATGCCCTGGTGTGCATTGGAAGCTACTCGTGTGTTGGAGGAGGCGGTGCAGAAAGGAGTCAACCGTGAGGCCAGTCAGAGGTTGGGCCTGGAGCTGTAGGTAACGCAAGGGTTCACCTGTCTCAGGGATTCGTGTGTTTGTCTCTGAGGGGAAGAGTCACCTTGAGGAGCTGGTGAAAAGTCTGGCAAGCTGTGCCACGACTTCCTTTCATTTTCAAAGCAAGGTGTAACCTGTCTTTCTGAATTTCTCATCCTCATGCCCAGAACAATGCCTTTGCCTTGACGGTGTCAAGAGGGGACCTGTCGGCATAGGAGAACAGTAGAGAGATCCAAGACTGTGTTCCCCTTGAGTGAGCTTCCTGCCCCCAGAGAGACTCTCTGAGGTCAGCAGCACATGCCCACAAGCCCCCTTTTCCAGCATGTGACTGGGCTAGAGCATGAGAAAAGCAGTAGCAGAAGAAATGATGCTGCACAGTAAAAACGGCAAGTTGGAGAGGAGCCAGCGTCTGGACAGGCCTAGGAGTGCCCGGGAAACAAGGCTGGAGGCATGGGAGTTTTACCACAGGCTTGAGGAGATTTGCATATCCTTCCTGTTCCAGAAGTCTCCACAACACTGTCCCAAAGTGTCTTCTTGTCTCCTGCTTTCAGGAAATCTTCCTGGCAAGCACCTCGTCTTGCAAGAGCAGCCTCCTCAACGCAGAGCAACTGCGGTCACTCTGGAGAAGGGAAGGGGAGACAGGGGCAAGGGCAAAGCTGCTCCTGGCAGGTGAGACAGTTGTGGAAGTGAGCCTGTACTCTTGGGGTTGTTTGAGGGAGACCTTTTCTTTGGACACCGTGTTTCTAGCAGCTCTGACTGCCTTTGAGCATGTGTCATCCTGACTGCTGATGCCTTGGTGGCTGGCCAGCAGCCAGGGAGTTCTTGGGAGACCCCCGTGTTTGCTTCCTGTTTCTCCGGCCTCTGCCTTCAGGTTACAAGGTTTTTGGAGACTCGGTGCACACGTAGCCTGTGGGAGATGAGTGCCCTTTTCTGAGAGCCTTCATGTTTAAGTACCCAGCATCGCTTTCTGCTGGGGACAAGAGTACTGGGGGCCTATAGGCATTGTCTGAGGATGGGGGCAAGACTGAATGCTCTTGCAATGCCTTTCAAAGAGAGGAGATGTTTGTGGGAGCTTGGTCCCATTCTCTGGGCTGTTGCCAAGGGGCAACGAGTCCCAAGTCAGAATGGCTTAAACATGCGGGAGCTCTTTCTTGGAAGGGGAAGCGTGTTGCTTTGCATGGCAGAGTGAAATTGCAGTCATCCTGGCACCCAGGATACAGAGCAGAGAGTCTTGTCCAGATTTCAGTTTGACATGGTGAGGCTGAAGCCTTCTCCTTCCTCTGAAAAGTTGTCTTGTGGCTGGCCCAAGAGAGTGGCAGGGACAGGTAAAAGGCAGGCACGCTTTGCTGCCTGTGTAACTTGCTCCCTCTTGGGCCCTGGCTCCCCATGATACTACATTTGACGTGCCCAAACACAGAGTATTTTGGACCAGGGAGCAGTGCTAAATGGAAGTGCCAGGCAAGGCGGTGGGGTCGGGGGGAGTGGTGTCTCTCAGAGCCTGTGCCTGCAGAAGAGCTGGCCCCACTGCTTGCTGTGTCAAGAGGGAGCCTGGATCTGGGCATCGTGAGGATTTTTGTGGGCATGCTTTGTTGGTTTAATGCTGGGGGCATTTCAGCCTGGGGGTCTCTGTGCCTCTGTGGAAATGAACACGTGCATTTGAACCCAGGTGCTTGCCCTGCAGAAGTGCCATGTGCTGCAGAAGCAAGAGCCCAGCTGGTGAGCTTGGGGTGGAGACCAAACTGCCCCTGTGCTCACACCGCCTCCCGCTGCTGTGCGTTTGCAGTGTGCTCGCAGCCGCGCAAGGGAGCTCCTTGAGCAAGGTGGAGAAAGGCAGGAGGAAGGCAAGTGCGGAAGGCAGAGGCGCAGAATCGTCAGCAAAGCCAAAGCCAAAGCGAGAAAGGGCATCACTGAAGGCCACGAGAGAAATGGAAGAGGCTGAGAGGACCCAGGTACAGGAAGCGTTTTTAAACCTTGAGACAGGAAAAGCCTTTCTTCTACTCTGGGGGATCTGAGGCTCGAAGGTGCTTCGGGGACCTGTCCCAGGTGCCTTGAAAGGCATCTAGAGGAGGCCAAGAACCATCCGGAATGGGCTCTGTGGTCCAAGAGAAGTGCTAGTGTTAGTAAAGGGCCGTTGCGGGTCTGTTGGGTGTTAGGGAAGCAGGAAGTGAGGCCATGTGCAGTCCCGGTAAGGGTAAAACGTGAGGTCTGCCTGGCTCTTTAGGGTCATTCTGTGTGCTGTGCTGAAGCCCACAGCAGGGCTGCAGCCTTAGCTCCCGCTCAGCCCACAGCAATTCCTTCCCGTCCTTTGCTCTGCTATATGCGAGCTCTGTGCCTGAGTGAGAGGGTCTGTCTGGCAGTGGTGGTAGGCCTTGGTGAGGCTGGGACATGCCCTAAGGGCAACTGCAGCATCCCTGCCTGAGCAGGGGTTTCCGCTGCCTTGGGTGCCTGAGGCAGCAGCAGTCTTGGGGGCTGCTGAGGACCCAGCTCCTGCAGTCGCTGGATGCTGTCGTGCAGGATGTTCAGTGTGTCCGAGTGAGGAGAGACCTAGCATGCAAATGCTGCTCTGATGCCAATGCAGATTCGGCGGATGTCACAGACGCTGACAAACCTGCGGCCTGACCTCCACCTGCCGATGACCAGCCAGGATGAGAGGGCCGAGGATCCCCCTCGAGCGAGAAAGCCGAGCATTGAGGATGTGTACATCTACCACCTGGGGCCAGAGGAGGAGGAAACAGTGTTTGTTTACTTCTCCCACATAGACAAGAAGAAAGAGCAGCAGTCCTCAGAAGAGACAGTCTGCGGAGTGAGTGTGTGTGATTGTGAGGGTGAGAGCGGAGCTCGGGAGGGCTTGTGAGGATTGTGTGCTCTGAGCTGCTGAGCCTGGCAGCAGGCCTTGCTTCTGGAGTTCTGCTCTGGCAATGGCCATTCTCTCTGCTTGTTGTTGATGTGAGGAGTGAGGCCCCGGTGGGGTAGTGGGGTCCGGTGGGGAGCAGCAAGGATGCACCGGTGACGCATGAGTTTCTCCCGGAGAGCACCTTGAGCTCCAGCGTTTCTGGGTTGTCGCGCTGCTGCAAAGTGCTCCTGTGGGGAGTCGCTGGTGGGTGTTGTGGTGTGGGCAGCAGCAGTGCACAGTCGGAAGGTTGTCTGAGAATCTGTGTGCATGTGCAGGATTCGTCCACTTGCTGGATGATGGAGGAGTGGGAGATATATAAAGGAGAGTCATCTGCAAGCTACAAGGCCAGTGGCACCTGCCTGAAAAGGTACGTGTGGCCCAGGTGCAGCAAGGCCTGTGGCATTTGGATAGCGGTGCCCGCCTGCAGGGTGAGAAAGACACGTTGCTGGGTGGTGGAGCTGTACTGGCCCAGGAGGCTCTGCTTTTGCTGGGCATGGGAACGACTCGGGTAGACCCTGTGGGCAAGCACCTCTCAGCATCCTCCAGCAAGTAGGAAAAACTTCTCTGGAGCTGTGGACTGTAAGTCCAGTTGGGAGTGTATGTGCACAGGGCCTTTGGGAGAGAGGAGGGCTCCATGCCGAGTGTAAGAGAGAGTGTGTGCCCGCTCTCGCAGGATGCTTTCCAAGCCAAGTGTGCGTGTGCTTCGAGCAGCAGCGAGCAGCCTAGTGCAGGAGGCAGAGAAGAGTCAGGTGGAAGAGGTGGGAGGAAGGAATGCTGCTGCGGAAGCGGAGTGCCTCAGGTGCGTATCTCCCCAAACGAGTGTGGCTTCCCTTTGTGCAGTGCCCTTGCTTGCCCGCCCGGCAGCACGGGGGAAGGAGGGTCTTTTGCGGAGAGGTGTGAGGGGACAGCGAGCAGCAGGCTTGCAAGTCTGTGTGCCTGGATGAGGTGGCCCTTCCACCAAAGGCTGAGTTGTTGGTGCCTCAGAGGAGGATTTCCACATGGGCCAGGAGTGCTGGAGGAATGCCGAGTCAAAGGGACAGAGCAGTGGGCATTGCCAGTGTTTCAGGTTTCCTGAGTTCCCTAGAAACTTCTTCTTTGGACTACAGGCTGTTTTTATGCCTGGCACGCAAGAGTGCAGGGATGGGTAAATGGTAGGCATGCTTTTGTCCCTTGAGCACTTGCTGCATTCTTGCCCGAGGGTCGCCAGTGCAAAAGCATTCTCCATGCCTAAACCCGGAGGGTTAGGAGCATGGAGCTGTGGTGAATGCAACTGCCAGGGTGGGGGTGTGGGTTAACGGTGTCTTCCGCGGCCTGTGCTTGCAGAAGAGCTGGCTTCTGTCTGTGCTGCCTCAGGAGGGAGCCTGGATTTGGGCATCTGGAGCTTTCCTCTGGGCATGTCGTGTAGGCTTGCCGTTTCAGCTGGGGCTGATGTCTGTCTCTGTGGGAGTGAATGCCTTTAGTTGAAGCCACGTGATTGTCGTGCAGAAGTGCCTTGTGCTGCAGAAGCAGGTGCCCAGCTTGTGAGCGTGGTCTGGAGAGCAAAGTCCCGCTCTGCTCACACCAGACCCCCGTGCTGTGTATTTTCAGTGTGCTCCCAGCCATCCGCAGGAGCTCCTCAAAGAAGCTGGAGAAAGGCAGGAGGAAGCCAAGTGCGGAAGGCAGGCTGCCAGCTGTGAGCCCTCCTAATAAAAGCCAAGAGAGGGCAGGGCAGGTATGTGATAGTGATTGAGGTGGTTCTTGTGCCACAGGGGCGTGTGGCAAAGCGCGGTTCTGCGGGCAGTGGGTAGAAAAGCCCTCTTCCTAAGAGTTCTTTCGAGCCCGCCGTGACCTTTCCAGGGGCTTGCTTGAAAAAGCGCAGGCTGAGCTGTCTTTTCTCTCTGCCTTTGCCGCTACTGCCTTCTCAGGAATCCCATTTGAAGCCCCTCTTTGGCCCTGCTCTGAGTGGAAAGGTACGTGCTGGGCCTTTCAGGAGAATGAAAGGAGAAACCTTCTGTTTCTCTCAGTGATCCCTTAGCTCCTTGGTCAGAAGAGAGCAGGCATTTTCTGTCTGGCCAGTACTAGCTTTTGTGCCTGAGACCGCTGAGAGGAGTGCTGAAGAGAAGGGGCCGAAGAGGGGGTGAGAAATTACCTTTGGGCCCTGGAAAGAAGCAGATGCCAAGAATGCTGCTTGCCGTGTCTTTTCTGTGGCCCTCCAGCCCACAGGCTTCCCGTCTGTTCTGCCGGAGCAAAGAGGTCTCTGGGCATGCTGGTCTGAGGCGGAGGAGAAGAAAGAAAGGGCAGCTCCGAAAGCAAAGGCAGAAGCGGAAGAGTCGGAGAGGACCCAGGTACAGGAAGCCTTTCTAAACCTTTAGCCAGGAAAGGCCTTTGCCGTACTGCAGGGGACCTGCGCCTTGAAGGTTCCCCAGGGATGCAGGGTTGGAGGTGCCTTGTTGCTGCCGAGGAGCGGGGCAGGGGCATCGTGACTTTGCTAAAATCTGAAGCCCCCGGGAGCTGCACCTTTCCCTTTCCCGTGGGTTTTGCTGAAAAGACAAGCAAGGCAAGTGAAGAGAAGGGAGCTCGTTTGAGGAATGTTGGAAGAGGAGCCCAGTATTTCCCCTGGAGGTCTTTTCCTGAAGAAAAGAGGCCTAAGAGGCAAAGGAGCACGAGGAATGGAGTGTGTGGTCCGAGAGAAGCGCCAGTGTTAGTAAAGGGCCGTTGGCGGTCTGTTGGGTGTTGGGGAAGCAGGAAGCTGAGCCCTGAGTGCTGAGGACTGCTGCTGCTGGTAAGAGCAGGGCTCACAGGGGGTGTTTAGGGTCATTCAGTGTGCTGTGCTGAAGCCCACAGCAGGGCTGCAGCCTTAGCTCCCGCTCAGCCCACAGCAATTCCTTCCCCTCCTTTGCTCTGCTCTGTGCGAGCTCTGTGCCTGAGCAAGAGGGTTTGCCTGGCAGCGCTGGTGAGCCTTGGTGAGGCTGGGACATGCGCTGAGGGCTGCGTGGAGGCGGCTGTGGCCTTTCTCCAGTTACAACTGCAGTGTCCCTGACTGGGCAGGGGTTTCCGCTGCCTTGGGTGCCTGAGGCAGCAGCAGTCTTGGGGGCTGCTGAGGACCCTGCTCCTGCAGGCACCGGCTGCTCTCATGCAGGATGTTCAGCGTGTCCGAGTGAGGGGAGACCTGTCATGCAAATGCTGCTCTGATGCCAATGCAGGTTCGGCGGATGTCACAGACGCTGACAAACCTGCGGCCTGACCTCTGCCTACCCTTGACCAGCCAGGATGAGAGGGCTGATGATCTTCCTCGAGCGAGAAAGCCAAGTGTGAAGGATGTGTACATCTACCACCTGGGGCCAGAGGAGGAGGAAACAGTGTTTGTTTACTTCTCCCACATAGACAAGCAGGAGAAGAAAGAGCAGCAGTCCTCAGAAGAGACGGTCTGCGGAGTGAGTGTATGTGATTGTGAGGGGGAAACTGGAGCTCGGGAGGGCGTGTGAGGCTTGTGTGCTCTGGGCTGCTGAGCCTGGCAGCAGGATTTCCTTTTGGAGTTCTGCTCTGGCAATGCAAATGCCTTTCGCTCATTCTTGATGTGAGGAAAGAGATCCTAGGGAACAGCAGAGGCCACTGGGGAGCTGCAGCTTTGCCCTGGTGATGGACGCATCAGTTTCTGCTGGAGGGGATGGGGGGAGGTTGCTTGCGCCGTATTGAGGTTGCTTTCTGCGTTGCAAAGAGCCCCTATGAGAAGTTGTCTGTGGGCTGTATTTGCTTACGGGGCTTGAGGCTGAATATTGCAACTACTAGCTTAAGATTGCTGAGTGTCTGGTGCAAATCAAGCAGCAGAAGAAATAGTGTGCTGCAGGAAGAATCAGCGCGGCTGGACCCCCATCACCAGTCTTTCTCTGGGATGAATGCAGTGCAGGTGTCCTGCTGTGCAAGTCACTATTCCCTTTGGTCCTTTATGTTGTCAGGAGGGATCAGAGCTTGCGGGAGAAGTGCCACTGGGAAAGCAGAGTGTCACTGGCTGCTGTGTTGGTGCTTGTAGAGAGGCTCTGAGTGTGCTTGGAAGGGAGATTAAAAGCTTCCTTGACCTGTCTTGCAGGTTCAGCAGAGAAGTGAAAGGCAGGCAAGGGTTCGGTCAGGCTCCTGCCTCCCTGCAGCTGCGGAAGAGGAGCTCGGAGGGCAGCTTTGTGAAAAAAGGGCATGCTTTCAGGATGTCGTCAAGCACACCTTGTCATCAGATGAGGAAGAGATTGTGTATGTTTTCTTCTCCCGCATAGAGGAGGAGAAGAAGAGAAGAGCAGCTGAGAGGCGGGAGACACAGGAGAGGGAGTAAGTGTGTGCCAGCTCCAGGAGAAGCCTGGCAGTGTTGAGGGGCAGTGAGGGGCACCCCCGGAGGTGCCAGAATGCCAGGGCCAGGGCCACTGGTTTGAGTCAGGCCTTGATACTACGCACCTCTCCGCAGCCTCGGTGCGTTCAGCCTCAGTCTTGGCCGCACCAGACTCAGTCTCAGGCTGACCAAGAGCTGACCAAGGGCCTGGGGTGGAGCCAGGGCACTGGCTCACATCACAGTGAGCGTGGAAATGCCCTTCAGAAGCACATCCAGACACGCACGGCTGGAAATACTCTTGCTGTATTGCTCTCTCTTTCTCTGTGTGCATCACCCTTAGCATCTTCCTTTCTTGTTCTTTAGCTGTGAGGAGGAGAGTCACCTCCCCAGCCAGCAGGAGAGGCCCCAGTGACTGCCAGCCATCCTGGAACACACGGAGAACTTTGTTCCTGTGGATTAAAGCACCTCTCCAAATGGCCGTGACTGTTTCCTTGGCCTGTGAATGTCAGCGGGTCCAAGAAAGGAAAGATCAGGAGCATGGGCTTGAGTGTCCGTGCCTGCTCGCAGGGCAGCTCTCTCCTGAGGTCATGCGGTAACTGTTTGATGGAGTCAGGGATCTTTGATCCGGCTGGGCAGGCTCTCCGACGCCCTGGAGGACCTCCCAGCAGCTGTCCTCTGGCCTGCCTGCTGCTGGCTTATCAGCTGGCAGAGTCAAGAGGCACCTGCCAGGGAAGGCAGCGGCCATGTGCTCTTTTCCTCCTGCTCACCCATAAGACTGGCCTGACCAGCCCAGCTGCAGCACCTTGCAGCCCCCGCAGGCCCTCTCTGCACAGAGGCAGAAGCCCTGCTCCTGCAAACCCACCAGCTGCTTTGCTCCTCTTGGCTGCTCTTGCTGCTGCTGAGCCCTGCTCTGCCATCAGGAGCTCAGCTACCACTGTCACCCAGGACATCCTGCTCGGTCACCAGTCTCAGCCTCTCTCCAGCTCACAAGTCAGGCCGAGGATCGAGCACACACTGGACTGTGAGTGCTGTCCTCTCCCTCCATGTTGTGCTCAGGGTGAATGAAGGACTCACCCTGCCATGGGCGGCTCTGGCAGAGCTGTCTGCACCTCAGGCACATGTCACAACAGTGCCCACGTCCCCACACAGGTGCTGGAGCAGGGACTCAGACGGCCTCTTTCACTGCCCCGTCGCACTGTACCCCTTTCTTCTCCCTCTTCAGGAATTCAGAGAAGGACACGCACAACTACCCAGCACAGCTACACGCCCTTGCCTCTTCTGTCCTTCCCATCAGGGATGGGCATGGCACAACCATCTCAGCTCAGGTTCTCCGCGACACGTGTGCAACCTCCATAGTGCTCTTCAGCTTCTCTGGCCATCCCGCATGGTCCAGAAAGGATGTCCCACAGCAGCACGCATGTCCCAGCCACCAGCAGCTCTGCTGCCCCAGAGTCTGCTCTCCAGGGATGGACCTGCAGAGAATTTGCCTTTTGTAGTGACTGAGCTCAAGTGAGAGGAGGGAGCAGAGGAAGTGGCCAGCCATCCAAGAATGTTTGAGCCCATGTGCACAGTGCAGAAGGGGTGAGCAGGGCATCGCTGTAACCCTTTGGCCCCCTCTTTGCCCTGCTCTTCAGGTCAGTTGGTATTCTTCAACTTTGTGTGCAACAAATCCAGCTAGAGCACGTGCTCCTGGACTTTTGGCTCTGTTTTTGCACGCCAGGGCTGTGCAACAGTGAGAAGTCTGAACAACGCGTCCTGTGTTCTTGAAGGCAGTGCTGAGTTGCAGAGCCCCACACTCTCCCGTTGGGTGTGAGGAGGGGGAATGTTCCCTTTTCCCTCTGGGTTTCCCAGGTCAGTTCCTGGGGTCAGAAAAGAGCACTCCCTGGGAGAGTCCCAGCACATCAAGGGGCTGGTGCAGGCACGTCCATGAGATGCTTTGGGAAAGCTTGTGGCATTCTCTTGTGGCTCCTCATGGTTCCCTTTCTTCTCTCCTTTGGAGGGGGACACAGGGCAGAAGGCACAGCAGTCACTAAACCTGGATTTACTCTGTTTTAGCTGTAGTCAAGTGTGTGCCTTGTGCTCCGTGGTGATCCTAGCACTGCTGATCTCCTCCCCATTCCCTTCCTGGGTAACACTCCTCAGCAAGACCCAGCTCTGCACGCACGCACGCATACACACACACACACACGCACACACACACACAAACACAGGTGTGACTGGGAAGGTCAATGACACCAGCCCTGCCAGCAACAACCCCTCTGTTCACAGCAGCCCAGGTTCAGGAGACAGCCCCCTCCCCGAGCAACTCAGCAGCCTGAAGCAGAGGCACAGGATTAGCGCAGCTTCCTCTGCACTGGTTCAAGGGGACCATGAGCAAAACCCAGGCTGCCGGGCAGCACAACTCCCCAGGCACCCCACCAAGAGGGCACCGTTTCTAGGTGGGCTCCAATCAGCCAGCTTTTGGTTAGCAGCTGAACACGCTGCACCACAGAAAGCCCTACCAGGGGCCCTCCCGGGGCAGCTCTGGCATCAGGACAGTCGGGAATGGGACCAGTGCTGCAGGAATGGGAACGTCCCTGATCCCAGGCCTGGTGCCAGCCTCAGGGGAGGGCACGCTGCCCTTCAGCAGCTGCTGGGTGCTGGTGGGCAGAGCAGCGCAGGCGGAGGCCTGCTGCCCACCTCAGGGCTGTGGACAGCTCCCTGGCCAGGATCAGAGCACTTGCTCCTATGGCCCCTCTGCCGTGCACCCAGGCGGCACTTGGAGCTGTGGGCACATCACCCTGGAGAGGACATTTCCCTCAGCCCACTGCCTCCTGCTGCTGCTGCTGGCGACAGGTGTGACACACACAGCAGTGCTGCACGGGCTGGCAGAGGGGACTCAGGGAAGGGGTTTGTTCCTCTCCATCAACCCTCCCTGGGAGGGCCAGAGCATGCGAGCAGCAACCGCTACAAGACTCTCCTCCTGCCCCCTTCAGCTGCAGAGACAGTGAAGGGGCAGCACTCCATGGGGCAGCCCTGGCCCAGGAGCAGCGCCAGCTAAGAGGCAAGCCCAGCTTCCCCCATGGCAGCCCGCAGCCCAGCACGAGGCTCTGAACGCTGCTTTCTGCTGAAGCTCTCAGAGCACCAGCAGACAACAGGCCTGTGCTCGTCAGGGCCATGTCGTGGGAGGAGAGTGCCCCACACACCATGCCCCCTCCCACAACAGTGACTCAGATCACCTCTGTGACTGCGGCCTGAGAGGCCATCAGCAGGCAAGCAGGCGGGTGGGCACTGTGAGCTCAGCGGGGGCAGCACAAAACCCCCAGCAGAAAGGAGAGCTCCTGAAGAGGGCGGAGGCAGAGGCAGGGAAAGGTGGCATGGCTGGCAGCTGCTTTGGGAGGTCACTTCTCTTGCAGCAACCTTTTGGGGTTGCAGGCAGGCAGGCACTGTAAGGTCATGAAGCGGGTGAGAAAACCTTCCCCATGGAGAGGAGAGCTCTGAGGGGAGGGGAGAGGCACAGGAAGGTAGTGGGGGATGACCCCAGAATGATGACCATGTCACTTCTTTTGCACAGTGGCAAGATCTGAGGATTTGAAATTATAACTCTGATACGGGAATGACAGTCACATTTATCATATACATAAAAATATAGAATATATATTATACTACATACCCCCAATATCTAAAATAACCTCCTCTCTATATACTATATTATACTACATGGCTCCGATCTCTAAGATAAGCAATTCTTGGAGGTGACAACATTCATCTGGAGAACACTCAACACCTGCCACTCTGCAGGCAGTGTGGCTTTGTCCATTCTCCTCCTACATGCATGCAAAGCAGGACATCTCAGCAAAAACACTTTCACTTCAGTAATAAGAGCTTGCAAGCCCCTGAGGAAAAGCTGCACCTGAAAACAACTACTGGTCTAACAGGGCAAAGAGTAAAACACATTCCTCCCCAAGAGACACAAGCAGCAGACACATCACCCTTCCTGGGAAAGCTGCATGCATGACTACCTCTCTGAAGTGCTTGTACACCAAGGCATGCAGCATGGGGAATAAACAGGAAGAACCGGAGATGTGTGTGTGGTCGCAGGGCCATGATCTCGTTGCAATTACAGAGGTACGGTGTGATAGCTCGCCTGACTGGAATGCTGTCATGGATGGCTATGTGCTTTTTAGGAAAGACAAGCCAGGAAGGCGAGGTAGTGGGGAGTTGCCCTTCATGTGAGAGAGCAACTGGAATGCATCGAGCTCTGCCTAGGGGTGGTGGAGGAGGAGGCAGTCGAGAGCTTATGGGTGAAGAACAAAGGGCAGGCTAGCATGGGGGACACTGCCGTGGGTGTCTACTGCAGGCCACCTGACCAGGAAGAGGAAGTCAGTGAGGCCTTCTACAGACAGCTGGAAGGAGCCTCACGATCACAGGCCCGGGTTCTCATGGGAGACTTCAACCAATAAGCACGATTGCAACCCTGGAGTTCAGGAGGGCAGACTTTGGGCTCTTCAGAGACCTACTTGGAGGAATCTCATGGGTTAAGGGCATAGAAGGAAGGAGGGTCCAGGAGAGCTGGCTAGTATTCAAGCATCACTTCCTCCAAGCTCAAGAGCAGTGCACCCCAAGGAGAAAGAAGTCCAGCAAAGGGGGCAGGAGACCTGCAGGGGTGAGCAAGGAGCTCCTGGCAAAACTCAAACAGAAGCAGAAAGTACAGAGAATGTGGAAGAGGGGACAGGCTACTTGGGAGACTTATAGGACTGCTGTCAGAGTGTGTAGAGATGTAGCAAGGAAGGCGAAGGCCCATTTGGAGTGGAGTGTGGCAAGGGATGTTAAGGACAACAGGGCGGGCTTCTTCAAATACATCAGTAGCAAGAGGAGGGCTAGTGAAAATGCGGGCCCACTACCAAATGGGGCGGGGGCCTGTTGTAGTTAGATTCCCGGGGGCCAAACATCCGGTTTGGCCACCCAGCACAAACTCACACACAAACACTGTTCAGTAGCAAGCAGTTTATTAGTAGATACTTACAAACAGACCGACCCGATGGTAATCTCAAGAAGGAGATTCTGGAAGCCACAGAATCTATATGTATCCAACTGCTGTTCTTTCCCACGGATTTCCAAGACCTTGTTAGTTACTTATTTGTATGCCGCTTAACACAGCGGTATTGTTCTAGGCACTAAAAAGTTACAACACTAGACCATTCTCACCGAGTATCAGGTAGTACAGATACAAAAGTTACAATACGGACCATTCCCATGAAGTATCAGGTAGTACGGATACAGGGCCCTGGTGACAAAGGCTACAGAGAAGGCAGAATTACCGAATGCCTTCTTTGCTAAAGTCTTCACTGCTAACGGCAGCCCTCAAGAATCCCGGAGCCTGGAAGCAAAGGGAGAAAGTCTGGAGAAAGGAAGACTTTCCTTTGGTTGAGGAGGAGAGGATTAGAGATCTGGGCAAGCCTGACATTCACAAATGCATGGGCCCAGACGGAATGTGCCCACGGGTACTGAGGGAGCTGGCGGATGTTGTTGCCAGGCCATCCTCCCTCAACTTTGAAAAGTCCTGGAGAACTGGAGAGGTGCCTGAGGACTGGAAGAAAGCCAGTGTCACTCCACCCTTCAAAAAGGGCAAGAAGGAGGACCCAGGCAACTATAGGCCGGTCAGTCTCACCTCCATCGCTGGAAAGGTGATGGAACAGCTCATCCTGGATGTTGTCTCCAGACACATGGAGGAAAAGAAGGTGATCAGGAGTAGTCAGCATGGATTCACCAAGGGGAAATCCTGCTTAACCAATCTGATAGCCTTCTCTGATGGCGTGACTGGCTGGGTAGATGAGGGGAGAGCAGTGGACATGGTATCCCTTGACTTCAGCAAGGCTCTGTATCCGTGCTACGTGATACTTGATGGGAATGGTCCGTGTTGCAACTTTTGTATCTGTACCACCTGCTATTTGGTGAGAATAGTCTAGTGCTGTAACTTCTTAGTGCCTAGAACAATACCGCTGTGTTAAGCGGGATACAAACAAGTAACTAACAAGGTCATGGAAATCTGTGAGAAAGAACAGCGGTTGGTCACATATAGATTCTGTGGCTTCCAGCCACAGAATCACCATGAGAAGCAGTCAACATGAAGGTCAGAAGCTGAAGAGTAGTGAAATAGCGACCCCCAAAGTCAAATGTGGCCCCGAAATAAGTCTGCACGCGTGTGCAGTATCAGAGCCCGGTTATGCAACCGGGGCGGAGGTGGGCTAGACTCCCTGCACTTGCTGGCCCCAGGTGCCGGGACTCTCGCCTACTGCAAGTAATCATAAATGCCGGAGTTTTCCAAAGGAGGGTGAGGCTGCTACACAACAGAGGACCACGTTGCCTCCTCGGGGACGCCCGAAAAGATTGTGCCTGCCGACTCTCCCTCTCGCCATGCAGACGATCGGGACAAGCATTGAGGTGGTCCTTCTCGCGATTACCATTGGGTCGGTCTGTTTGTAAGTATCTACTAATAAACTGCTTGCTACTGAAGAGTGTTTGTGCGTGTGTGTGTGTGAGTTTGTGCTGCCTGGCCAAACCGGATGTTTGGCCCCCAGGAATCTAACTAGAACAGGCTCTTGACACTGTCTCCCCTGACATCCTCCTAGAGAAGCTCAAGAAGCGTGGGTTAGATGAGTGGACACTGTGGTGGATTGAGAACTGGCTGAAAGGCAGAGCTCAGAGGGTCGTCATCAGTGCTGCGGAGCTGGAGGCCTGTGGCTATTGGAGTTTGCCAGGGCTCAGTACTGGGTCCCATCCTGATCAACTTCTTCATCAATGACCTGGACGAAGGGACAGAGTGGCTCCTCAGTAAGTTTGCAGATGATACCAAGCTGGGAGGAGTGGCTGCTACAGCTGAGGGCTGTGCTGCCATTCAGAGAGAGCTGGCCACGCTGGAGGGCTGGGCGGCGAGGAACCTCCTGAGGTTCAACAAGGGCAAGTGCAGAGTCCTGCACCTAGGGAATAATAACCCTCGGCACCAGTACAAGCTGGGGGCTGACCTTCTGGAGAGCAGCTCTGCAGAGAAGGACCTGGGAGTGCTGGTGGATGACAAATTGACCATGAGCCAGTAATGTGCCCTTGTGGCCAAGAAGGCCAATGGTATTCTGGGGTGTATTGGGAAGAGTGTTGCCAGCAAGTCGAGGGAGGTGATGCTGCCCCTCTCCTCAGCCCTGGGGAGGCCTCATCTCAAGTACTGTGTCCAGTTCTGCATTCCCCAGTAGAAGAGAGACATGGAGCTGCTGGAGAGAGTCCAGCGTAGGGCTACAAAGGTGATCAGAGGGCTGGAGCGTCTGCCCTCTGAGGAACGTCTGCGAGAGCTGGGCCTCTTCAGCCTGGGGAAGAGAAGGCTGAGGGGGGATCTTATCAATGTGTATACTTATACATCCTCCCTTATACATCCTGGGGAGGGTGTCAAGGGGATGAGGCTAAACTCTTTTCAGCTGTCTCATGCGAAAGGACAAGAGGCAATGGGCAAAAAATGAACCACAGAAAGTTCTGCCAGAGTATGAGGAGGAATTTCTTCACTGTGAGAGTGACAGAGCCCTGGAACAGGTTGCCCAGAGAGGTTGCGGAGGCTTCTTCTCTGGAGATATTCAAAGCCCACTTTGATGCAACCCTGTCTAACATGCTTTAGGTGACCCTACTTGAGCAGGGAGGTTGCACTAGATGATCTCCAGAGGTCCTTTCCAACCTTACCGATTCTAGGATTCTATGATTCTGTGATTCTACGGAGACGGCTACAGCTTCCAGACAGCTCCCACGAGGAGAGGGCTGGAGCTTCAGTTAGGCTCCTGGCCAGGGCTGGAGGTGCCAGGGCAGACTGCTCAGCGGAAATGAGTCCTACTCAGTGCACGCCAGGCCCTGATGTTCCAGGCCACAGTTTCTGCAGTTCCCTCCTGCAGTCGCTCCAGTTTTGCAGTGCCTCCCTTGAACTGGCACGGTCACAACTGGACACAGGCGAGGCCTAGCAACTGTGGCGTGTCAGCTCACATTGCTCCATGTGCTCGCTCTACAGGAGCTGACGCAGCAAGCACACAGCTAAGAAGGAGAGGCCAGAAGGAGAGCAGACCACTCTGTGCTCACGCTGACTGCCCCTCTTGTCTAGTCTTCCACTGCTGCCAGCAGGTGCAGAAGGCAAGAGCCAGCCAAGCCCTCCAGCAAAGCCAAACCCAAATCCTAACCCAAGCCTTGTGCAGACCACAGGAGAGTGGGACTGGGACTGCTGTGGCTTCACACTGGCTTAGGTACTTAGCGGGGGATGTTGTGTGTTTAGAAAATATGAGTGCATGGCACTCAACTCTGCAAAGATCCTTGGCAGCGTGTTCCCTGGAGCATTCAGACACTTCTTGGGGAACTTCCTTGAGCAGTGCAAGCTACTTGGTACTTCTACAATGCACTTGTCGTGTGTATAGTCAGGCAGGACCGCCTTTGGCCACACTGCCTGCATGCAGGCAGCTCCGCTGCCTTAGTAGTTACTATGTGGGTGAGGAGTGGGAAAGGCAGGACAGCCTCAAGCCCTCTGGGTCTCCCACCACCACTGAAGAAGGGAGAGAGTGGGCACACTCTTGCTGAGAGGCCTGCTTTCAACTCCTCTGCTCTGCCCGCTGCAATGTATTCCCTGCCTTGGCGTGCTGCTCTCCCATGAAATGAGAACTTGCAGGCTATCCACTCAGCTGCAAAAGCTGCAGCTGCACTAGCTGGGGCTTTCGCTTGGAGTCCAAGGACCCTGCCCTGCCCCCAGAGCCAAAGACAGGGCCCATCTTTCAACGCTGCCAGAAAGGTCCTTTCCTCAGGAGAGATGCAAGCGGAACTAGCACTGCAGGAGCTGAGGGCTGAGGCAGGCTCACTGGCCCTGCAGAGACAAGGTGGCACATGCCTCTGCTACAGATCACAGGACCTGTGGAGGATCCTTTTCAAAGAGTCTCCTTCCTCCTTTACTCTGCAGAATGTTCTCAGAGCAAGCCGAGTGCCCTCAGACTTCCTGGATGCATAGCCATGCTTTGCAGAGACCCAGCGCCTCTCCTGCCTCTCTCTTCAGATGCTCACCACGCACATGCCCTATAGTCTGCCTCAAGAATCAAGCTCCGGGTGGGGCAAAAAAACATGAACGAGAGCTGCCACATCTTCTCTTTTTATTCCGGATTACAGAAACTCTCGTCTTGTGGCTCACCTGGTAGTTCTGCCTTGTCATCACCCCATGAACCTGCACTCGATAAATGCACGTGTACCTGGGGTTCCCCTAGTTGCTCTGCACCTGGAATTCGATGTAGCGGAAGGCTCTGGGCAGCTGCTTCTGTAAAGGAAACGGAGGCAGCCATCATTGCTCGGGTGGAAAGAGCGACAGCACAGCAAGGGCGCTTCCTCTGCCAGCCCCATCCCTGCTGGGGAACCAAACGCAGCCCTGGCAGAGGAGGCAGCCGTGCTTCCCCTGCCACAGCCACAAGGCACAGGATGCTTTGGCTCATCCTCCACGCTCTGTCGTCCAAGCACTTGCAGGCAAACCTCAGTCTGCTGCTCGCGTCGTGCCCACACGCACTCCCGGTACCTTGAGGTGGAAGGTCTGAACAGCCTCCTGGTCCACCTCAAACACAAAGAGCCCCAGGAGAGTTTCTGCTGCTGCTTCCTCATCCACGCCCTCAAAGGCAAGCGACAAGGGGAGAACGTCATGCTCAAGCAGAGCTGAAGGAAAAGTGTCTGCTGAGGTGCAACCGGGCAACCCTGCCTCGTGTGCCGCTCCTCTAGCAGGAGCCGAGAAGAGCTTAGTGTGGGTGTGGGTGAGGCTGCTCTGAGCAAGCGCTCCAAGACCCTTGGCCAGAGAGCATTCAGCAAGCCCGAGTGGCATACCACCACCGTGGGCCACCCCACGCAGGGGATGCAATGCTCTGCAGAAACCAGCCCACGCTTCTCTGGGAGAAGTCGCCAGGAGAAACAAGGCTCCTTTGCAGCTTTCGGCCAGGGCCGCAGGGCCTCGTTCCCTCCCCGCCCTCCGCGGAGGTGCAAGGCAGAGACTTACGGAGACAGCAAAATCTTTGGGGGCGCTGCTGACTTCCCCGGAAGGAGAGACTGCCTTGGAGATGTGCTCCACGGTGACAGCCATTGGCCAGATCTCCTCAGGCAACCGAATGACCACTTGGCCCTCTGCTCCTTGGAAAACCCAGCACTGTCCGGGGGAAGTAGGCAGCTGAAACCAGAAAGCAGCCTCCTTCAGTGGCAAGGCACTGCAAGAGCCCACAGAACTGGCGGCTTTGCGAGCAGCACAGGCCTGCCTTAGTCTCTTGGCTGACATTCTGCATGCAAAGGCACACCAGTGGATGAAAGGGACAGGAGGGGACTGGTCAACTTAATTTCAGAAGATGGGCAGATGCTAACACTTTTACTTCAGTAATAACAGCTTGCAAGCCCCTGAGGAAAAGCTGCACCTGAAAACAACTACTGGTCTAACAGGGCAAAGAGTAAAACACATTCCTCCCCAAAAGACACAGGCACCACACACATCACAAAGCCATTCACAGCAGTCCCTGGCCCAGGAAGAATTGCACAGCTACTGCTGGGAAGCAGGTACCAGAAAGCAAGACAGACAATACAGCTCTGCCCCGTGAACTTCCTGACCTGCGCCTACGCACCAAACATGCAGAGAGCTGTAAGACTCCAGGCCCTGCCCCAGACACTTCACAGCAACAGAACTTCCCCTCCTCTTTCCTCTGGGCAAGACATCTGCAACTGTTGAGGGGCTTCACATGCCCGGCTCAGATGACACACTTGTCTCTGCAGACATAACCTGCTGAACTTGCACAGAAAAAAAAAACACAGTTGCCTCTATTCAGGTGGTGTGGATTTTCCTAATGGAGAAGGGAGAACAGAGGGAGAAGCTTCCTCTGTGCTGGTTTCCTGGCCCACTTGCCCTCTCAGCTGGTACACTAAGAAGAGCAGGAGATGCTGATGGGCTTTCTCTAACAGCTTAGCCTCCTTAGCACCACTTAGGGCCCCTGTGAAGAGGAGTTCCAGGTCCTTTTTCCAGTCAAAGCTGTGCTCTCATACACAGGACTCCAGGCTCTGCAGAACCACTCCAGATAAAAACAGCTCCAGGCGTCTCTTTGACTTGTTTGCTTCCGGCAAGGGCTGCCTGTTGGAAACAAAACACAAAAAAGCATTCATTCATCTCCGTCTTTTAGGCCAACAGAAAATTGCTGCAGAAGCATCAAAGGACACTCAACAACTGGGCAAGACAGTGTCCGTGGATATTCTCTGCAGGGGAAGCAAAGCATCTGTCGGAGAAAAATCCCAAATCTTAACTTTACATGCGCAGTGACAGGCTGTGACCAATAATGCTGATTGGCAAAGGGACCCAACCAGTCAAAGGAGATGTCCACGAAACCACAAGCCCCTTGCTCAGCAGAGCTCAGAAGAAGTAAAGCAAACATCCCGAGAAAAGCGACAGGAAATCTGAGGATGGAATTTCGTTCGGCCCTTCTGTAGATTCATGGTGTCCTTAGAGCCCACAGAGCGGGGGTGCTTCTGGAAGAACAAACACCAGGAAGGTTATCTAAAGCTACTGCATCTGGCTGCGGAAGCTCCCAGGCCACAGCCTGCCGGAAGAAGAGGCTAAGGAAAAGAATCACTATATACGGCCCTGCTCCGATTCTCCCTCCGAGGCGGTACAAGTTCAACACTGTCCAAGAGAGCACCAGGCTGAAAAAAACTCCCGTTGAGCTCAGTAGCCCATCTGCTCTGCCAAGCTCTTGCTGTAACCGTCCTCACTACCTCTACATCAGTGGCAAAGACATCTAAGGATGCCAGGCCAGCTAGCGATTGGTGTTAGGCCACCTAACATACCTGGAAACGGCTGGTTCAAACACTTTGCTGCTGCCAAAACGGGAGCAGGCAGCTGCCTGAGAGAGCTCCAGTCTCAGCTTCTGTTCCCACGCTTCGGTGCTTGCTTGCTTACTACAGAGTTGCCTAGAAACACTTGTCACCCGCTCCAACTCACCTAGGTTCTTCAGTATTCTGAGTATTCTTGAGTATCTGAGGTGTGACTAACTGTGCGCAGCATCACCACACAAGACGTACAGGTGCTCTCGGGAATACTGTGCTTCTCAAGGCTGAAAATCAGAAGCTGCCCACGGACACGGCTGAGATCTGCAGCGGCAGGTCAGCAAAGACCTTTGGAAAGCAAACTCACACACACTCTCCAGGGGCAGCATCTTCCCCGGCTTGCCTTCCTCAAAGGCAGCAATGAGCCCTCTCGCCGTGGCCTGAAAAGACACAGCTCCAGGAGACAAAGTCCTCAGCACACTAACCTCTGCGCAGCAGGCAGCTGAAACAAGGCCTCTCAAGCCTCCGAAGCTAGAGCTTGGAAACTGCAATAGTCTTTCAGAGCACAGCATCACTGCCTTCCTCGGTTTGCTGCTCAGTTAGCCACAGCAGCCTGGTGTTTTGTCTCACAGTGCTTACTTTGAAGGGCAGCGTTCTTTCCACCTGTTTTCATGGCAGGGCTAACAGGTGCAAGAAGCAAGAGCACAAGCTGACAGAAGTCACCAGGACTAGTAAACACAAGAAAGCAGAGGAGCAATGAACACAAGGACAGCAAATGCCTCGTCTCCCACAGCAGGCTGCAGCCCTCGCAACAGCGAGCTTTCAGCCAACCACAGCAGGCATTCTGCGCACCAAGGCAGCTCAGACAGTAACCTGGAAGGTCTGGAAGGTGGTCAGCTGCCACGGCAACTGAACTGACAGTGCCACGGGAAACAGAGGTGACCACTCGGGAGTCCGACAATCGGATCTGCAACAGCATCTTCTGCTTGTGGAGGCTGCGTAAACCAAAAACACCCTTTCTCCTCAGGCCACAGCACTACTCTGCAGCCTTTAGGAAGACCTTCTTTTGCTAGCCCTTTCCAAGCCCAGTGCTAGCAAGCAAGCACAGCCTGACTAACAGGCAATGCAAAAACATCTTGATCATGCAGACAAGTGCGAGAAGGATATTCTGCACACACAATCAATAAACCAGCACGATTTCGGCATGGCTGCTTTCAAACTCTGCAACCACGTGCTACTGCTTCCACGCTTAAAGAGATGCAAGAAAGCCACAGAGGTGCTTTGCTTTGAACAAGCGTTAAGAAGCTCAGCAAAGACTCCCTAGATAGGCCTGCAGGTGAGACTCAGACTGATCATGCTCATTTCCACAGTCAGGCTTGTACTTCTCATCTCAGTCCTTATCACAACTGAAAGGCAAAAGATGCATCGTGTAGCTCACCAAATGCCTAAGAGGAGACTCAACACATGCTGCAACCTTGTACTGTGAGTCAACTAAGCTGATGCATGGTGGGCTTTGAAGTGTTACACTCAACAGGCAAGAGGGGAAGAATTCAAAGAGCGCAGTGCAGAGTGCTCAGAATGGCACAGCAACAAAAGACATGACAGCAGGAATCCTCCCTGAAAGTGCCATCTGCCGAAGAATGCTGCCCCTTCCCAGGGGAAAAACAACTGGCACAACAGCATTCTTCACTCAACAACATATACGGAAGAGGGCAAATATTTACGGCTGAATATACTCTATCATCTTTCCCTAAAACAGAAATGATAAACAACAGAAGCTTACCTCTGCACTGCCTTGCTTCACTGGTTTGTCCTGCTCATGGGACTCTTTAGTCCCTTCATGTCTGCAGGCTGTTCCGCTGCTCTCCAACGCCTGCGAGAAGCACAGAAAGACAGAACTCAGCTCTTGTCACTGCTGTCCCAGTCGATTCTGAGGAATCCACCTCCTAGCTACGAAAGGCTTTTTGCAGTGCTGCATCCGGCTACGACCTCTGTTGCCTGCATGAGCAGGGGAAAATATCCTGTCAGCACCTAGCACCATTCTTCCAGAGCAACAAGGTGAGGAGAGAAGGGAAAGCTGGGCTCCTTTCCCACTTTCTTCCTTCAACGCACAGCAGGAGCCCTTTCTTTCTCTGCAGCACTTTCACTACCTGGGACACAGGCAAGCCACCAGCACCTCCTCTGTCAAGCGCTTGGGCATCTACTGCGGAGGAATACTGCAAACCAGGTGTTATCCTGCAAGGCAAAACTTGGATGTTTCCAACCACCCTTGCACCCAAAGCACTGTTAGCTCACTCTGACTAAAGACCACCTCACTGAGTGACAAACACGTCTTGAAGACGTTCACTTGCATTCTAGAGGCTAGTCAGGAGGCGGATTATCCTCCGTTGGAAGGGAGCACAAGTAGAACCATGCAGACTCTGAAGACCAAGCAAACACACACACATTGCACTGCTTCCTACATGCATCCCTTCGCCTCCAAAAATAGCTATTTTTGTCACCAAGCATCCACCTTTGCAGAGGGGAGACCTACAATGGACACTCATGCTATCCCATGGTGCTTTTGAGGCAGGCAATCCAGCAGGGTAACAGAGAGCCCAGCTGGCCCCAAAGATCACCGCCCTTCATAGCTGCACTGAAAGAGGGCAACGTGTTGAGAGAAAAAATTCAAGCCGACTTGTAAGGAGAAATAAATGTACAGAGCTCTATGCTTAGGCGTGCTAGTGCAGACAGCTAATCCTGACTGCCTGAGGAGAAAGTCTCAACTCCAACAAACAAGCCTGTGAAAGTTCATGAGAACTGAAGTAGGGCAGCTGCTAGCGGGTTCGTTCTGAGACTCCACACTGGCCCGTACTAGCCATTTTGCAACAACAGAGGGTGCTTCTGGCTCTCCAGCAGAGCTTCTCAGTTGCACCACAAGACAAGCTTTCCTCAAATAAATAGTAATGCAAACAATGCAACCAGGCTTGTCCAGAAAAGCTGCAAGTCACTTACTTCTTTTGGAAGCTCTGCCATCACAAAAAACAACCCACCAACAAAACTGCCAACAGTTACAAAGGAATTAGTTAAGAATTTTCTGTAACTCCACGATTAAGCTAGGGAAAAGGCGCCCAAGGGGGCACCAGGGCTTTATCATCTCCCGTCCCTGCAAGCGGCCAGCCACTACAAAGCAATGGTCACTGCTGTGAGGTGAGAACACAGTTCAGCCTACACCACAGAAACCCACTGGCACACTAAAGCCTCTCTCATACACTTTCGAACACACATTTTCCCTTTCACATGAACCTTACAAAGCCACTTCAGCCACAGCGATTTTTCTTTCTGCCTTTTCTTTCTTTCTTTCCAGGCACACCTTGCTGCCTCCCATAGCTTCCGACAGAGGCACAAGGAGCAGAAGTGCTCTGGCTGATTTACATTTCCTCCACCTAAACATTTTAGGCTTTCCGCTCAAATGCACTGGCTGCTGCCCATGGCTAGAGGCACACAACCAGAACACAATGCCTGGACTACAGGTCACTCTACTGACATGAGATCCCTCCTGCTGGCAGCAGAAGTAGAGTAGCCTCTCACATTCACGCAGCACGGTAACATCAGGCCTAGGGCTAGCTCCCACGACACCTCCTCAGGCCACGGGACACACAGGTGGTCACAAAGAGAAAAGAACGGATGAAAAGCCACACAGTTGCAGTCACAAGGACTTAACAGAAGAGCCAGGGTTTTCCGCAATACATGACACCTACGAACAATAAGGCGTCTTCATTACTTGAACGATGGGTAACCCCTCCCTTTCTCCTCCTTGCGCCAGTCTGGCCACGCTCTTCCACCCAGGCCTCCATGGGCAGAACCTCCCACCAAAACACAGGAAGGCCTCTCTACCGGCAGCTACTGACACCGCTGCAGCATCTCAGCAGCACCCCACACACCTTGCCCACTCAGACACAGCTACTTCTCCCACCACCACCACATCTCTCCCCCCTTTCTCACAGGCCTTCCAGCAACACCCCTTCGAGCACCCAACGCTGCTTTCTCAGTGCTGCTAGCAACAATGGACTACCCAGGCTGAGATGTAAAGCTTGCCTCCTTCCTCAAGGAAAGCGACACGCTAAAGAGTACTGAGCCACTGAAGGTCCAAAGCTAACGAGTTCATCCTGACCTTCTGAAAGCTCCAGGAAAAGAAAAGTCTACGTCCGACAGGGAAGAAAGACAGAAAAGCAACTCACAAATACCCACTTTAATAAGGTCCTGCTAAAGCTCTGCTCCGGAGCTCGGTCTGCGCTGCACGCTTCCTCACTAGGCAGAAGGCAACAGTTGCTGGAACTATTTTGTCAAGTGATTCACAGCTGATGCAAAGAGTAAGAAACACTGTAAGTCTTCTTCAAGCTTTCTTCAACAAAATCTCGTCTTTGCAGCTCTTTGGCTCCCAGTCCCAGCCAGTAGCATCACTACTGGCTAGTCTCACAATGTGACCTTCGGGGCTAACAGCTTAACTACGCGGCCATGCTTGTAAGGAATAAGGTTATTGGGGTTGAGGAATATTGGAAACGTTGGGAAAGACAGGCCATAACCTGTCAATGCTCTGAAAACACTCGCCGTGCAAGGGCTTGCTCACATCCTTCCCCTTTGCCCGGTGAGGACAGTTCATCACTTGAAGCTGAAGAAAAAAACACTTAAATTTTCACAGTTAATCACGAACTGAAAGCTGCACTGCCCCGCCACACTACAACACCAGCTCCTGCCTGTCTACTTTCCCCACCAGTTGCCCACGCACACCCAGAGCGTTTCTGCTTTCCACCAGGCCAGAGCATTCAGCGGCAGAAGCAGCAAAGAAAGCAGCTGCTCTGTTCCGCTCACTCCTCCACGGCTGCCTGCGGTGCCACCAGTGCTGCAGCTCTCACACCTCAGGCCTTCTCGGCCCCTGACAGGCCGCAGCGCAGCCAAAAACCCCCTCTGTGTCCCTGGGATGCTCACAGGCAGCAGCCGCCACAGCCCAGCACAGAGCTTTCTCACCCGCCCCTCCCCTCCTGTCCCCTCCCGTCCCCGAGTCTCGCCCAGGCCCCAGAGCAGAGCGGGGCCCTGCGGCAGCAGCGCCCGGCAGCAGCGTTTCCCCGCAGACGCTGCCCTGCAGCACAAGTGCCGCAGCCCAGGGCCAGCGCGGGCGCCGCTGCCCCTCGCTCACGGCCTGGGCCGCGGGCAGCAGCCACCGCCGCAGGCTCCACGTACAGGAGCAGCTGCCGCGCGGCAGCGTCGCTCTGGGCTCCCTGTGCAGCCGCCGCCAACGCCCGTCGCTGCCGCAGCTGCTTCTCGGCGGCCGCAGAGCGGCGCCGCGCCAGGGCCAGGCGGCGGCGGGGCCAGCGGGCACCTGCGCCGGCACCATGGCCACACGGGCCCCGCCCCCACCGCCGGAAGTGACGCCTCCCGCGCCCAGGACCCTCCCACCCGGCGCTCCCCCATTGGCTCCCGTGGGGCTGGGAAAGACGGAGGCGGGGCGGGCGTGAAAGGGTCGTCAGTGCGCGTGCGCTGGGCGGGCCTGGGGCCGCGGGGGGCGGGTCCCCGAGGGGAGGGGCGGAGCAGTGACGGGGTGGGGCGGAGCATGCGCACTGGCACGGAGGAGGGCGGCGAGGGGCGGGGCCGGGGCGGGGCGGGGCCGGGAGGCGGCTGCTGCGGCGCGGGGCGGCGTCTGCCGGCGCGGGGCCGCCCGGAGCCTTTAGCCGCGGCGCCGGGAGCTGCAGCGCCGGGGCCGAAGGCCGCTGTCGGGGCGGAGCGAGCGGCTGTGCGTGCGGGGGGGCCGGAGCCGCCGCAGCCCGGCCGTGTGCCAGGAGCGGCTGGGCGAGGCCCGGCCGGGCCTGGGCCGCCTCCGGCCCCACGGGAGCCCCCGGCTCTTGCGCCCCTGCTGCGGGCGGCCCCGTGGCTCGGAGCCGCCTGCGGTGGAGGCTGGTCAGGGCCGTCTCGGCTGCGCGGGGACCCTCAGCATCAGTGTCAGCACAGGAGCTTCACCCCCCCGCTCCTCCGTCCCACACCGGGAGCCCCAGGGAGCCCCAGAGCAGCCCCAGAGCAGCACACGCAGGGGAGAAAGGAGGGGAAACGCTGTGATGCAGCTGCGGGGGGAAGCCCAGGCAGCAGAGACCGCCAGGCCCTCGGCACAGCACACCGAGCAGCGGCAGGGGAGCGGCACCCGGGCCCGCGCCAGGAGCCGTGCCCCTCTGCTCTGCCGGAGGTCTGGCTGCAGCGCAGGGGGCTGGTGGCCTGGCCCCGGGGCCTGCAGTGTGGCGGCTCTGCGGGTGGCAGAGGGCACGCGGGTCTTGCTTTGAGGGGGATGGCTGCACGGGAGGGGTGTGTGGGCGTTGGCCAGGTTCCCCCTCCCACAGCATTTCTGCTTGAGTTTCCGCTCCTTCTGTGGCCCTGGCTCCAGTGCCTGGAGCTTTTCCTGCAGCAGCTCTTTCCCTGTGCTGCGTCTTGGCCCTGTCTTGAGTGCTACCTTCTGAAATAGCAGCATGTGCTGAAGGAGAATGAGTTTCCAGAGGGATGAAGTTGCCTTTAGCACAAACTTCCCAATTTCTTCAGCAGGACTTCAGTAGCATCTTGACGGCAAATATTCCGTGTGTCCTACGAAAGCTGCAGTTCTGTTGTAAGAAGTCTTTGTGCATCTGATCCAAGAGGGAGAGAGCGCAGCAGTGATGGTACCAGCTGCCCTGGGGAGCCTACCTTTGGCAAAAGCATGATTTCTGTTGAAAAAAGACCAAAGTATCCCTGGAGCACCTGCTATTCTTTTGGAAAGGAAATAGAAAAACCAAATACCAAAAAGGAAAAGAGCCCTTAGAAACTGCTTTCAGTCTCTGTTCCTGAGGCAGAAGTTTTCAGAAGGCTTCCTCTTTGTCTTAGCCGACGTACTGCTTTGACTCCTGCCTTCTGCTTGGTGGGGAGGTGTGCAGCTGAGAGTTTTTGAAAGACCTAGTTGCTGAGCCCTTCTTGAGCAGTGGGTTATTTCCCAGTGTGTGGATGGGTTGCATTTCCATCCTTCTTAGTTCCTCACCTCCTAAGGCATTTCTACCCCCGATTTGAGTGTGTTCGGAGCGGAGATCTGTGGAACACCTCGGAGGGTCTCTTGTGTCTTAAAGATGGTCCTTCGGGCATCTTTTTGAAATCCTGAGAACTTGCATTTAACCTGATGCCAAGTGCCAGGTTGACAGCGCTAAGCGGGGATTCCCTGCCAGTTTTCTGCACAAGCAAACTGCCAAGGGCAGGACCGTGGTTTCAAGGTGCCGGAAGAATGTTTCAGTCACCGCGAAGGAATTGGTGGAGGTTTTGTGGCAGTCAGTTGTCAGCGCTTCCTGCCCCAGTGACGGCAGCCACGTCGGCTGTGTTGCCGTGGGGTGAGCGCAGCACCGTGCCCACCGCCCTCCCTCACCACCAGGTTTCGTGCACGGGGCCATGGCCGGGTGAGAGCAGCCATAATGCCCAGCCCAGGCAGGACCTCCAGTGGGGTTGTCCCTGCCGCACGACCTGCATGGGGTCAGGGGCAGCCCCCGAGCATCCCATGCAGTGCCTGCCTCCAAGTGGGCGAGGGGGGCGTGGGGACGAGTATGGCTGTGCCCCTCTGTGACACGGGCTGTGCTCACAGGGGACATCCCGTGTCACAGTGACCGCTGCCCTCTCGCACACGGACACAGCCTCTCCACACACGTCCTGGCCAGGCTGGCGGAGCCTAGGCACTGGAGCTGCTCTCAGCACCAGTCTGCTGCGAGGAGCTGCCAAGGCCGATCGGGAGTCAGCGAGGGGAGGCCGGGGCAGCACGGGCTACCGTGAAGTGTGGAAGAGGAGGAGGAAGAGGAGGCGGTGGTGTTTCCTCATCACCTCCTGCTGTAGGGGTGACCCAGAGCAGGGAGGAGAAGGATGGAGCTCTGGGACACTGGCCACGGGAGGCAGCGTGGACAGCGGGTGCCAACGCTTCTCTTAGAGGGTAAGAAGTTTGGGAGTGCTTCCCCGGGAGCTGTCACAGAGATCATTAATGCTGAACATGGCTGTGGAAAGTGTGCTTGGAGGGAGCTGGAGGCTTCGGCCAAAGCCCTGACTGATGGTCCTCTCTGGCTCAGGTGCCAGTGTGGCTGCCAGGACTCCTGCGTCCCAAGCATGATGCCCTGCCATCTCGTGGCACCGCTGGGCAGAAGTCCCGGTGGTGAGGGACCCTGCTGGCCTGGCAGAAGGGGCTCGGGCAGCCCAGCTCCTGCTGGGGGAAAGTACTGGAGCTGCTGCAGTAGACGTGCAGAGCCTGGGCATGCAGGGATGCCATACGGGGAGACTTGCCCTGCAGGGGAGACCCTGCGGATGCTCTGAGCCCCTGAACTGCCATGGGCACAGCATCGTGCCCTCGGTCGTGGAAATGCATTGCTAATATCCCGAGGGAGGGGGCCGCCCTGTGAGAGCTGCGTCTGGAAGGAAAGGAGCCCTGCCTGAAGAAGGCTGAGGGGTCCTGCAGCTGTTGCTGGGCTCTGGAGAGGCTGCTGGGAACACCTGTGCTGCAAAGGAAACCTTGGACTTCTGTTCAGCTCAGCAGGGCTTTTTGGGCAGGATCCCAGCCACTGCCTCTACTCCTTCCCCTTGGTTCTCCTTGTAGCTGCAGACTGGTAGAGCAGGCTTTGAGCTCGGGGCACACTGTGGATGTCCCATGGAAAGGCGTCTGCGTGTTAATGGCTCTGTTTCAGCTCCAGAGCCCTCCAGGGAGCAGCTACAAGGTTCTCACCTCAAGGTGGTTCCCACCTTAGCTGCTGAGTGCCTGTCGGCACTGGGCTGACATTGGGGAGGGGGAGGCTCTTTGAAGACGCTTGCACTTGCCATCTCCTTGCTTCGGCATGTGCTGAACGGTTGTGAGGTGGCCCACCCTAGCATGACGTGCCTTTCCCTTATTTTGCAGAGCGCCTTGCTATCTGGGAAGGTGTATCGGACTACATTGTACGGCAGCTGATGCTGAACCAGGTGGGTTTGCTGTCCTGGGCCTCCCCAGGAAAGCCTTCTTGTGCATGTTCTGTGAGGGAAGGGATGACCTCTCTGCTTTTCCTGGTAGTTTGGAGAGGGTGAAGAGGAGAGGGGTGAACATCTCTAGTAAATTCTTCCAAAGAACCTCTCCAGGGCTTCTCCAAAGCGTTCCAAGGGTGGGCAGGCCACCAAGCACCGTTGCCATGCGCTCACAGGTTAGCAGCCTCTCCACCTAAGAGTCTCATACGTCTCCTCTTCTTTGCTGTTTTCAGGGAGTCCGAATTATTCGGCTTGGGACCTTGGACGTTGTTACTGAGCAACTTGGGGGTGGGAAGGCTGGTCTCCTGACTGTTCGCAGACCCGTCTTCCGCCTTGCGCAGAATATTGCAGCGGTTCACGGCCTCACCCACCGTGAGGCCTACGCTCCTGGTAAGAAGACAGGTGGAGACTGTTGCTTGCCGTGGGGACCTCTCTGGGGAGTGCACAACTGCTGTTTGTCAGTGACTGTTAGAAACTGAGAATTGCGTCACCAGGTCCTGAGAACAGCTTCCGATTTTTTAAAATAATCCAGACATCATTATGCGCATTGCAACAACACTCCCTCTCTGGATGTCTTGCTTGAACAGCTGTGCACTTCTGAGGTGCTGAGGGTAGCTGGAAGGCTCTGACGGGCTGCGGTGCAATGCTTGTGTTCTCCTTCCTCCTTGAAGCCATGAGACATGGCACAGCTAAAGCTCTCCCAGGCTGGAATGCACAGAGTGGAGGAACTTGCCCCCCTTGCTGCTCTCCTTGTCCTGCCGTCATGTGTCATGTTCCTAGGAGATGGCAGGGACCCGTTCCTTCTAGCTGTGTGGGGAAGAAAATGTTGCAGTACACTTGGCACACGCGCTTGTAGAGTGCTTGGGAGTTGTCCTGGGGAGGGATGGTGTCAGCTTCCCCCATGAGCTTTTCCCGCACGTTAAAGAAGACAGCCCCGAATCAGGGTCCTGCTTGGAGAGCTCCAAGCTGCTGACACTCTGGTCTTGCCTGCTCAGGCGCTCTGTTAGTGACTGTGTGGCTCTTCTGCTGCTTCCTAGGTCACAAGCAAGCTGAGCCCCTGAAGTATGCTCGCATAGCCTCGGACATCTCTGTGCCTCGGAAAAGAGTGCAGGCCTGCATAGAGGAGACCGTGCATCTTTTCTGCCGCTGCCTGGAGAGCGGGAAGAATGTTGCCTTTGTTCTGAAGCACGTTGGCATGCTTGTCATTCAAGGAAGCAACGTGAAAATGAGGTTCTACAGAGACTTGCTGCAAAGGCTGAATGGGACGGCACAGCTGGTAGCAGCTTCTCTTAGGGTACCGTTTCCATTTCTGTGCCGCTGCTTCTAGTCCTTTGGAAATCCTAGCCAAGTGGATGGATTTTTACTGGCCTGCCACGACCTTTCTGGGCACCCGCATAGCTGTGGCCTCGAGTACCGGCAGCTCCCTGCCCCGTTCTTCTGGAACATTCTGAGACCTTGGTGGCAGAGCAGAGCCTGGGAATTTCTGTACTGGGTCAAACCAACGCTCCCTGCAGCCCAGGGTCCCGTTGTGATGTGGTCTGGGAAAAAGATCAAAGGAAAGGGCAGGCTGATTATGTATTTTCTTCCTGGAGATCTCGCCTTCCAGCAAGCTACAGTTTAGCGCCTTTTTGCGTTAGGATCATGTTTGGATTGGTGACGGGAAGCGGAGACACAAGCAGACCAAGGCCCAGCTGGCAGCAGACCCCTTTTGCCGCTGTCACTGTGTTGGTCTAGTTGTGCTGAGCAGCTCTTCCGAGGGCCCCTGGAGGCGGAGGAGCCCAAAGCAGGGCTTTTCCTGATGTGTGCATCTGCACGCTGCTAGTGGTGGCCACAGAGAACATTATTGCAGCCCATGCTCTTCCCCAGGTCTGTAGCTGAGCCCCGTCCTTCCCGTGGGCTTTCAGGTGCAGCCAGAAAGAGGACATGTGAGAGCAGTTCAAGCTGAGCCCCTTAGGACTAAGCTGGAGATGCAACTTAGCCGTAGCCCGGCCCTGGTTCCCAGCTCTGTCTCTTCCTTCCGTCCGAGTCTGTGGTGTCTCTTCAGGCCATTCTCTGGGCCAGGGGTTTTCTGCCGCCTTTGTTCCAGGGAGTCCCAGGGCAGGACCCTCAGCAGCCCCTTGAGTACACCGCAGAGGTTTGGCCCTCCCAGTTGTTACCCACTGTACAAAGGCAAAGGCTGGGCTTTTTCTCTCACCACCTCAGGGGTGCAGAGGCAGCGGCCTGAGTGTGAGGAGACCCTGGGGGGGGGGGGGCGGGTTAATGCCACCGCTGAGCCGCCCTCTGTTCTCAGCTCACGAGGCATCAACTCAAGGCATCCGGGAAAAGGCAGCAGCCAGGAAGGCTGGCTAGTGCAATGCCTTCTCCTGTGCTTGCCTCCATCGGCCTCTGCGTTGGGAAAGACCTGGTGCCTGGGCTGCGTCTCTGGATTCCTTCCCTTGCCCAAAGCCTGCCAGTGCTCTTACCCTTGCTCACTGATTTCCCGGCAGCTGCTACGGTGTCTCCGTGAGGGGCTGTTGAGAGGAAGGCAGTTCTTTGTTGCAGCATTGCTGAGAGGAAGCTGCTTCTCTGAGCAGTGGGAAGATTTGCTGCCCTTGTGAGCCCTGAGCTACTCGTCTTGGCATCCTCTCACCTGTGTCTCTCGCCTTGCAGATGCCAGCGATGAGGGATTCAGTCCTCTTGGGCACCAGAACTGCTGCTTCTCAGACCCTTTCTGGTCGTGTCATTGTCTTTCCCGAGTGAGTACATTTGCTTCTTAGCGACTGGCTCCCACAGGAGATGGGAGGTGGTGTGCAACGGCAGCCGAGAGGACTGAGGTTGCAAGGAGCTTTCTCACGGGAAGGAGGGGGAAGGCCTGGAAGAGCTTGATGAGGAAGCTGGTGCCCCCCGGCGGGTGGTGGTGGGTTTGTGGTTCCAGGAGGACTTCGGCACGTTTCTCAGCTTGCTACTACACTCGTCCAGGATGGGGCATAGTCTGCTTTGGAAAAAGATGGGCTTCAGAGAAGCTCCCCAGTACCACTGTGTGCCCATTATTCCCCCAAGGTGCCAAGGAAGGGTGGTGCCCTGCGTCCCGAGTGATGTGTTTTTCCTGTGTCCAGGTACAAGCTGGAGAGTGTAGCTGGGAGACCAGCTGTGAGGCGCGTGGCACGTGCGAAGGCGAGCCAGGAAGAGGAGAAGAGAGAGGCTGACTGCGGTGGCAAGAAAGGTAATGGCAGAGCTGATTAGTGTCCGGGGTTTGTGCCTTGGCCGCCAGGGCTCCTGGCTGGGGCATCAGAGCCAGGGTGCCAGTGTGATGGCTCGGGCAGCCTGAGGCACTAGACGTGATGCTGCTTAGCCGTTCTGGGAAAGCTCATGAGGGAAGCAGGCCTCAGGGCAGCCCAGCCCTCCCACCTGCAGTGGATGCCTCCGAGTTACACTTTCCCCCACTTGCAAGGGGAATCCATGCCCTGGTGTGCATTGGAAGCTACTCTTGTGTTGGAGGAGGCGGTGCAGAAAGGAGTCAACCGTGAGGCCAGTCAGAGGTTGGGCCTGGAGCTGTAGGTAACGCAAGGGTTCACCTGTCTCAGGGATTCGTGTGTTTGTCTCTGAGGGGAAGAGTCACCTTGAGGAGCTGGTGAAAAGTCTGGCAAGCTGTGCCACGACTTCCTTTCATTTTCAAAGCAAGGTGTAACCTGTCTTTCTGAATTTCTCATCCTCATGCCCAGAACAATGCCTTTGCCTTGACGGTGTCAAGAGGGGACCTGTCGGCATAGGAGAACAGTAGAGAGATCCAAGACTGTGTTCCCCTTGAGTGAGCTTCCTGCCCCCAGAGAGACTCTCTGAGGTCAGCAGCACATGCCCACAAGCCCCCTTTTCCAGCATGTGACTGGGCTAGAGCATGAGAAAAGCAGTAGCAGAAGAAATGATGCTGCACAGTAAAAACGGCAAGTTGGACAGGAGCCAGTGTCTGGACAGGCCTAGGAGTGCCCGGGAAACAAGGCTGTAGGCATGGGAGTTTTACCACAGGCTTGAGGAGATTTGCATATCCTTCCTGTTAGAGAAGTCTCCACAACACTGTCCCAAAGTGTCTTCTTGTCTCCTGCTTTCAGGAAATCTTCCTGGCAAGCACCTCGTCTTGCAAGAGCAGCCTCCTCAACGCAGAGCAACTGCGGTCACTCTGGAGAAGGGAAGGGGAGACAGCGGCAAGGGCAAAGCTGCTCCTGGCAGGTGAGACAGTTGTGGAAGTGGATGAGGGTGAGCCTGTACTCTTGGGGTTGTCTGAGGGAGACCTTTCCTTTGGACACCGTGTTTCTAGCAGCTCTGAATGCCTTTGAGCATGTGTCATCCTGACTGCTGATGCCATGGTGGCTGGCCAGCAGCCAGGGAGTTCTTGGGAGACCCCCGTGTTTGCTTCCTGTTTCTCCGGCCTCTGCCTTCAGGTTACAAGGTTTTTGGAGACTCGGTGCACACGTAGCCTGTGGGAGATGAGTGCCCTTTTCTGAGAGCCTTCATGTTTAAGTACCCAGCATCGCTTTCTGCTGGGGACAAGAGTACTGTGGGCCTATAGGCATTGTCTGAGGATGGGGGCAAGACTGAATGCTCTTGCAATGCCTTTCAAAGAGAGGAGATGTTTGTGGGAGCTTGGTCCCATTCTCTGGGCTGTTGCCAAGGGGCAACGAGTCCCAAGTCAGAATGGCTTAAACATGCGGGAGCTCTTTCTTGGAAGGGGAAGCATGTTGCTTTGCATGGCAGAGTGAAATTGCAGTCATCCTGGCACCCAGGATACAGAGCAGAGAGTCTTGTCCAGATTTCAGTTTGACATGGTGAGGCTGAAGCCTTCTCCTTCCTCTGAAAAGTTGTCTTGTGGCTGGCCCAAGAGAGTGGCAGGGACAGGTAAAAGGCAGGCACGCTTTGCTGCCTGTGTAACTTGCTCCCTCTTGGGCCCTGGCTCCCCATGATACTACATTTGACGTGCCCAAACACAGAGTATTTTGGACCAGGGAGCAGTGCTAAATGGAAGTGCCAGGCAAGGCGGTGGGGTCGGGGGGAGTGGTGTCTCTCAGAGCCTGTTCCTGCAGAAGAGCTGGCCCCACTGCTTGCTGTGTCAAGAGGGAGCCTGGATCTGGGCATCGTGAGGATTTTTGTGGGCATGCTTTGTTGGTTTAATGCTGGGGGCATTTCAGCCTGGGGGTCTCTGTGCCTCTGTGGAAATGAACACGTGCATTTGAACCCAGGTGCTTGCCCTGCAGAAGTGCCATGTGCTGCAGAAGCAAGAGCCCAGCTGGTGAGCTTGGGGTGGAGACCAAACTGCCCCTGTGCTCACACCGCCTCCCGCTGCTGTGCGTTTGCAGTGTGCTCGCAGCCGCGCAAGGGAGCTCCTTGAGCAAGGTGGAGAAAGGCAGGAGGAAGGCAAGTGCGGAAGGCAGAGGCGCAGAATCGTCAGCAAAGCCAAAGCCAAAGCGAGAAAGGGCATCACTGAAGGCCACGAGAGAAATGGAAGAGGCTGAGAGGACCCAGGTACAGGAAGCGTTTTTAAACCTTGAGACAGGAAAAGCCTTTCTTCTACTCTGGGGGATCTGAGGCTCGAAGGTGCTTCGGGGACCTGTCCCAGGTGCCTTGAAAGGCATCTAGAGGAGGCCAAGAACCATCCGGAATGGGCTCTGTGGTCCAAGAGAAGTGCTAGTGTTAGTAAAGGGCCGTTGCGGGTCTGTTGGGTGTTAGGGAAGCAGGAAGTGAGGCCATGTGCAGTCCCGGTAAGGGTAAAACGTGAGGTCCGCCTGGCTCTTTAGGGTCATTCTGTGTGCTGTGCTGAAGCCCACAGCAGGGCTGCAGCCTTAGCTCCCACTCAGCCCACAGCAATTCCTTCCCCTCCTTTGCTCTGCTATATGCGAGCTCTGTGCCTGAGTGAGAGGGTCTGTCTGGCAGTGGTGGTAGGCCTTGGTGAGGCTGGGACATGCCCTAAGGGCAACTGCAGCATCCCTGCCGGAGCAGGGGTTTCCGCTGCCTTGGGTGCCTGAGGCAGCAGCAGTCTTGGGGGCTGCTGAGGACCCAGCTCCTGCAGTCGCTGGCTGCTGTTGTGCAGGATGTTCAGTGTGTCCGAGTGAGGAGAGACCTAGCATGCAAATGCTGCTCTGATGCCAATGCAGATTCGGCGGATGTCACAGACACTGACAAACCTGCGGCCTGATCTCTGCCTGCCGATGACCAGCCAGGATGAGAGGGCCGAGGATCCCCCTCGAGCGAGAAAGCCGAGCATTGAGGATGTGTACATCTACCACCTGGGGCCAGAGGAAGAGGAAACAGTGTTTGTTTACTTCTCCCACATAGACAAGAAGAAAGAGCAGCAGTCCTCAGAAGAGACAGTCTGCGGAGTGAGTGTGTGTGATTGTGAGGGTGAGAGCGGAGCTCGGGAGGGCTTGTGAGGATTGTGTGCTCTGAGCTGCTGAGCCTGGCAGCAGGCCTTGCTTCTGGAGTTCTGCTCTGGCAATGGCCATTCTCTCTGCTTGTTGTTGATGTGAGGAGCGAGGCCCCGGTGGGGTAGTGGGGTCCGGTGGGGAGCAGCAGGGATGCACCGGTGACGCATGAGTTTCTCCCGGAGAGCACCTTGAGCTCCAGCGTTTCTGGGTTGTCGCGCTGCTGCAAAGTGCTCCTGTGGGGAGTCTCTGGTGGGTGTTGTGGTGTGGGCAACAGCAGTGCACAGTCGGAAGGTTGTCTGAGAATCTGTGTGCATGTGCAGGATTCGTCCACTTGCTGGATGATGGAGGAGTGGGAGATATATAAAGGAGAGTCATCTGCAAGCTACAAGGCCAGCGGCACCTGCCTGAAAAGGTACGTGTGGCCCAGGAGCAGCAAGGCCTGTGGCATTTGGATAGCGGTGCCCGCCTGTGGGGTGAGAAAGACACGTTGCTGGGTGGTGGAGTTGTACTGGCCCAGGAGGCTCTGCTTTTGCTGGGCATGGGAACGACTCGGGTAGACCCTGTGGGCAAGCACCTCTTAGCATCCTCCAGCAAGTAGGAAAAACTTCTCTGGAGCTGTGGGCTGTAAGTCCAGTTGGGAGTGTATGTGCACAGGGCCTTTGGGAGAGAGGAGGGCTCCATGCCGAGTGTAAGAGAGAGTGTGTGCCCGCTCTCGCAGGATGCTTTCCAAGCCAAGTGTGCGTGTGCTTCGAGCAGCAGCGAGCAGCCTAGTGCAGGAGGCAGAGAAGAGTCAGGTGGAAGAGGTGGGAGGAAGGAATGCTGCTGCGGAAGCGGAGTGCCTCAGGTGCGTATCTCCCCAAACGAGCGTGGCTTCCCTTTGTGCAGTGCCCTTGCTTGCCCGCCCAGCAGCACGGGGGAAGGAGGGTCTTTTGCGGAGAGGTGTGAGGGGACAGCGAGCAGCAGGCTTGCAAGTCTGTGTGCCTGGATGAGGTGGCCCTTCCACCAAAGGCTGAGTTGTTGGTGCCTCAGAGGAGGATTTCCACGTGGGCCAGGAGTGCTGGAGGAATGCCGAGTCAAAGGGACAGAGCAGTGGGCATTGCCAGTGTTTCAGGTTTCCTGAGTTCCCTAGAAACTTCTTCTTTGGACTACAGGCTGTTTTTATGCCTGGCACGCAAGAGTGCAGGGATGGGTAAATGGTAGGCATGCTTTTGTCCCTTGAGCACTTGCTGCATTCTTGCCCGAGAGTTGCCAGTGCAAAAGCATTCTCCATGCCTAAACCCGGAGGGTTAGGAGCATGGAGCTGTGGTGAATGCAACTGCCAGGGTGGGGGTGTGGGTTAATGGTGTCTTCCGTGGCCTGTGCTTGCAGAAGAGCTGGCTTCTGTCTGTGTTGCCTCAGGAGGGAGCCTGTATTTGGGCATCTGGAGCTTTCCTCTGGGCATGTCGTGTAGGCTTGCCGTTTCAGCTGGGGCGATGTCTGTCTCTGTGGGAGTGAATGCCTTTAGTTGAAGCCACGTGATTGTCGTGCAGAAGTGCCTTGTGCTGCAGAAGCAGGTGCCCAGCTTGTGAGCATGGTCTGGAGAGCAAAGTCCCGCTCTGCTCACACCAGACCCCTGTGCTGTGTATTTTCAGTGTGCTCCCAGCCATCCGCGGGAGCTCCTCAAAGAAGCTGGAGAAAGGCAGGAGGAAGCCAAGTGTGGAAGGCAGGCTGCCAGCTGTGAGCCCTCCTAATAAAAGCCAAGAGAGGGCAGGGCAGGTACGTGATAGTGATGGAGGTGGTTCTTGTGCCACAGGGGCCCGTGGCAAAGCGCGGTT
This sequence comes from Rhea pennata, assembly GCF_028389875.1. NCBI lineage: Eukaryota > Metazoa > Chordata > Aves > Rheiformes > Rheidae > Rhea > Rhea pennata. Next base: position 1,698,505 of record NC_084691.1, on the reverse strand, counting down.
CTGCGGGCAGTGGGTAGAAAAGCCCTCTTCCTCAGAGTTCTTTCGAGCCCGCCGTGACCTTTCCAGGGGCTTGCTTGAAAAAGCGCAGGCTGAGCTGTCTTTTCTCTCTGCCTTTGCCACTACTGCCTTCTCAGGAATCCCATTTGAAGCCCCTCTTTGGCCTTGCTCTGAGTGGAAAGGTACGTGCTGGGCCTTTCAGGAGAATGAAAGGAGAAACCTTCTGTTTCTCTCAGTGATCCCTTAGCTCCTTGGTCAGAAGAGAGCAGGCATTTTCTGTCTGGCCAGTACTAGCTTTTGTGCCTGAGACCGCTGAGAGGAGTGCTGAAGAGAAGGGGCCGAAGAGGGGGTGAGAAATTACCTTTGGGCCCTGGAAAGAAGCAGATGCCAAGAATGCTGCTTGCCGTGTCTTTTCTGTGGCCCTCCAGCCCACAGGCTTCCCGTCTGTTCTGCCGGAGCAAAGAGGTCTCTGGGCATGCTGGTCTGAGGCGGAGGAGAAGAAAGAAAGGGCAGCTCCGAAAGCAAAGGCAGAAGCGGAAGAGTCGGAGAGGACCCAGGTACAGGAAGCTTTTCTAAACCTTCAGCCAGGAAAGGCCTTTGCCGTACTGCAGGGGACCTGCGCCTTGAAGGTTCCCCAGGGATGCAGGGTTGGAGGTGCCTTGTTGCTGCCGAGGAGCGGGGCAGGGGCATCGTGACTTTGCTAAAATCTGAAGCCCCCGGGAGCTGCACCTTTCCCTTTCCCGTGGGTTTTGCTGAAAAGACAAGCAAGGCAAGTGAAGAGAAGGGAGCTCGTTTGAGGAATGTTGGAAGAGGAGCCCAGTATTTCCCCTGGAGGTCTTTTCCTGAAGAAAAGAGGCCTAAGAGGCAAAGGAGCACGAGGAATGGAGTGTGTGGTCCGAGAGAAGCGCCAGTGTTAGTAAAGGGCCGTTGGCGGTCTGTTGGGTGTTGGGGAAGCAGGAAGCTGAGCCCTGAGTGCTGAGGACTGCTGCTGCTGGTAAGAGCAGGGCTCACAGGGGGTGTTTAGGGTCATTCAGTGTGCTGTGCTGAAGCCCACAGCAGGGCTGCAGGCATAGCTGCTGTTGAGCCCACAGCAATTCCTTCCCCTCCTTTGCTCTGCTCTGTGCGAGCTCTGTGCCTGAGCAAGAGGGTTTGCCTGGCAGCGCTGGTGAGCCTTGGTGAGGCTGGGACATGCGCTGAGGGCTGCGTGGAGGCGGCTGTGGCCTTTCTCCAGTTACAACTGCAGCGTCCCTGCCCGGGCAGGGGTTTCCGCTCTCTTGGGTGCCTGAGGCAGCAGCAGTCTTGGGGGCTGCTGAGGACCCAGCTCCTGCAGGCACCGGCTGCTCTCGTGCAGGATGTTCAGCGTGTCCGAGTGAGGGGAGACCTGTCATGCAAATGCTGCTCTGATGCCAATGCAGATTCGGCGGATGTCACAGACGCTGACAAACCTGCGGCCTGACCTCTGCCTACCCTCGACCAGCCAGGATGAGAGGGCTGATGATCTTCCTCGAGCGAGAAAGCCAAGTGTGAAGGATGTGTACATCTACCACCTGGGGCCAGAGGAGGAGGAAACAGTGTTTGTTTACTTCTCCCACATAGACAAGCAGGAGAAGGAAGAGCAGCAGTCCTCAGAAGAGACGGTCTGCGGAGTGAGTGTATGTGATTGTGAGGGGGAAACTGGAGCTCAGGAGGGCGTGTGAGGCTTGTGTGCTCTGGGCTGCTGAGCCTGGCAGCAGGATTTCCTTTTGGAGTTCTGCTCTGGCAATGCAAATGCCTTTCGCTCATTCTTGATGTGAGGAAAGAGATCCTAGGGAACAGCAGAGGCCACTGGGGAGCTGCAGCATTTCCCTGGTGATGGACACATCAGTTTCTGCTGGAGGGGACGGGGGGAGGTTGCTTGCGCCGTATTGAGGTTGCTTTCTGCGTTGCAAAGAGCCCCTATGAGAAGTTGTCTGTGGGCTGTATTTGCTTACGGGGCTTGAGGCAAAATATTGCAACTACTAGCTTAAGATTGCTGAGTGTCTGGTGCAAGTCAAGCAGCAGAAGAAATAGTGTGCTGCAGGAAGAATCAGCGCTGCTGGACCCCCATCACCAGTCTTTCTCTGGGATGAATGCAGTGCAGGTGTCCTGCTGTGCAAGTCGCTATTCCCTTTGGTCCTTTATGTTGTCAGGAGGGATCAGAGCTTGCGGGAGAAGTGCCACTGGGAAAGCGGAGTGTCACTGGCTGCTGTGTTGGTGCTTGTAGAGAGGCTCTGAGTGTGCTTGGAAGGGAGATTAAAAGCTTCCTTGACCTGTCTTGCAGGTTCAGCAGAGAAGTGAAAGGCAGGCAAGGGTTCGGTCAGGCTCCTGCCTCCCTGCAGCTGTGGAAGAGGAGCTTGGAGGGCAGCTTTGTGAAAAAAGAGCATGCTTTCAGGATGTCGTCAAGTACACCTTGTCATCAGATGAGGAAGAGATTGTGTATGTTTTCTTCTCCCGCATAGAGGAGGAGGAGAAGAGCAGCTGAGAGGCGGGAGACACAGGAGAGGGAGTAAGTGTGTGCCAGCTCCAGGAGAAGCCTGGCAGTGTTGAGGGGCAGTGAGGGGCACCCCCGGAGGTGCCAGAATGCCAGGGCCAGGGCCACTGGTTTGAGTCAGGCCTTGATACTACGCACCTCTCCGCAGCCTCGGTGCGTTCAGCCTCAGTCTTGGCCGCACCAGACTCAGTCTCAGGCTGACCAAGAGCTGACCAAGGGCCTGGGGTGGAGCCAGGGCACTGGCTCACATCACAGTGAGCGTGGAAATGCCCTTCAGAAGCACATCCAGACACGCACGGCTGGAAATACTCTTGCTGTATTGCTCTCTCTTTCTCTGTGTGCATCACCCTTAGCATCTTCCTTTCTTGTTCTTTAGCTGTGAGGAGGAGAGTCACCTCCCCAGCCAGCAGGAGAGGCCCCAGTGACTGCCAGCCATCCTGGAACACACGCAGAACTTTGTTCCTGTGGATTAAAGCACCTCTCCAAATGGCCGTGACTGTTTCCTTGGCCTGTGAATGTCAGCGGGTCCAAGAAAGGAAAGATCAGGAGCATGGGCTTGAGTGTCCGTGCCTGCTCGCAGGGCAGCTCTCTCCTGAGGTCATGCGGTAACTGTTTGTCTGCAGCTGTGCCCATGATGTGTCAGGGACCTCCTGCTCTCTGTGGGTGCCAGTCGGAGGAGTGGAGTCAGCCCTTTCATGACAGCACATCGCCTGCTGCAAGGGCATGCTGCCTTGTCAGGGAGGTGGGAAGAGCTTGTTTGGCCCTCGTGAGGCGGCAAGAGTTGAGCCAGGGCCTCTGTTTCCTGGGGCCAGTGCTGGTTGCCAGAGGGGAGCCCACTCAAGTATGGTGTGCCTGTTTGTTGCACTGAGGGCTTGGTTTTGGGGGTGTGAAGGGAATCCTGGGGATAGCAAGGGCTGGCATTGGAAGCTCACAACCGTGAGGGTGTGGCCAGGGTAGTCCCTGGCTGCCTTGGCTGTAGCGACCATGAAACAGTGGAGTTGCAGACTCTGAGGGGAGTGTAGAAAGAGAGTAGCAGAGTCCAGAGTGGGCACCTTATGTGAGGAAACTTCCCCCTTGTCGGGGAACTGGTAGGGGGATGTCATGGAAGCAGGTCTGCAGGGCAAAGGATCAGGGGAAAACTGGCAGGTATGTGAGGACAGCACCTACTAAGCACAGGGACAACCCTGCTTGATATGCAGGCAAATGAGCAGCAGTAGGACGAGACTGGCTTGACTGAGCCAGCACCTGCTGGTGGAAGTGCAGTGGAAAAAAAGGGAGCACAGAGGAGGTGGAAGCAGGGAGAGGCTACAAGGGAGGTACTAGAGCGAGAAGTCCTGGCTGTGCAGGGATGGTGTCAAGAAGGCCAGAGTGCGGCTGGAGCTGAGCCTTGCAAGGGACGTCAAGGAGAACAGGAGCTTCCTGAGCCAAAGGAGTAGGCTGAGAAAGATAGAGGTACCTTGCTGCATGGGGTGGTTGACTTAAGGAGAGGAAAGCACATGCGGCCGAGCTACTCTGTGCCGCCTTAGCCTCAGCCTTCACCAAAAGGTCTCAGGGCCCCTGTGCTTGTGGAAGGTGTTGAAGGAGGAGGAGAGCAAGCAGTAGTGGCAGAGGATGGAGTCAGGGATCTTTGATCCGGCTGGGCAGGCTCTCCGACGCCCTGGAGGACCTCCCAGCAGCTGTCCTCTGGCCTGCCTGCTGCTGGCTTATCAGCTGGCAGAGTCAAGAGGCACCTGCCAGGGAAGGCAGCGGCCATGTGCTCTTTTCCTCCTGCTCACCCACCAGACTGGCCTGACCAGCCCAGCTGCAGCACCTTGCAGCCCCCGCAGGCCCTCTCTGCACAGAGGCAGAAGCCCTGCTCCTGCAAACCCACCAGCTGCTTTGCTCCTCTTGGCTGCTCTTGCTGCTGCTGAGCCCTGCTCTGCCATCAGGGGCTCAGCTCCACTGTCACCCAGGACATCCTGCTCGGTCACCAGTCTCAGCCTCTCTCCAGCTCACAAGTCAGGCCGAGGATCGAGCACACACTGGACTGTGAGTGCTGTCCTCTCCCTCCATGTTGTGCTCAGGGTGAATGAAGGACTCACCCTGCCATGGGCAGCTCTGGCAGAGCTGTCTGCACCTTAGGCACATGTCACAACAGCGCCCACGTCCCCACACAGGTGCTGGAGCAGGGACTCAGACGGCCTCTTTCACTGCCCCGTCGCACTGTACCCCTTTCTTCTCCCTCTTCAGGAATTCAGAGAAGGACACGCACAACTACCCAGCACAGCTACACGCCCTTGCCTCTTCTGTCCTTCCCATCAGGGATGGGCATGGCACAACCATCTCAGCTCAGGTTCTCCGCGACACGTGTGCAATCTCCATAGTGCTCTTCAGCTTCTCTGGCCATCCCGCATGGTCCAGAAAGGATGTCCCACAGCAGCACGCATGTCCCAGCCACCAGCAGCTCTGCTGCCCCAGAGTCTGCTCTCCAGGGATGGACCTGCAGAGAATTTGCCTTTTGTAGTGACTGAGCTCAAGTGAGAGGAGGGAGCAGAGGAAGTGGCCAGCCATCCAAGCAAGGTTTGAGCCCATGTACACAGTGCAGAAGGGGTGAGCAGGGCATCGCTGTAACCCTTTGGCCCCCTCTTTGCCCTGCTCTTCAGGTCAGTTGGTATTCTTCAACTTTGTGTGCAACAAATCCAGCTAGAGCAGGTGCTCCTGGACTTTTGGCTCTGTTTTTGCACGCCAGGGCTGTGCAACAGTGAGAAGTCTGAACAACGCGTCCTGTGTTCTTGAAGGCAGTGCTGAGTTGCAGAGCCCCACACTCTCCCGTCGGGAGTGAGGAGGGGGAATGTTCCCTTTTCCCTCTGGGTTTCCCAGGTCAGTTCCTGGGGTCAGAAAAGAGCACTCCCTGGGAGAGTCCCAGCACATCAAGGCGCTGGTGCAGGCACGTCCATGAGATGCTTTGGGAAAGCTTGTGGCATTCTCTTGTGGCTCCTCATGGTTCCCTTTCTTCTCTCCTTTGGAGGGGGACACAGGGCAGAAGGCACAGCAGTCACTAAACCTGGATTTACTCTGTTTTAGCTGTAGTCAAGTGTGTGCCTTGTGCTCCGTGGTGATCCTAGCACTGCTGATCTCCTCCCCATTCCCTTCCTGGGTAACACTCCTCAGCAAGACCCAGCTCTGCACGCACGCACGCGTACATACACAGACACACACACACACACAAACACAGGTGTGACTGGGAAGGTCAATGATACGAGCCGTGCCAGCAACAACCCCTCTGTTCACAGCAGCCCAGGTTCAGGAGACAGCCCCCTCCCCGAGCAACTCAGCAGCCTGAAGCAGAGGCACAGGATTAGCGCAGCTTCCTCTGCACTGGTTCAAGGGGACCATGAGCAAAACCCAGGCTGCCAGGCAGCACAACTCCCCAGGCACCCCACCAAGAGGGCACCGTTTCTAGGTGGGCTCCAATCAGCCAGCTTCTGGTTAGCAGCTGAACACGCTGCACCACAGAAAGCCCTAGCAGGGGCCCTGCCGGGGCAGCTCTGGCATCAGGACAGTCGGGAATGGGACCAGTGCTGCAGGAATGGGAACGTCCCTGATCCCAGGCCTGGTGCCAGCCTCAGGGGAGGGCACGCTGCCCTTCAGCAGCTGCTGGGTGCTGGTGGGCAGAGCAGCGCAGGCGGAGGCCTGCTGCCCACCTCAGGGCTGTGGACAGCTCCCTGGCCAGGATGAGAGCCACCTGCTCCCGTGGCCCCTCTGCCGTGCACCCAGGCGGCACTTGGAGCTGTGGGCACATCACCCTGGAGAGGACATTTCCCTCAGCCCACTGCCTCCTGCTGCTGCTGCTGGCGACAGGTGTGACACACACAGCAGTGCTGCACGGGCTGGCAGAGGGGACTCAGGGAAGGGGTTTGTCCCTCTCCATCAACCCTCCCTGGGAGGGCCAGAGCATGCGAGCAGCAACCGCTACAAGACTCTCCTCCTGCCCCCTTCAGCTGCAGAGACAGTGAAGGGGCAGCACTCCATGGGGCAGCCCTGGCCCAGGAGCAGCGCCAGCTAAGAGGCAAGCCCAGCTTCCCCCATGGCAGCCCGCAGCCCAGCACGAGGCTCTGAACGCTGCTTTCTGCTGAAGCTCTCAGAGCACCAGCAGACAACAGGCCTGTGCTCGTCAGGGCCATGTCGTGGGAGGAGAGTGCCCCACACACCATGCCCCCTCCCGCAACAGTGACTCAGATCACCTCTGTGACTGCGGCCTGAGAGGCCATCAGCAGGCAAGCAGGCGGGTGGGCACTGTGAGCTCAGCGGGGGCAGCACAAAACCCCCTGCAGAAAGGAGAGCTCCTGAAGAGGGCGGAGGCAGAGGCAGGGAAAGGTGGCATGGCTGGCAGCTGCTTTGGGAGGTCACTTCTCTTGCAGCAATCTTTTGGGGTTGCAGGCAGGCAGGCACTGTAAGGTCATGAAGCGGGTGAGAAAACCTTCCCCATGGAGAGGAGAGCTCTGAGGGGAGGGGAGAGGCACAGGAAGGTAGTGGGGGATGACCCCAGAATGATGACCATGTCACTTCTTTTGCACAGTGGCAAGATCTGAGGATTTGAAATTATAACTGTGATACGGGAATGACAGTCACATTTATCATATACATAAAAATATAGAATATATATTATACTACATACCCCCAATATCTAAAATAACCTCCTCTCTATATACTATATTATACTACATGGCTCCGATCTCTAAGATAAGCAATTCTTGGAGGTGACAACATTCATCTGGAGAACACTCAACACCTGCCACTCTGCAGGCAGCATGGCTTTGTCCATTCTCCTCCTACATGCATGCAAAGCAGGACATCTCAGCAAAAACACTTTCACTTCAGTAATAACAGCTTGCAAGCCCCTGAGGAAAAGCTGCACCTGAAAACAACTACTGGTCTAACAGGGCAAAGAGTAAAACACATTCCTCCCCAAGAGACACAAGCAGCAGACACATCACCCTTCCTGGGAAAGCTGCATGCATGACTACCTCTCTGAAGTGCTTGTACACCAAGGCATGCAGCATGGGGAATAAACAGGAAGAACCGGAGATGTGTGTGTGGTCGCAGGGCCATGATCTCATTGCAATTACAGAGGTACGGTGTGATAGCTCGCCTGACTGGAATGCTGTCATGGATGGCTATGTGCTTTTTAGGAAAGACAAGCCAGGAAGGCGAGGTAGTGGGGAGTTGCCCTTCATGTGAGAGAGCAACTGGAATGCATCGAGCTCTGCCTAGGGGTGGTGGAGGAGGAGGCAGTCGAGAGCTTATGGGTGAAGAACAAAGGGCAGGCTAGCATGGGGGACACTGCCGTGGGTGTCTACTGCAGGCCACCTGACCAGGAAGAGGAAGTCAGTGAGGCCTTCTACAGACAGCTGGAAGGAGCCTCACGATCACAGGCCCGGGTTCTCATGGGAGACTTCAACCAATAAGCACGATTGCAACCCTGGAGTTCAGGAGGGCAGACTTTGGGCTCTTCAGAGACCTACTTGGAGGAATCTCATGGGTTAAGGGCATAGAAGGAAGGAGGGTCCAGGAGAGCTGGCTAGTATTCAAGCATCACTTCCTCCAAGCTCAAGAGCAGTGCACCCCAAGGAGAAAGAAGTCCAGCAAAGGGGGCAGGAGACCTGCAGGGGTGAGCAAGGAGCTCCTGGCAAAACTCAAACAGAAGCACAAAGTACAGAGAATGTGGAAGAGGGGACAGGCTACTTGGGAGACTTATAGGACTGCTGTCAGAGTGTGTAGAGATGTAGCAAGGAAGGCGAAGGCCCATTTGGAGTTGAGTGTGGCAAGGGATGTTAAGGACAACAGGGCGGGCTTCTTCAAATACATCAGTAGCAAGAGGAGGGCTAGTGAAAATGCGGGCCCACTACCAAATGGGGCGGGGGCCTGTTGTAGTTAGATTCCCGGGGGCCAAACATCCGGTTTGGCCACCCAGCACAAACTCACACACAAACACTGTTCAGTAGCAAGCAGTTTATTAGTAGATACTTACAAACAGACCGACCCGATGGTAATCTCAAGAAGGAGATTCTGGAAGCCACAGAATCTATATGTATCCAACTGCTGTTCTTTCCCACGGATTTCCAAGACCTTGTTAGTTACTTATTTGTATGCCGCTTAACACAGCGGTATTGTTCTAGGCACTAAAAAGTTACAACACTAGACCATTCTCACCAAGTATCAGGTAGTACAGATACAAAAGTTACAATACGGACCATTCCCATGAAGTATCACCTAGTACGGATACAGGGCCCTGGTGACAAAGGCTACAGAGAAGGCAGAATTACCGAATGCCTTCTTTGCTAAAGTCTTCACTGCTAACGGCAGCCCTCAAGAATCCCGGAGCCTGGAAGCAAAGGGAGAAAGTCTGGAGAAAGGAAGACTTTCCTTTGGTTGAGGAGGAGAGGATTAGAGATCTGGGCAAGCCTGACATTCACAAATGCATGGGCCCAGACGGAATGTGCCCACGGGTACTGAGGGAGCTGGCGGATGTTGTTGCCAGGCCATCCTCCCTCAACTTTGAAAAGTCCTGGAGAACTGGAGAGGTGCCTGAGGACTGGAAGAAAGCCAATGTCACTCCACCCTTCAAAAAGGGCAAGAAGGAGGACCCAGGCAACTATAGGCCGGTCAGTCTCACCTCCATCGCTGGAAAGGTGATGGAACAGCTCATCCTGGATGTTGTCTCCAGACACATGGAGGAAAAGAAGGTGATCAGGAGTAGTCAGCATGGATTCACCAAGGGGAAATCCTGCTTAACCAATCTGATAGCCTTCTCTGATGGCGTGACTGGCTGGGTAGATGAGGGGAGAGCAGTGGACGTGGTGTCCCTTGACTTCAGCAAGGCTCTGTATCCGTGCTACGTGATACTTGATGGGAATGGTCTGTGTTGCAACTTTTGTATCTGTACCACCTGCTATTTGGTGAGAATAGTCTAGTGCTGTAACTTCTTAGTGCCTAGAACAATACCGCTGTGTTAAGCGGGATACAAACAAGTAACTAACAAGGTCATGGAAATCTGTGAGAAAGAACAGCGGTTGGTCACATATAGATTCTGTGGCTTCCAGCCACAGAGTCACCATGAGAAGCAGTCAACATGAAGGTCAGAAGCTGAAGAGTAGTGAAATAGCGACCCCCAAAGTCAAATGTGGCCCCGAAATAAGTCTGCACAAGTGTGCAGTACCAGAGCCCGGTTATGCAACCGGGGCGGAGTTGGGCTAGACTCCCTGCACTTGCTGGCCCCAGATGCAGGGACTCTCGCGTACCGCAAGTAATCATAAATGCTGGAGTTTTCCAAAGGAGGGTGAGGCTGCTACACAACAGAGGACCACGTTGCTTCCTCGGGGACGCCCGAAAAGATTGTGCCTGCCGACTCTCCCTCTCGCCATGCAGACGATCGGGACAAGCATTGAGGTGGTCCTTCTCGAGATTACCATTGGGTCGGTCTGTTTGTAAGTATCTACTAATAAACTGCTTGCTATTGAAGAGTGTTTGTGTGTGTGTGTGTGTGTGTGTGAGTTTGTGCTGCCTGGCCAAACCGGATGTTTGGCCCCCAGGAATCTAACTAGAACAGGCTCTTGACACTGTCTCCCCTGACATCCTCCTAGAGAAGCTCAAGAAGCGTGGGTTTGATGAGTGACAGTGAGGTGGATTGAGAACTGGCTGAAAGGCAGAGCTCAGAGGGTCGTCATCAGTGCTGCGGAGCTGGAGGCCTGTGGCTATTGGAGTTTGCCAGGGCTCAGTACTGGGTCCCATCCTGTTCAACTTCTTCATCAATGACCTGGACAAAGGGACAAAGTGGCTCCTCAGTAAGTTTGCAGATGATACCAAGCTGGGAGGAGTGGCTGCTACAGCTGAGGGCTGTGCTGCCATTCAGAGAGAGCTGGCCACGCTGGAGGGCTGGGCGGCGAGGAACCTCCTGAGGTTCAACAAGGGCAAGTGCAGAGTCCTGCACCTAGGGAATAATAACCCTCGGCACCAGTACAAGCTGGGGGCTAACCTTCTGGAGAGCAGCTCTGCAGAGAAGGACCTGGGAGTGCTGGTGGATGACAAATTGAACATGAGCCAGAAATGTGCCCTTGTGGCCAAGAAGGCCAATGGTATTCTGGGGTGTATTGGGAAGAGTGTTGCCAGCAAGTCAAGGGAGGTGATGCTGCCCCTCTCCTCAGCCCTGGGGAGGCCTCATCTCAAGTACTGTGTCCAGTTCTGCATTCCCCAGTAGAAGAGAGACATGGAGCTGCTGGAGAGAGTCCAGCGTAGGGCTACAAAGGTGATCAGAGGGCTGGAGCGTCTGCCCTCTGAGGAACGTCTGCGAGAGCTGGGCCTCTTCAGCCTGGGGAAGAGAAGGCTGAGGGGGGGATCTTATCAATGTGTATACTTATACATCCTCCCTTATACATCCTGGGGAGGGTGTCAAGGGGATGAGGCTAAACTCTTTTCAGCTGTCCCATGCGAAAGGACAAGAGGCAATGGGCAAAAAATGAACCACAGAAAGTTCTGCCGGAGTATGAGGAGGAATTTCTTCACTGTGAGAGTGACAGAGCCCTGGAACAGGTTGCCCAGAGAGGTTGCGGAGGCTTCTTCTCTGGAGATATTCAAAGCCCACTTTGATGCAACCCTGTCTAACATGCTTTAGGTGACCCTACTTGAGCAGGGAGGTTGCACTAGATGATCTCCAGAGGTCCTTTCCAACCTTACCGATTCTAGGATTCTATGATTCTGTGATTCTACGGAGATGGCTACAGCTTCCAGACAGCTCCCACGAGGAGAGGGCTGGAGCTTCAGTTAGGCTCCTGGCCAGGGCTGGAGGTGCCAGGGCAGACTGCTCAGCGGAAATGAGTCCTACTCAGTGCACGCCAGGCCCTGATGTTCCAGGCCACAGTTTCTGCAGTTCCCTCCTGCAGCCGCTCCAGTTTTGCAGTGCCTCCCTTGAACTGGCACGGTCACAACTGGACACAGGCGAGGCCTAGCAACTGTGGCGTGTCAGCTCACATTGCTCCATGTGCTCGCTCTACAGGAGCTGACGCAGCAAGCACACAGCTGCTGAGGCCAAGAAGGACAGCAGACCACTCTGTGCTCACGCTGACTGCCCCTCTTGTCTAGTCTTCCACTGCTGCCAGCAGGTGCAGAAGGCAAGAGCCAGCCAAGCCCTCCAGCAAAGCCAAACCCAAATCCCAACCCAAGCCTTGTGCAGACCACAGGAGAGCGGGACTGGGACTGCTGTGGCTTCACACTGGCTTAGGTACTTAGCGGGGGATGTCGTGTGTTTAGAAAATATGAGTGCATGGCACTCAACTCTGCAAAGATCCTTGGCAGCGTGTTCCCTGGAGCATTCAGACACTTCTTGGGGAACTTCCTTGAGCAGTGCAAGCTACTTGGTACTTCTACAATGCACTTGTCGTGTGTATAGTCAGGCAGGACTGCCTTTGGCCACACTGCCTGCATGCAGGCAGCTCCGCTGCCTTAGTAGTTACTATGTGGGTGAGGAGTGGGAAAGGCAGGACAGCCTCAAGCCCTCTGGGTCTCCCACCACCGCTGAAGAAGGGAGAGAGTGGGCACACTCTTGCTAGAGGCCTGCTTTCAACTCCTCTGCTCTGCCCGCTGCAATGTATTCCCTGCCTTGGCATGCTGCTCTCCCATGAAATGAGAACTTGCAGGCTATCCACTCAGCTGCAAAAGCTGCAGCTGCACTAGCTGGGGCTTTCGCTTGGAGTCCAAGGACCCTGCCCTGCCCCCAGAGCCAAAGACAGGGCCCATCTTTCAACGCTGCCAGAAAGGTCCTTTCCTCGGGAGAGATGCAAGCGGAACTAGCACTGCAGGAGCTGAGGGCTGAGGCAGGCTCACTGGCCCTGCAGAGACAAGGTGGCACATGCCTCTGCTACAGATCACAGGACCTGTGGAGGATCCTTTTCAAAGAGTCTCCTTCCTCCTTTACTCTGCAGAATGTTCTCGGAGCAAGCCGAGTGCCCTCAGACTTCCTGGATGCATAGCCATGCTTTGCAGAGACCCAGCGCCTCTCCTGCCTCTCTCTTCAGATGCTCACCACGCACATGCCCTATAGTCTGCCTCAAGAATCAAGCTCCAGGTGGGGCAAAAAAACATGAACGAGAGCTGCCACATCTTCTCTTTTTATTCCGGATTACAGAAACTCTTGTCTCGTGGCTCAGCTGGTAGTTCTGCCTTGTCATCACCCCATGAACCTGCACTCGATAAATGCACGTGTACCTGGGGTTCCCCCAGTTGCTCTGCACCTGGAATTCGATGTAGCGGAAGGCTCTGGGCAGCTGCTTCTGTAAAGGAAACGGAGGCAGCCATCGTTGCTCGGGTGGAAAGAGCGACAGCACAGCAAGGGCGCTTCCTCTGCCAGCCCCATCCCTGCTGGGGAACCAAACGCAGCCCTGGCAGAGGAGGCAGCCGTGCTTCCCCTGCCACAGCCACAAGGCACAGGATGCTTTGGCTCATCCTCCACGCTCTGTCGTCCAAGCACTTGCAGGCAAACCTCAGTCTGCTGCTCGCGTCGTGCCCACACGCACTCCCGGTACCTTGAGGCGGAAGGTCTGAACAGCCTCCTGGTCCACCTCAAACACAAAGAGCCCCAGGAGAGTTTCTGCTGCTGCTTCCTCATCCACGCCCTCAAAGGCAAGCGACAAGGGGAGCACGTCATGCTCAAGCAGAGCTGAAGGAAAAGTGTCTGCTGAGGTGCAACCGGGCAACCCTGCCTCGTGTGCCGCTCCTCTAGCAGGAGCCGAGAAGAGCTTAGTGTGGGTGTGGGTGAGGCTGCTCTGAGCAAGCGTTCCAAGACCCTTGGCCAGAGAGCATTCAGCAAGCCCGAGTGGCATACCACCACCGTGCGCCACCCCACGCAGGGATGCAATGCTCTGCAGAAACCAGCCCACGCTTCTCTGGGAGAAGTCGCCAGGAGAAACAAGGCTCCTTTGCAGCTTTCGGCCGGGGCCGCAGGGCCTCGTTCCCTCCCCGCCCCCCGCGGAGGTGCAAGGCAGAGACTTACGGAGACAGCAAAATCTTTGGGGGCGCTGCTGACTTCCCCAGAAGGAGAGACTGCCTTGGAGATGTGCTCCACGGTGACAGCCATTGGCCAGATCTCCTCAGGCAACCGAATGACCACTCGGCCCTCTGCTATTTGGAAAACCCAGCATTGTCCGGGGGAAGTAGGCAGCTGAAACCAGAAAGCAGCCTCCTTCAGTGGCAAGGCACTGCAAGAGCCCACAGAACTGGCGGCTTTGCGAGCAGCACAGGCCTGCCTTAGTCTCTTGGCTGACATTCTGCATGCAAAGGCACACCAGTGGATGAAAGGGACAGGAGGGGACTGGTCAACTTGATTTCAGAAGATGGAAATCTTCATTAGCAAACAGTTAGGCTCTACTGCCTTTGCAAAACCCTGCTCTGATTTTGCACAGCATTCAGAGACAGGGCAGGTCTCCCTAGCGGACCTCACCCCAGGAGCCTTCAAAGACTGCGCGGGAGAGACGAGGCTCCCGTCAGTCGCCACGCTTCCTGCAATGCGACACATCCTGCCAGCCTTGGGGGCCTGCAGGAGGTGCTGTCCTTGCCTCAGTGGCTTGGCAGCCCGCCCACACACACAGCTTCCTCTTTCTCTGGCAAGGGACCACTGGAGTTGAGGAGGGAAAACGCAGCTGCCAAGAACAAAGGTCCCCAGCAAACTGCCAGCAGGGGTTGTGGGCTGGCTCCTGCCATTGGCTTCAGCTCTGTTGCCCTCCAGGAGGGAAGGCAGCACTGGGGGGAAGTGCAGGTGATGCTCTGGCAGAGGGTGAGCCCTGCAGGGCTGAGCAGTCCTGCTGCTGCGAAGGGAGGGGCTTGGGGCTTGGGGCCCCAACTTGAAAGCAAGGCACTGCCTCGGAAGTCATGCTCTCCACGCTATTACCTGCAAAATAGTATCCGGAGGGTTGGCCACCAACAAGAACGGAACGCAAAGCCAGCAAGCCTCACTGCCTTGCCCGCTGTAGGTGCTGGATGTTCTCTCCTCGTCGATGGTAGCCCCTGAAATGCACATGCAAAGCAGCTGCCTAGGACAGGCCGGAGGCTAGCAGAAGCACTGAGCTAGCCAGTATTTCCGAGGCTGCAAGCCCGGCCGCGCAGCCTTTCTGGCAGGGCCATACAGCAGGCGAGTGCCAGCAGGCTTTCTGTACGCACTCCTGTGCTTTTCAGAGCCCAGTCCATCGTCTCCAGGTACTTTGCCCCTATCTGCTCAAGTGCTTCTCAAGTTGAGAAAGGCCTAGGAAAAACATTGCCAAGGCAGAGACGGAGGTGAGCACGGAGAATGACACACACTCATCGAGGGGCACTTCGGCATGAACACTGAGGGTTTGCCCAGAGCAAAGGAGAGCCTCGGGGTCAGTCCACCAAAGGCAAGGCTTGCTGAGAAAGGCACCACCCCTTTGGGTCAGTGCTTTCTGACGAGCCGAGTGAGGACTCGCGGAGAACAGCAGTCTCCAGAGCCATGCTGCAGACCTGCCTCAGGTCACCAGTCAGGGCCCCAAGGAGCCCCGAGAGCCAGCTGCGTGCTGCGCAGCAAGAGGACAGAGCTGACTCTCCAAAGGGCCAAGAGGAAGCAGCAGGAGGGAGCCTCCAAATGATAGCAAGGTCTTTGATGAAATGCCAGCCTCCCTACCGCTCTCTTCTTCTTGACCATCTCACTCTCCTCCAAAACCTCTTCCACCGACTGCAGGATGGCTTCCTTCGCAGCACCCGTCTCGGCACGTAGGCGAGCCACCTGCTCTTCTAGGAGCTCCTGCTCACGGATCTTCTCCCGCAGCAAGGCCAGCGAGTTACTGAAGACAAAGGGAAAGCAGATCTTTTCCAACAGCTGCCCAGCCCCTGCAGGCAGGCTCCCAACGCACTCACGAGCAGGGTTGTGCTCTTCCACTTCCCTCCCTCCTTCTGACACAGATTGTCCCCAACACTGCACAGGAAGTGATCAAGCAAAGGGTTCAGGAGTGCTCCACTCGCAGGGCAATGGCAAACTCATGCTCCATTTCCATCCTGCTACAGCTCTCCAACACCACACATCACTTTTTCCTTTTACTTCTGCCTCCTCTTGCAGCAGCAGAAGGGACAAATAAATCAGAGGAACTCAGACCTTCCAGACAAGGGCTTTACCAAGGAGGCATGTGTTTGCTTGGTCTTCAGAGTCTGTGTGGTTTTAATCGCATTCCCTTCCAAACGGGCACTGCTGCCCCTCGCTTACGACCTGCTCTGTTCCACTCGCTCCTCCACGTCTGCCTGCGGTGCCACCAGTGCTGCAGCTCTCACACCTCAGGCCTTCTCAGCCCCTCTCAGTCCGCAGCACAGACCAAAACCCCCCTCTGTGTCCCTGGGATGCTCACAGGCAGCAGCCGCCACAGCCCAGCACAGAGCTTTCTCACCCGCCCCTCCCCGAGCCTCGCCCTGGCCCCAGAGCAGAGCGGGGCCCTGCGGCAGCAGCGCCCGGCAGCAGCGTTTCCCCGCGGACGCTGCCCTGCAGCACAAGTGCCGCAGCCCAGGGCCAGCGCGGGCGCCGCTGCCCCTCGCTCACGGCCTGGGCCGCGGGCAGCAGCCACCGCCGCAGGCTCCACGTACAGGAGCAGCTGCCGCGCGGCAGCGTCGCTCTGGGCTCCCTGTGCAGCCGCCGCCAACGCCCGTCGCTGCCGCAGCTGCTTCTCGGCGGCCGCAGAGCGGCGCCGCGCCAGGGCCAGGCGGCGGCGGGGCCAGCGGGCACCTGCGCCGGCACCATGGCCACACGGGCCCCGCCCCCACCGCCGGAAGTGACGCCTCCCGCGCCCAGGACCCTCCCACCCGGCGCTCCCCCATTGGCTCCCGTGGGGCTGGGAAAGACGGAGGCGGGGCGGGCGTGAAAGGGTCGTCAGTGCGCGTGCGCTGGGCGGGCCTGGGGCCGCGGGGGGCGGGTCCCCGAGGGGAGGGGCGGAGCAGTGACGGGGTGGGGCGGAGCATGCGCACTGGCACGGAGGAGGGCGGCGAGGGGCGGGGCCGGGGCGGGGCGGGGCCGGGAGGCGGCTGCTGCGGCGCGGGGCGGCGTCTGCCGGCGCGGGGCCGCCCGGAGCCTTTAGCCGCGGCGCCGGGAGCTGCAGCGCCGGGGCCGAAGGCCGCTGTCGGGGCGGAGCGAGCGGCTGTGCGTGCGGGGGGGCCGGAGCCGCCGCAGCCCGGCCGTGTGCCAGGAGCGGCTGGGCGAGGCCCGGCCGGGCCTGGGCCGCCTCCGGCCCCACGGGAGCCCCCGGCTCTTGCGCCCCTGCTGCGGGCGGCCCCGTGGCTCGGAGCCGCCTGCGGTGGAGGCTGGTCAGGGCCGTCTCGGCTGCGCGGGGACCCTCAGCATCAGTGTCAGCACAGGAGCTTCACCCCCCCGCTCCTCCGTCCCACACCGGGAGCCCCAGGGAGCCCCAGAGCAGCCCCAGAGCAGCACACGCAGGGGAGAAAGGAGGGGAAACGCTGTGATGCAGCTGCGGGGGGAAGCCCAGGCAGCAGAGACCGCCAGGCCCTCGGCACAGCACACCGAGCAGCGGCAGGGCAGCGGCACCCGGGCCCGCGCCAGGAGCTGTGCCCCTCTGCTCTGCCGGAGGTCTGGCTGCAGCGCAGGGGGCTCGTGGCCTGGCCCCGGGGCCTGCAGTGTGGCGGCTCTGCGGGTGGCAGAGGGCACGCGGGTCTTGCTTTGAGGGGGATGGCTGCACGGGAGGGGTGGGAGGGCGTTGGCCAGGTTCCCCCTCCCGCAGCATTTCTGCTTGAGTTTCCGCTCCTTCTGTGGCCCTGGCTCCAGTGCCTGGAGCTTTTCCTGCAGCAGCTCTTTCCTTGTGCTGCGTCTTGGCCCTGTCTTGAGTGCTACCTTCTGAAATAGCAGCATGTGCTGAAGGAGAATGAGTTTCCAGAGGGATGAAGTTGCCTTTAGCACAAACTTCCCAATTTCTTCAGCAGGACTTCAGTAGCATCTTTACGGCAAATATTCCGTGTGTCCTACGAAAGCTGCAGTTATGTTGTAAGAAGTTTTTGTGCATCTGATCCAAGAGGGAGAGAGCGCAGCAGTGATGGTACCAGCTGCCCTGGGGAGCCTACCTTTGGCAAAAGCATGATTTCTGTTGAAAAAAGACCAAAGTATCCCTGGAGCACCTGCTATTCTTTTGGAAAGGAAATAGAAAAACCAAATACCAAAAAGGAAAAGAGCCCTTAGAAACTGCTTTCAGTCTCTGTTCCTGAGGCAGAAGTTTTCAGAAGGCTTCCTCTTTGTCTTAGCCGACGTACTGCTTTGACTCCTGCCTTCTGCTTGGTGGGGAGGTGTGCAGCTGAGAGTTTTTGAAAGACCTAGTTGCTGAGCCCTTCTTGAGCAGTGGGTTATTTCCGTGTGTGGATGGGTTGCATTTCCGTGCTTCTTAGTTCCTCACCTCCTAAGGCATTTCTACCCCCGGTTTGAGTGTGTTCGGAGCGGAGATCTGTGGAACACCTCGGAGGGTCTCTTGTGTCTTAGAGATGTTCCTTCGGGCATCTTTTTGAAATCCTGAGAACTTGCGTTTAACCTGATGCCAAGTGCCAGGTTGACAGCGCTGAGTGGGGATTCCCTGCCAGTTTTCTGCACAAGCAAACTGCCAAGGGCAGGACCGTGGTTTCAAGGTGCCGGAAGAATGTTTCAGTCACCGCGAAGGAATTGGTGGAGGTTTTGTGGCAGTCAGTTGTCAGCGCTTCCTGCCCCAGTGACGGCAGCCATGTCGGCTGTGTCGCCGTGGGGCGAGCGCAGCACCGTGCCCACCGCCCTCCCTCACCACCAGGTTTCGTGCACGGGGCCATGGCCAGGTGAGAGCAGCCATAATGCCCAGCCCAGGCAGGACCTCCAGTGGGGTTGTCCCTGCCGCACGACCTGCATGGGGTCAGGGGCATCCCCTGAGCATCCCATGCAGTGCCTGCCTCCAAGTGGGCGAGGGGGGCATGGGGACGAGTATGGCTGTGCCCCTCTGTGACACGGGCTGTGCTCACAGGGGACATCCCGTGTCACAGTGACCGCTGCCCTCTCGCACACGAACACAGCCTCTCCACACACGTCCTGGCCAGGCTGGTGGAGACCAGGCACTGGAGCAGCTCTCGGCACCAGTCTGCTGCGAGGAGCCGCCAAGGCCGAGCGGGAGTCAGCGAGGGGAGGCCGGGGCAGCACGGGCTACCGTGAAGTGTGGAAGAGGAGGAGGAAGAGGAGGCGGTGGTGTTTCCTCATCACCTCCTGCTGTAGGGGTGACCCAGAGCAGGGAGGAGAAGGATGGAGCTCTGGGACGCTGGCCACGGGAGGCAGCGTGGACAGCGGGTGCCAACGCTTCCCTTAGAGGGTAAGAAGTTTGGGAGCGCTTCCCCGGGAGCTGTCACAGAGATCATTAATGCTGAACATGGCTGTGGAAAGTGTGCTTGGAGGGAGCTGGAGGCTGCGGCCAAAGCCCCGACTGATGGTCCTCTCTGGCTCAGGTGCCAGTGTGGCGGCCAGGACTCCTGCGTCCCAAGCATGATGCCCTGCCATCTCATGGCACCGCTGGGCAGAAGTCCCGGTGGTGAGGGACCCTGCTGGCCTGGCAGAAGGGGCTCGGGCAGCCCAGCTCCTGCTGGGGGAAAGAGCTGGAGCTTATCCAGTAGACGTGCAGAGCCTGGGCATGCAGGGATGCCATACGGGGAGACTTGCCCTGCAGGTGTCTGCGTGCTAATGGCTCTGTTTCAGCTCCAGACCCCTCCAGGGAGCAGCTACAAGGTTCTCACCTCAAGGTGGTTCCCACCTTAGCTGCTGAGTGCCTGTCGGCACTGGGCTGACATTGGGGAGGGGGAGGCTCTTTGAAGAAGCTTGCACTTGCCATCTCCTTGCTTCGACATGTGCTGAACGGTTGTGAGGTGGCCCACCCTAGCATGACGTGCCTTTCCCTTATTTTGCAGAGCGCCTTGCTATCTGGGAAGGTGTATCGGACTACATTGTACGGCAGCTGATGCTGAACCAGGTGGGTTTGCCGTCCTGGGCCTCCTCAGGAAAGCCTTCTTGTGCATGTTCTGTGAGGGGAGGGATGACCTCTCTGCTTTTCCTGGTAGTTTGGAGAGGGTGAAGAGGAGAGGGGTGAACATCTCTAGGAAATTCTTCCAAAGAACCTCTCCAGGGCTTCTCCAAAGCATTCCAAGGGTGGGCAGGCCACCAAGCACCGTTGCCATGCGCTCACAGGTTAGCAGCCTCTCCACCTAAGAGTCTCATACGTCTCCTCTTCTTTGCTGTTTTCAGGGAGTCCGAATTATTCGGCTTGGGACCTTGGACGTTGTTACTGAGCAACTTGGGGGTGGGAAGGCTGGTCTCCTGACTGTTCGCAGACCCGTCTTCCGCCTTGCGCAGAATATTGCAGCGGTTCACGGCCTCACCCACCGTGAGGCCTACGCTCCTGGTAAGAAGACAGGTGGAGACTGTTGCTTGCCGTGGGGACCTCTCTGGGGAGTGCACAACTGCTGTTTGTCAGTGACTGTTAGAAATTGAGAATTGCGTCACCAGGTCCTGAGAACAGCTTCCGATTTTTTAAAATAATCCAGACATCATTATGCGCATTACCACTATACTCCCTCTCTGGATGTCTTGCTTGAACAGCTGTGCACTTCTGAGGTGCTGAGGGTAGCTGGAAGGCTCTGACGGGCTGCGGTGCAATGCTTGTGTTCTCCTTCCTCCTTGAAGCCATGAGACATGGCACAGCTAAAGCTCTCCCAGGCTGGAATGCACAGAGTGGAGGAACTTGCCCCCCTTGCTGCTCTCCTTGTCCTGCCGTCATGTGTCATGTTCCTAGGAGATGGCAGGGACCCGTTCCTTCTAGCTGTGTGGGGAAGAAAATGTTGCAGTACACTTGGCACACGCGCTTGTAGAGTGCTTGGGAGTTGTCCTGGGGAGGGATGGTGTCAGCTTCCCCCATGAGCTTTTCCCGCACGTTAAAGAAGACAGCCCCGAATCAGGGTCCTGCTTGGAGAGCTCCAAGCTGCTGACACTCTGGTCTTGCCTGCTCAGGCGCTCTGTTAGTGACTGTGTGGCTCTTCTGCTGCTTCCTAGGTCACAAGCAAGCTGAGCCCCTGAAGTATGCTCGCATAGCCTCGGACATCTCTGTGCCTCGGAAAAGAGTGCAGGCCTGCATAGAGGAGACCGTGCATCTTTTCTGCCGCTGCCTGGAGAGCGGGAAGAATGTTGCCTTTGTTCTGAAGCACGTTGGCATGCTTGTCATTCAAGGAAGCAACGTGAAAATGAGGTTCTACAGAGACTTGCTGCAAAGGCTGAATGGGACGGCACAGCTGGTAGCAGCTTCTCTTAGGGTACCGTTTCCATTTCTGTGCCGCTGCTTCTAGTCCTTTGGAAATCCTAGCCAAGTGGATGGATTTTTACTGGCCTGCCACGACCTTTCTGGGCACCCGCATAGCTGTGGCCTCGAGTACCGGCAGCTCCCTGCCCCGTTCTTCTGGAACATTCTGAGACCTTGGTGGCGGAGCAGAGCCTGGGAATTTCTGTACTGGGTCCAACCAACGCTCCCTGCAGCCCAGGGTCCCGTTGTGATGTGGTCAGGGAAAAAGATCAAAGGAAAGGGCAGGCTGATTATGTATTTTCTTCCTGGAGATCTCGCCTTCCAGCAAGCTACAGTTTAGCGCCTTTTTGCGTTAGGATCATGTTTGGATTGGTGACGGGAAGCGGAGACACAAGCAGACCAAGGCCCAGCTGGCAGCAGACCCCTTTTGCCGCTGTCACCGTGTTGGTCTAGTTGTGCTGAGCAGCTCTTCCGAGGGCCCCTGGAGGCGGAGGAGCCCAAAGCAGGGCTTTTCCTGATGTGTGCATCTGCACGCTGCTAGTGGTGGCCACAGAGAACATTATTGCAGCCCATGCTCTTCCCCAGGTCTGTAGCTGAGCCC
Source organism: Rhea pennata (assembly GCF_028389875.1). Classification (NCBI taxonomy): domain Eukaryota; kingdom Metazoa; phylum Chordata; class Aves; order Rheiformes; family Rheidae; genus Rhea; species Rhea pennata. The sequence continues at coordinate 1,677,081 of NC_084691.1, read as the reverse complement.
CGTCCTTCCCGTGGGCTTTCAGGTGCAGCCAGAAAGAGGACATGTGAGAGCAGTTCAAGCTGAGCCCCTTAGGACTAAGCTGGAGATGCAACTTAGCCGTAGCCCGGCCCTGGTTCCCAGCTCTGTCTCTTCCTTCCGTCCGAGTCTGTGGTGTCTCTTCAGGCCATTCTCTGGGCCAGGGGTTTTCTGCCGCCTTTGTTCCAGGGAGTCCCAGGGCAGGACCCTCAGCAGCCCCTTGAGTACACCGCAGAGGTTTGGCCCTCCCAGTTGTTACCCACTGTACAAAGGCAAAGGCTGGGCTTTTTCTCTCACCACCTCAGGGGTGCAGAGGCAGCGGCCTGAGTGTGAGGAGACCCTGGGGGGGGCGGGTTACTGCCACCGCTGAGCCGCCCTCTGTTCTCAGCTCACGAGGCATCAACTCAAGGCATCTGGGAAAAGGCAGCAGCCAGGAAGGCTGGCTAGTGCAATGCCTTCTCCTGTGCTTGCCTCCATCGGCCTCTGCGTTGGGAAAGACTGGTGCCTGGGCTGCGTCTCTGGATTCCTTCCCTTGCCCAAAGCCTGCCAGTGCTCTTACCCTTGCTCACTGATTTCCCGGCAGCTGCTACGGTGTCTCCGTGAGGGGCTGCTGAGAGGAAGGCAGTTCTTTGGTGCAGCATTGCTGAGAGGAAGCTGCTTCTCTGAGCAGTGGGAAGATTTGCTGCCCTTGTGAGCCCTGAGCTACTCGTCTTGGCATCCTCTCACCTGTGTCTCTCGCCTTGCAGATGCCAGCGATGAGGGATTCAGTCCTCTCGGGCACCAGAACTGCTGCTTCTCAGACCCTTTCTGGTCGTGTCATTGTCTTTCCCGAGTGAGTCCATTTGCTTCTTAGCGGCTGGCTCCCACAGGAGATGGGAGGTGGTGTGCAACGGCAGCCGAGAGGACTGAGGTTGCAAGGAGCTTTCTCACGGGAAGGAGGGGGAAGGCCTGGAAGAGCTTGATGAGGAAGCTGGTGCCCCCCGGCGGGTGGTGGTGGGTTTGTGGTTCCAGGAGGACTTCTGCACGTTTCTCAGCTTGCTACTACACTCGTCCAGGATGGGGCATAGTCTGCTTTGGAAAAAGATGGGCTTCAGAGAAGCTCCCCAGTACCACTGTGTGCCCATTATTCCCCCAAGGTGCCAAGGAAGGGTGGTGCCCTGCGTCCCGAGTGATATGTTTTTCCTGTGTCCAGGTACAAGCTGGAGAGTGTAGCTGGGAGACCAGCTGTGAGGCGCGTGGCACGTGCGAAGGCGAGCCAGGAAGAGGAGAAGAGAGAGGCTGACTGCGGTGGCAAGAAAGGTAATGGCAGAGCTGATTAGTGTCCGGGGTTTGTGCCTTGGCCGCCAGGGCTCCTGGCTGGGGCATCAGAGCCAGGGTGCCAGTGTGATGGCTCGGGCAGCCTGAGGCACTAGACGTGATGCTGCTTAGCCGTTCTGGGAAAGCTCATGAGGGAAGCAGGCCTCAGGGCAGCCCAGCCCTCCCACCTGCAGTGGATGCCTCCGAGTTACACTTTCCCCCACTTGCAAGGGGAATCCATGCCCTGGTGTGCATTGGAAGCTACTCGTGTGTTGGAGGAGGCGGTGCAGAAAGGAGTCAACCGTGAGGCCAGTCAGAGGTTGGGCCTGGAGCTGTAGGTAACGCAAGGGTTCACCTGTCTCAGGGATTCGTGTGTTTGTCTCTGAGGGGAAGAGTCACCTTGAGGAGCTGGTGAAAAGTCTGGCAAGCTGTGCCACGACTTCCTTTCATTTTCAAAGCAAGGTGTAACCTGTCTTTCTGAATTTCTCATCCTCATGCCCAGAACAATGCCTTTGCCTTGACGGTGTCAAGAGGGGACCTGTCGGCATAGGAGAACAGTAGAGAGATCCAAGACTGTGTTCCCCTTGAGTGAGCTTCCTGCCCCCAGAGAGACTCTCTGAGGTCAGCAGCACATGCCCACAAGCCCCCTTTTCCAGCATGTGACTGGGCTAGAGCATGAGAAAAGCAGTAGCAGAAGAAATGATGCTGCACAGTAAAAACGGCAAGTTGGAGAGGAGCCAGCATCTGGACGGGCCTAGGAGTGCCCGGGAAACAAGGCTGTAGGCATGGGAGTTTTACCACAGGCTTGAGGAGATTTGCATATCCTTCCTGTTCCAGAAGTCTCCACAACACTGTCCCAAAGTGTCTTCTTGTCTCCTGCTTTCAGGAAATCTTCCTGGCAAGCACCTCGTCTTGCAAGAGCAGCCTTCTCAACGCAGAGCAACTGCGGTCACTCTGGAGAAGGGAAGGGGAGACAGGGGCAAGGGCAAAGCTGCTCCTGGCAGGTGAGACAGTTGTGGAAGTGGATGAGGGTGACCCTGTACTCTTGGGGTTGTTTGAGGGAGACCTTTCCTTTGGACACCGTGTTTCTAGCAGCTCTGACTGCCTTTGAGCATGTGTCATCCTGACTGCTGATGCCTTGGTGGCTGGCCAGCAGCCAGGGAGTTCTTGGGAGACCCCCGTGTTTGCTTCCTGTTTCTCCGGCCTCTGCCTTCAGGTTACAAGGTTTTTGGAGACTCGGTGCACACGTAGCCTGTGGGAGATGAGTGCCCTTTTCTGAGAGCCTTCATGTTTAAGTACCCAGCATCCCTTTCTGCTGGGGACAAGAGTACTGGGGGCCTATAGACATTGTCTGAGGATGGGGGCAAGACTGAATGCTCTTGCAATGCCTTTCAAAGAGAGGAGATGTTTGTGGGAGCTTGGTCCCATTCTCTGGGCTGTTGCCAAGGGGCAACGAGTCCCAAGTCAGAATGGCTTAAACATGCCGGAGCTCTTTCTTGGAAGGGAAAGCATGTTGCTTTGCATGGCAAAGTGAAATTGCAGTCATCCTGGCACCCAGGATACAGAGCAGAGAGTCTTGTCCAGATTTCAGTTTGACATGGTGAGGCTGAAGCCTTCTCCTTCCTCTGAAAAGTTGTCTTGTGGCTGGCCCAAGAGAGTGGCAGGGACAGGTAAAAGGCAGGCACGCTTTGCTGCCTGTGTAACTTGCTCCCTCTTGGGCCCTGGCTCCCCATGATACTACATTTGACGTGCCCAAACACAGAGTATTTTGGACCAGGGAGCAGTGCTAAATGGAAGTGCCAGGCAAGGCGGTGGGGTCAGGGGGAGTGGTGTCTCTCAGAGCCTGTTCCTGCAGAAGAGCTGGCCCCACTGCTTGCTGTGTCAAGAGGGAGCCTGGATCTGGGCATCGTGAGGATTTTTGTGGGCATGCTTTGTTGGTTTAATGCTGGGGGCATTTCAGCCTGGGGGTCTCTGTGCCTCTGTGGAAATGAACACGTGCATTTGAACCCAGGTGCTTGCCCTGCAGAAGTGCCATGTGCTGCAGAAGCAAGAGCCCAGCTGGTGAGCTTGGGGTGGAGACCAAACTGCCCCTGTGCTCACACCGCCTCCCGCTGCTGTGCGTTTGCAGTGTGCTCGCAGCCGCGCAAGGGAGCTCCTTGAGCAAGGTGGAGAAAGGCAGGAGGAAGGCAAGTGCGGAAGGCAGAGGCGCAGAATCGTCAGCAAAGCCAAAGCCAAAGCGAGAAAGGGCATCACTGAAGGCCACGAGAGAAATGGAAGAGGCTGAGAGGACCCAGGTACAGGAAGCGTTTTTAAACCTTGAGACAGGAAAAGCCTTTCTTCTACTCTGGGGGATCTGAGGCTCGAAGGTGCTTCGGGGACCTGTCCCAGGTGCCTTGAAAGGCATCTAGAGGAGGCCAAGAACCATCCGGAATGGGCTCTGTGGTCCAAGAGAAGTGCTAGTGTTAGTAAAGGGCCGTTGCGGGTCTGTTGGGTGTTAGGGAAGCAGGAAGTGAGGCCATGTGCAGTCCCGGTAAGGGTAAAACGTGAGGTCCGCCTGGCTCTTTAGGGTCATTCTGTGTGCTGTGCTGAAGCCCACAGCAGGGCTGCAGCCTTAGCTCCCACTCAGCCCACAGCAATTCCTTCCCCTCCTTTGCTCTGCTATATGCGAGCTCTGTGCCTGAGTGAGAGGGTCTGTCTGGCAGTGGTGGTAGGCCTTGGTGAGGCTGGGACATGCCCTAAGGGCAACTGCAGCATCCCTGCCTGAGCAGGGGTTTCCGCTGCCTTGGGTGCCTGAGGCAGCAGCAGTCTTGGGGGCTGCTGAGGACCCAGCTCCTGCAGTCGCTGGCTGCTGTCGTGCAGGATGTTCAGTGTGTCCGAGTGAGGAGAGACCTAGCATGCAAATGCTGCTCTGATGCCAATGCAGATTCGGCGGATGTCACAGACGCTGACAAACCTGCGGCCTGACCTCCGCCTGCCGATGACCAGCCAGGATGAGAGGGCCGAGGATCCCGCTCGAGCGAGAAAGCCGAGCATTGAGGATGTGTACATCTACCACCTGGGGCCAGAGGAGGAGGAAACAGTGTTTGTTTACTTCTCCCACATAGACAAGAAGAAAGAGCAGCAGTCCTCAGAAGAGACAGTCTGCGGAGTGAGTGTGTGTGATTGTGAGGGTGAGAGCGGAGCTCGGGAGGGCTTGTGAGGATTGTGTGCTCTGAGCTGCTGAGCCTGGCAGCAGGCCTTGCTTCTGGAGTTCTGCTCTGGCAATGGCCATTCTCTCTGCTTGTTGTTGATGTGAGGAGCGAGGCCCCGGTGGGGTAGTGGGGTCCGGTGGGGAGCAGCAGGGATGCACCGGTGACGCATGAGTTTCTCCCGGAGAGCACCTTGAGCTCCAGCGTTTCTGGGTTGTCGCGCTGCTGCAAAGTGCTCCTGTGGGGAGTCTCTGGTGGGTGTTGTGGTGTGGGCAGCAGCAGTGCACAGTCAGAAGGTTGTCTGAGAATCTGTGTGCATGTGCAGGATTCGTCCACTTGCTGGATGATGGAGGAGTGGGAGATATATAAAGGAGAGTCATCTGCAAGCTACAAGGCCAGCGGCACCTGCCTGAAAAGGTACGTGTGGCCCAGGTGCAGCAAGGCCTGTGGCATTTGGATAGCGGTGCCCGCCTGCGGGGTGAGAAAGACACGTTGCTGGGTGGTGGAGCTGTACTGGCCCAGGAGGCTCTGCTTTTGCTGGGCATGGGAACGACTCGGGTAGACCCTGTGGGCAAGCACCTCTCAGCATCTTCCAGCAAGTAGGAGAAACTTCTCTGGAGCTGTGGGCTGTAAGTCCAGTTGGGAGTGTATGTGCACAGGGCCTTTGGGAGAGAGGAGGGCTCCATGCCGAGTGTAAGAGAGAGTGTGTGCCCGCTCTCGCAGGATGCTTTCCAAGCCAAGTGTGCGTGTGCTTCGAGCAGCAGCGAGCAGCCTAGTGCAGGAGGCAGAGAAGAGTCAGGTGGAAGAGGTGGGAGGAAGGAATGCTGCTGCGGAAGCGGAGTGCCTCAGGTGCGTATCTCCCCAAACGAGCGTGGCTTCCCTTTGTGCAGTGCCCTTGCTTGCCCGCCCAGCAGCACGGGGGAAGGAGGGTCTTTTGCGGAGAGGTGTGAGGGGACAGCGAGCAGCAGGCTTGCAAGTCTGTGTGCCTGGATGAGGTGGCCCTTCCACCAAAGGCTTAGTTGTTGGTGCCTCAGAGGAGGATTTCCACGTGGGCCAGGAGTGCTGGAGGAATGCCGAGTCAAAGGGACAGAGCAGTGGGCATTGCCAGTGTTTCAGGTTTCCTGAGTTCCCTAGAAACTTCTTCTTTGGACTACAGGCTGTTTTTATGCCTGGCACGCAAGAGTGCAGGGATGGGTAAATGGTAGGCATGCTTTTGTCCCTTGAGCACTTGCTGCATTCTTGCCCGAGAGTCGCCAGTGCAAAAGCATTCTCCATGCCTAAACCCGGAGGGTTAGGAGCATGGAGCTGTGGTGAATGCAACTGCCAGGGTGGGGGTGTGGGTTAATGGTGTCTTCTGCGGCCTGTGCTTGCAGAAGACCTGGCTTCTGTCTGTGCTGCCTCAGGAGGGAGCCTGTATTTGGGCATCTGGAGCTTTCCTCTGGGCATGTCGTGTAGGCTTGCCGTTTCAGCTGGGGCTGATGTCTGTCTCTGTGGGAGTGAATGCCTTTAGTTGAAGCCACGTCATTGTCGTGCAGAAGTGCCTTGTGCTGCAGAAGCAGGTGCCCAGCTTGTGAGCGTGGTCTGGAGAGCAAAGTCCCGCTCTGCTCACACCAGACCCCCGTGCTGTGTATTTTCAGTGTGCTCCCAGCCATCCGCGGAAGCTCCTCAAAGAAGCTGGAGAAAGGCAGGAGGAAGCCAAGTGCGGAAGGCAGGCTGCCAGCTGTGAGCCCTCCTAATAAAAGCCAAGAGAGGGCAGGGCAGGTATGTGATAGTGATTGAGGTGTTTCTTGTGCCACAGGGGCGCGTGGCAAAGCGCGGTTCTGCGGGCAGTGGGTAGAAAAGCCCTCTTCCTAAGAGTTCTTTCGAGCCCGCCGTGACCTTTCCAGGGGCTTGCTTGAAAAAGCGCAGGCTGAGCTGTCTTTTCTCTCTGCCTTTGCCGCTACTGCCTTCTCAGGAATCCCATTTGAAGCCCCTCTTTGGCCCTGCTCTGAGTGGAAAGGTACGTGCTGGGCCTTTCAGGAGAATGAAAGGAGAAACCTTCTGTTTCTCTCAGTGATCCCTTAGCTCCTTGGTCAGAAGAGAGCAGGCATTTTCTGTCTGGCCAGTACTAGCTTTTGTGCCTGAGACCGCTGAGAGGAGTGCTGAAGAGAAGGGGCCGAAGAGGGGGTGAGAAATTACCTTTGGGCCCTGGAAAGAAGCAGATGCCAAGAATGCTGCTTGCCGTGTCTTTTCTGTGGCCCTCCAGCCCACAGGCTTCCCATCTGTTCTGCCGGAGCAAAGAGGTCTCTGGGCATGCTGGTCTGAGGCGGAGGAGAAGAAAGAAAGGGCAGCTCCGAAAGCAAAGGCAGAAGCGGAAGAGTCGGAGAGGACCCAGGTACAGGAAGCTTTTCTAAACCTTCAGCCAGGAAAGGCCTTTGCCGTACTGCAGGGGACCTGCGCCTTGAAGGTTCCCCAGGGATGCAGGGTTGGAGGTGCCTTGTTGCTGCCGAGGAGCGGGGCAGGGGCATCGTGACTTTGCTAAAATCTGAAGCCCCCGGGAGCTGCACCTTTCCCTTTCCCGTGGGTTTTGCTGAAAAGACAAGCAAGGCAAGTGAAGAGAAGGGAGCTCGTTTGAGGAATGTTGGAAGAGGAGCCCAGTATTTCCCCTGGAGGTCTTTTCCTGAAGAAAAGAGGCCTAAGAGGCAAAGGAGCACGAGGAATGGAGTGTGTGGTCCGAGAGAAGCGCCAGTGTTAGTAAAGGGCCGTTGGCGGTCTGTTGGGTGTTGGGGAAGCAGGAAGCTGAGCCCTGAGTGCTGAGGACTGCTGCTGCTGGTAAGGGCAGGGCTCACAGGGGGTGTTTAGGGTCATTCAGTGTGCTGTGCTGAAGCCCACAGCAGGGCTGCAGGCATAGCTGCTGTTGAGCCCACAGCAATTCCTTCCCCTCCTTTGCTCTGCTCTGTGCGAGCTCTGTGCCTGAGCAAGAGGGTTTGCCTGGCAGCGCTGGTGAGCCTTGGTGAGGCTGGGACATGCGCTGAGGGCTGCGTGGAGGCGGCTGTGGCCTTTCTCCAGTTACAACTGCAGTGTCCCTGACCGGGCAGGGGTTTCCGCTCTCTTGGGTGCCTGAGGCAGCAGCAGTCTTGGGGGCTGCTGAGGACCCAGCTCCTGCAGGCACCGGCTGCTCTCGTGCAGGATGTTCAGCGTGTCCGAGTGAGGGGAGACCTGTCATGCAAATGCTGCTCTGATGCCAATGCAGGTTCGGCGGATGTCACAGACGCTGACAAACCTGCGGCCTGACCTCTGCCTACCCTCGACCAGCCAGGATGAGAGGGCTGATGATCTTCCTCGAGCGAGAAAGCCAAGTGTGAAGGATGTGTACATCTACCACCTGGGGCCAGAGGAGGAGGAAACAGTGTTTGTTTACTTCTCCCACATAGACAAGCAGGAGAAGGAAGAGCAGCAGTCCTCAGAAGAGACGGTCTGCGGAGTGAGTGTATGTGATTGTGAGGGGGAAACTGGCGCTCAGGAGGGCGTGTGAGGCTTGTGTGCTCTGGGCTGCTGAGCCTGGCAGCAGGATTTCCTTTTGGAGTTCTGCTCTGGCAATGCAAATGCCTTTCGCTCGTTCTTGATGTGAGGAAAGAGATCCTAGGGAACAGCAGAGGCCACTGGGGAGCTGCAGCTTTGCCCTGGTGATGGACGCATCAGTTTCTGCTGGAGGGGATGGGGGGAGGTTGCTTGCGCCGTATTGAGGTTGCTTTCTGCGTTGCAAAGAGCCCCTATGAGAAGTTGTCTGTGGGCTGTATTTGCTTACGGGGCTTGAGGCAAAATATTGCAACTACTAGCTTAAGATTGCTGAGTGTCTGGTGCAAATCAAGCAGCAGAAGAAATAGTGTGCTGCAGGAAGAATCAGCGCGGCTGGACCCCCATCACCAGTCTTTCTCTGGGATGAATGCAGTGCAGGTGTCCTGCTGTGCAAGTCGCTATTCCCTTTGGTCCTTTATGTTGTCAGGAGGGATCAGAGCTTGCGGGAGAAGTGCCACTGGGAAAGAGGAGTGTCACTGGCTGCTGTGTTGGTGCTTGTAGAGAGGCTCTGAGTGTTCTTGGAAGGGAGATTAAAAGCTTCCTTGACCTGTCTTGCAGGTTCAGCAGAGAAGTGAAAGGCAGGCAAGGGTTCGGTCAGGCTCCTGCCTCCCTGCAGCTGTGGAAGAGGAGCTCGGAGGGCAGCTTTGTGAAAAAAGAGCATGCTTTCAGGATGTCGTCAAGTACACCTTGTCATCAGATGAGGAAGAGATTGTGTATGTTTTCTTCTCCCGCATAGAGGAGGAGAAGAAGAGAAGAGCAGCTGAGAGGCGGGAGACACAGGAGAGGGAGTAAGTGTGTGCCAGCTCCAGGAGAAGCCTGGCAGTGTTGAGGGGCAGTGAGGGGCACCCCCGGAGGTGCCAGAATGCCAGGGCCAGGGCCACTGGTTTGAGTCAGGCCTTGATACTACGCACCTCTCCGCAGCCTCGGTGCGTTCAGCCTCAGTCTTGGCCGCACCAGACTCAGTCTCAGGCTGACCAAGAGCTGACCAAGGGCCTGGGGTGGAGCCAGGGCACTGGCTCACATCACAGTGAGCGTGGAAATGCCCTTCAGAAGCACATCCAGACACGCACGGCTGGAAATACTCTTGCTGTATTGCTCTCTCTTTCTCTGTGTGCATCACCCTTAGCATCTTCCTTTCTTGTTCTTTAGCTGTGAGAAGGAGAGTCACCTCCCCAGCCAGCAGGAGAGGCCCCAGTGACTGCCAGCCATCCCGGAACACACGCAGAACTTTGTTCCTGTGGATTAAAGCACCTCTCCAAATGGCCATGACTGTTTCCTTGGCATGGTGCGAACTCTGCTGTTTGCAGCCTGTGAACGTCAGCGGGTCCAAGAAAGGAAAGATCAGGAGCGTGGGCTTGAGTGTCCGTGCCTGCTCGCAGGGCAGCTCTCTCCTGAGGTCATGCGGTAACTGTTTGTCTGCAGCTGTGCCCATGATGTGTCAGGGACCTCCTGCTCTCTGTGGGTGCCAGTTGGAGGAGTGGAGTCAGCCCTTTCATGACAGCACATCGCCTGCTGCAAGGGCATGCTGCCTTGTCAGGGAGGTGGGAAGAGCTCGTTTGGCCCTCGTGAGGCGGCAAGAGTTGAGCCAGGGCCTCTGTTTCCTGGGGCCAGTGCTGGTTGCCAGAGGGGAGCCCACTCAAGTATGGTGTGCCTGTTTGTTGCACTGAGGGCTTGGTTTTGGGGGTGTGAAGGGAATCCTGGGGATAGCAAGGGCTGGCATTGGAAGCTCACAACCGTGAGGGTGTGGCCAGGGTAGTCCCTGGCTGCCTTGGCTGTAGCGACCATGAAACAGTGGAGTTGCAGACTCTGAGGGGAGTGTGGAAAGAGAGTAGCAGAGTCCAGAGTGGGCACCTTATGTGAGGAAACTTCCCCCTTGTCGGGGAACTGGTAGGGGGATGTCATGGAAGCAGGTCTGCAGGGCAAAGGATCAGGGGAAAACTGGCAGGTATGTGAGGACAGCACCTACTAAGCACAGGGACAACCCTGCTTGATATGCAGGCAAATGAGCAGCGGTAGGACGAGACTGGCTTGGCTGAGCCAGCACCTGCTGGTGGAAGTGCAGTGGAAAAAAAAGGGAGCACAGAGGAGGTGGAAGCAGGGAGAGGCTACAAGGGAGGTACTAGAGCGAGAAGTCCTGGCTGTGCAGGGATGGTGTCAAGAAGGCCAGAGTGCGGCTGGAGCTGAGCCTTGCAAGGGACGTCAAGGAGAACAGGAGCTTCCTGAGCCAAAGAAGTAGGCTGAGAAAGATAGAGGTACCTTGCTGCATGGGGTGGTTGACTTAAGGAGAGGAAAGCACATGCGGCCGAGCTACTCTGTGCCGCCTTAGCCTCAGCCTTCACCAAAAGGTCTCAGGGCCCCTGTGCTTGTGGAAGGTGTTGAAGGAGGAGGAGAGCAAGCAGTAGTGGCAGAGGATGGAGTCAGGGATCTTTGATCCGGCTGGGCAGGCTCTCCGACGCCCTGGAGGACCTCCCAGCAGCTGTCCTCTGGCCTGCCTGCCGCTGGCTTATCAGCTGGCAGAGTCAAGAGGCACCTGCCAGGGAAGGCAGCGGCCATGTGCTCTTTTCCTCCTGCTCACCCACCAGACTGGCCTGACCAGCCCAGCTGCAGCACCTTGCAGCCCCCACAGGCCCTCTCTGCACAGAGGCAGAAGCCCTGCTCCTGCAAACCCACCAGCTGCTTTGCTCCTCTTGGCTGCTCTTGCTGCTGCTGAGCCCTGCTCTGCCATCAGGGGCTCAGCTACCACTGTCACCCAGGACATCCTGCTCGGTCACCAGTCTCAGCCTCTCTCCAGCTCACAAGTCAGGCCGAGGATCGAGCACACACTGGACTGTGAGTGCTGTCCTCTCCCTCCATGTTGTGCTCAGGGTGAATGAAGGACTCACCCTGCCATGGGCGGCTCTGGCAGAGCTGTCTGCACCTTAGGCACATGTCACAACAGCGCCCACGTCCCCACACAGGTGCTGGAGCAGGGACTCAGACGGCCTCTTTCACTGCCCCGTCGCACTGTACCCCTTTCTTCTCCCTCTTCAGGAATTCAGAGAAGGACACGCACAACTACCCAGCACAGCTACACGCCCTTGCCTCTTCTGTCCTTCCCATCAGGGATGGGCATGGCACAACCATCTCAGCTCAGGTTCTCCGCGACACGTGTGCAACCTCCATAGTGCTCTTCAGCTTCTCTGGCCATCCCGCATGGTCCAGAAAGGATGTCCCACAGCAGCACGCATGTCCCAGCCACCAGCAGCTCTGCTGCCCCAGAGTCTGCTCTCCAGGGATGGACCTGCAGAGAATTTGCCTTTTGTAGTGACTGAGCTCAAGTGAGAGGAGGGAGCAGAGGAAGTGGCCAGCCATCCAAGCAAGGTTTGAGCCCATGTGCACAGTGCAGAAGGGGTGAGCAGGGCATCGCTGTAACCCTTTGGCCCCCTCTTTGCCCTGCTCTTCAGGTCAGTTGGTATTCTTCAACTTTGTGTGCAACAAATCCAGCTAGAGCAGGTGCTCCTGGACTTTTGGCTCTGTTTTTGCACGCCAGGGCTGTGCAACAGTGAGAAGTCTGAACAACGCGTCCTGTGTTCTTGAAGGCAGTGCTGAGTTGCAGAGCCCCACACTCTCCCGTCGGGTGTGAGGAGGGGGAATGTTCCCTTTTCCCTCTGGGTTTCCCAGGTCAGTTCCTGGGGTCAGAAAAGAGCACTCCCTGGGAGAGTCCCAGCACATCAAGGGGCTGGTGCAGGTACGTCCATGAGATGCTTTGGGAAAGCTTGTGGCATTCTCTTGTGGCTCCTCATGGTTCCCTTTCTTCTCTCCTTTGGAGGGGGACACAGGGCAGAAGGCACAGCAGTCACTAAACCTGGATTTACTCTGTTTTAGCTGTAGTCAAGTGTGTGCCTTGTGCTCCGTGGTGATCCTAGCACTGCTGATCTCCTCCCCATTCCCTTCCTGGGTAACACTCCTCAGCAAGACCCAGCTCTGCACGCACGCACGCGTACATACACAGACACACACACACACACAAACACAGGTGTGACTGGGAAGGTCAATGATACGAGCCGTGCCAGCAACAACCCCTCTGTTCACAGCAGCCCAGGTTCAGGAGACAGCCCCCTCCCCGAGCAACTCAGCAGCCTGAAGCAGAGGCACAGGATTAGCGCAGCTTCCTCTGCACTGGTTCAAGGGGACCATGAGCAAAACCCAGGCTGCCGGGCAGCACAACTCCCCAGGCACCCCACCAAGAGGGCACCGTTTCTAGGTGGGCTCCAATCAGCCAGCTTCTGGTTAGCAGCTGAACACGCTGCACCACAGAAAGCCCTAGCAGGGGCCCTCCCGGGGCAGCTCTGGCATCAGGACAGTCGGGAATGGGACCAGTGCTGCAGGAATGGGAACGTCCCTGATCCCAGGCCTGGTGCCAGCCTCAGGGGAGGGCACGCTGCCCTTCAGCAGCTGCTGGGTGCTGGTGGGCAGAGCAGCGCAGGCGGAGGCCTGCTGCCCACCTCAGGGCTGTGGACAGCTCCCTGGCCAGGATGAGAGCCACCTGCTCCCGTGGCCCCTCTGCCGTGCACCCAGGCGGCACTTGGAGCTGTGGGCACATCACCCTGGAGAGGACATTTCCCTCAGCCCACTGCCTCCTGCTGCTGCTGCTGGCGACAGGTGTGACACACACAGCAGTGCTGCACGGGCTGGCAGAGGGGACTCAGGGAAGGGGTTTGTCCCTCTCCATCAACCCTCCCTGGGAGGGCCAGAGCATGCGAGCAGCAACCGCTACAAGACTCTCCTCCTGCCCCCTTCAGCTGCAGAGACAGTGAAGGGGCAGCACTCCATGGGGCAGCCCTGGCCCAGGAGCAGCGCCAGCTAAGAGGCAAGCCCAGCTTCCCCCATGGCAGCCCGCAGCCCAGCACGAGGCTCTGAACGCTGCTTTCTGCTGAAGCTCTCAGAGCACCAGCAGACAACAGGCCTGTGCTCGTCAGGGCCATGTCGTGGGAGGAGAGTGCCCCACACACCATGCCCCCTCCCGCAACAGTGACTCAGATCACCTCTGTGACTGCGGCCTGAGAGGCCATCAGCAGGCAAGCAGGCGGGTGGGCACTGTGAGCTCAGCGGGGGCAGCACAAAACCCCCAGCAGAAAGGAGAGCTCCTGAAGAGGGCGGAGGCAGAGGCAGGGAAAGGTGGCATGGCTGGCAGCTGCTTTGGGAGGTCACTTCTCTTGCAGCAATCTTTTGGGGTTGCAGGCAGGCAGGCACTGTAAGGTCATGAAGCGGGTGAGAAAACCTTCCCCATGGAGAGGAGAGCTCTGAGGGGAGGGGAGAGGCACAGGAAGGTAGTGGGGGATGACCCCAGAATGATGACCATGTCACTTCTTTTGCACAGTGGCAAGATCTGAGGATTTGAAATTATAACTGTGATACGGGAATGACAGTCACATTTATCATATACATAAAAATATAGAATATATATTATACTACATACCCCCAATATCTAAAATAACCTCCTCTCTATATACTATATTATACTACATGGCTCCGATCTCTAAGATAAGCAATTCTTGGAGGTGACAACATTCATCTGGAGAACACTCAACACCTGCCACTCTGCAGGCAGCATGGCTTTGTCCATTCTCCTCCTACATGCATGCAAAGCAGGACATCTCAGCAAAAACACTTTCACTTCAGTAATAACAGCTTGCAAGCCCCTGAGGAAAAGCTGCACCTGAAAACAACTACTGGTCTAACAGGGCAAAGAGTAAAACACATTCCTCCCCAAGAGACACAAGCAGCAGACACATCACCCTTCCTGGGAAAGCTGCATGCATGACTACCTCTCTGAAGTGCTTGTACACCAAGGCATGCAGCATGGGGAATAAACAGGAAGAACCGGAGATGTGTGTGTGGTCGCAGGGCCATGATCTCATTGCAATTACAGAGGTACGGTGTGATAGCTCGCCTGACTGGAATGCTGTCATGGATGGCTATGTGCTTTTTAGGAAAGACAAGCCAGGAAGGCGAGGTAGTGGGGAGTTGCCCTTCATGTGAGAGAGCAACTGGAATGCATCGAGCTCTGCCTAGGGGTGGTGGAGGAGGAGGCAGTCGAGAGCTTATGGGTGAAGAACAAAGGGCAGGCTAGCATGGGGGACACTGCCGTGGGTGTCTACTGCAGGCCACCTGACCAGGAAGAGGAAGTCAGTGAGGCCTTCTACAGACAGCTGGAAGGAGCCTCACGATCACAGGCCCGGGTTCTCATGGGAGACTTCAACCAATAAGCACGATTGCAACCCTGGAGTTCAGGAGGGCAGACTTTGGGCTCTTCAGAGACCTACTTGGAGGAATCTCATGGGTTAAGGGCATAGAAGGAAGGAGGGTCCAGGAGAGCTGGCTAGTATTCAAGCATCACTTCCTCCAAGCTCAAGAGCAGTGCACCCCAAGGAGAAAGAAGTCCAGCAAAGGGGGCAGGAGACCTGCAGGGGTGAGCAAGGAGCTCCTGGCAAAACTCAAACAGAAGCAGAAAGTACAGAGAATGTGGAAGAGGGGACAGGCTACTTGGGAGACTTATAGGACTGCTGTCAGAGTGTGTAGAGATGTAGCAAGGAAGGCGAAGGCCCATTTGGAGTTGAGTGTGGCAAGGGATGTTAAGGACAACAGGGCGGGCTTCTTCAAATACATCAGTAGCAAGAGGAGGGCTAGTGAAAATGCGGGCCCACTACCAAATGGGGCGGGGGCCTGTTGTAGTTAGATTCCCGGGGGCCAAACATCCGGTTTGGCCACCCAGCACAAACTCACACACAAACACTGTTCAGTAGCAAGCAGTTTATTAGTAGATACTTACAAACAGACCGACCCGATGGTAATCTCAAGAAGGAGATTCTGGAAGCCACAGAATCTATATGTATCCAACTGCTGTTCTTTCCCACGGATTTCCAAGACCTTGTTAGTTACTTATTTGTATGCCGCTTAACACAGCGGTATTGTTCTAGGCACTAAAAAGTTACAACACTAGACCATTCTCACCAAGTATCAGGTAGTACAGATACAAAAGTTACAATACGGACCATTCCCATGAAGTATCAGGTAGTACGGATACAGGGCCCTGGTGACAAAGGCTACAGAGAAGGCAGAATTACCGAATGCCTTCTTTGCTAAAGTCTTCACTGCTAACGGCAGCCCTCAAGAATCCCGGAGCCTGGAAGCAAAGGGAGAAAGTCTGGAGAAAGGAAGACTTTCCTTTGGTTGAGGAGGAGAGGATTAGAGATCTGGGCAAGCCTGACATTCACAAATGCATGGGCCCAGACGGAATGTGCCCACGGGTACTGAGGGAGCTGGCGGATGTTGTTGCCAGGCCATCCTCCCTCAACTTTGAAAAGTCCTGGAGAACTGGAGAGGTGCCTGAGGACTGGAAGAAAGCCAATGTCACTCCACCCTTCAAAAAGGGCAAGAAGGAGGACCCAGGCAACTATAGGCCGGTCAGTCTCACCTCCATCGCTGGAAAGGTGATGGAACAGCTCATCCTGGATGTTGTCTCCAGACACATGGAGGAAAAGAAGGTGATCAGGAGTAGTCAGCATGGATTCACCAAGGGGAAATCCTGCTTAACCAATCTGATAGCCTTCTCTGATGGCGTGACTGGCTGGGTAGATGAGGGGAGAGCAGCGGACGTGGTGTCCCTTGACTTCAGCAAGGCTCTGTATCCGTGCTACGTGATACTTGATGGGAATGGTCTGTGTTGCAACTTTTGTATCTGTACCACCTGCTATTTGGTGAGAATAGTCTAGTGCTGTAACTTCTTAGTGCCTAGAACAATACCGCTGTGTTAAGCGGGATACAAACAAGTAACTAACAAGGTCATGGAAATCTGTGAGAAAGAACAGCGGTTGGTCACATATAGATTCTGTGGCTTCCAGCCACAGAATCACCATGAGAAGCAGTCAACATGAAGGTCAGAAGCTGAAGAGTAGTGAAATAGCGACCCCCAAAGTCAAATGTGGCCCCGAAATAAGTCTGCACAAGTGTGCAGTACCAGAGCCCGGTTATGCAACCGGGGCGGAGTTGGGCTAGACTCCCTGCACTCGCTGGCCCCAGATGCAGGGACTCTCGCGTACCGCAAGTAATCATAAATGCTGGAGTTTTCCAAAGGAGGGTGAGGCTGCTACACAACAGAGGACCACGTTGCTTCCTCGGGGACGCCCGAAAAGATTGTGCCTGCCGACTCTCCCTCTCGCCATGCAGACGATCGGGACAAGCATTGAGGTGGTCCTTCTCGAGATTACCATTGGGTCGGTCTGTTTGTAAGTATCTACTAATAAACTGCTTGCTATTGAAGAGTGTTTGTGTGTGTGTGTGTGTGTGTGTGAGTTTGTGCTGCCTGGCCAAACCGGATGTTTGGCCCCCGGGAATCTAACTAGAACAGGCTCTTGACACTGTCTCCCCTGACATCCTCCTAGAGAAGCTCAAGAAGCGTGGGTTAGATGAGTGGACAGTGAGGTGGATTGAGAACTGGCTGAAAGGCAGAACTCAGAGGGTTGTCATCAGTGCTGCGGAGCTGGAGCCCTGTGGCTATTGGAGTTTGCCAGGGCTCAGTACTGGGTCCCATCCTGATCAACTTCTTCATCAATGACCTGGACGAAGGGACAGAGTGGCTCCTCAGTAAGTTTGCAGATGATACCAAGCTGGGAGGAGTGGCTGCTACAGCTGAGGGCTGTGCTGCCATTCAGAGAGAGCTGGCCACGCTGGAGGGCTGGGCGGCGAGGAACCTCCTGAGGTTCAACAAGGGCAAGTGCAGAGTCCTGCACCTAGGGAATAATAACCCTCGGCACCAGTACAAGCTAGGGGCTAACCTTCTGGAGAGCAGCTCTGCAGAGAAGGACCTGGGAGTGCTGGTGGATGACAAATTGACCATGAGCCAGAAATGTGCCCTTGTGGCCAAGAAGGCCAATGGTATTCTGGGGTGTATTGGGAAGAGTGTTGCCAGCAAGTCGAGGGAGGTGATGCTGCCCCTCTCCTCAGCCCTGGGGAGGCCTCATCTCAAGTACTGTGTCCAGTTCTGCGTTCCCCAGTAGAAGAGAGACATGGAGCTGCTGGAGAGAGTCCAGCGTAGGGCTACAAAGGTGATCAGAGGGCTGGAGCGTCTGCCCTCTGAGGAACGTCTGCGAGAGCTGGGCCTCTTCAGCCTGGGGAAGAGAAGGCTGAGGGGGGATCTTATCAATGTGTATACTTATACATCCTCCCTTATACATCCTGGGGAGGGTGTCAAGGGGATGAGGCTAAACTCTTTTCAGCTGTCTCATGCGAAAGGACAAGAGGCAATGGGCAAAAAATGAACCACAGAAAGTTCTGCCAGAGTATGAGGAGGAATTTCTTCACTGTGAGAGTGACAGAGCCCTGGAACAGGTTGCCCAGAGAGGTTGCGGAGGCTTCTTCTCTGGAGATATTCAAAGCCCACTTTGATGCAACCCTGTCTAACATGCTTTAGGTGACCCTACTTGAGCAGGGAGGTTGCACTAGATGATCTCCAGAGGTCCTTTCCAACCTTACCGATTCTAGGATTCTATGATTCTGTGATTCTACGGAGACGGCTACAGCTTCCAGACAGCTCCCACGAGGAGAGGGCTGGAGCTTCAGTTAGGCTCCTGGCCAGGGCTGGAGGTGCCAGGGCAGACTGCTCAGGGGAAATGAGTCCTACTCAATGCACGCCAGGCCCTGATGTTCCAGGCCACAGTTTCTGCAGTTCCCTCCTGCAGCCGCTCCAGTTTTGCAGTGCCTCCCTTGAACTGGCACGGTCACAACTGGACACAGGCGAGGCCTAGCAACTGTGGCGTGTCAGCTCACATTGCTCCATGTGCTCGCTCTACAGGAGCTGACGCAGCAAGCACACAGCTGCTGAGGCCAAGAAGGACAGCAGACCACTCTGTGCTCACGCTGACTGCCCCTCTTGTCTAGTCTTCCACTGCTGCCAGCAGGTGCAGAAGGCAAGAGCCAGCCAAGCCCTCCAGCAAAGCCAAACCCAAATCCTAACCCAAGCCTTGTGCAGACCACAGGAGAGCGGGACTGGGACTGCTGTGGCTTCACACTGGCTTAGGTACTTAGCGGGGGATGTTGTGTGTTTAGAAAATATGAGTGCATGGCACTCAACTCTGCAAAGATCCTTGGCAGCGTGTTCCCTGGAGCATTCCGACACTTCTTGGGGAACTTCCTTGAGCAGTGCAAGCTACTTGGTACTTCTACAATGCACTTGTCGTGTGTATAGTCAGGCAGGACTGCCTTTGGCCACACTGCCTGCATGCAGGCAGCTCCGCTGCCTTAGTAGTTACTATGTGGGTGAGGAGTGGGAAAGGCAGGACAGCCTCAAGCCCTCTGGGTCTCCCACCACCGCTGAAGAAGGGAGAGAGTGGGCACACTCTTGCTAGAGGCCTGCTTTCAACTCCTCTGCTCTGCCCGCTGCAATGTATTCCCTGCCTTGGCGTGCTGCTCTCCCATGAAATGAGAACTTGCAGGCTATCCACTCAGCTGCAAAAGCTGCAGCTGCACTAGCTGGGGCTTTCGCTTGGAGTCCAAGGACCCTGCCCTGCCCCCAGAGCCAAAGACAGGGCCCGTCTTTCAACGCTGCCAGAAAGGTCCTTTCCTCAGGAGAGATGCAAGCGGAACTAGCACTGCAGGAGCTGAGGGCTGAGGCAGGCTCACTGGCCCTGCAGAGACAAGGTGGCACATGCCTCTGCTACAGATCACAGGACCTGTGGAGGGTCCTTTTCAAAGAGTCTCCTTCCTCCTTTACTCTGCAGAATGTTCTCAGAGCAAGCCGAGTGCCCTCAGACTTCCTGGATGCCTAGCCATGCTTTGCAGAGACCCAGCGCCTCTCCTGCCTCTCTCTTCAGATGCTCACCATGCACATGCCCTATAGTCTGCCTCAAGAATCAAGCTCCGGGTGGGGCAAAAAAACATGAACGAGAGCTGCCACATCTTCTCTTTTTATTCCGGATTACAGAAACTCTCGTCTTGTGGCTCAGCTGGTAGTTCTGCCTTGTCATCACCCCATGAACCTGCACTCGATAAATGCACGTGTACCTGGGGTTCCCCCAGTTGCTCTGCACCTGGAATTTGATGTAGCGGAAGGCTCTGGGCAGCTGCTTCTGTAAAGGAAACGGAGGCAGCCATCGTTGCTCCGGTGGAAAGAGCGACAGCACAGCAAGGGCGCTTCCTCTGCCAGCCCCATCCCTGCTGGGGAACCAAACGCAGCCCTGGCAGAGGAGGCAGCCGTGCTTCCCCTGCCAGAGCCACAAGGCACAGGATGCTTTGGCTCATCCTCCACGCTCTGTCGTCCAAGCACTTGCAGGCAAACCTCAGTCTGCTGCTCGCGTCGTGCCCACACGCACTCCCGGTACCTTGAGGCGGAAGGTCTGAACAGCCTCCTGGTCCACCTCAAACACAGAGAGCCCCAGGAGAGTTTCTGCTGCTGCTTCTTCATCCACGCCCTCAAAGGCAAGCGACAAGGGGAGCACCTCATGCTCAAGCAGAGCTGAAGGAAAAGTGTCTGCTGAGGTGCAACCGGGCAACCCTGCCTCGTGTGCCGCTCCTCTAGCAGGAGCCGAGAAGAGCTTAGTGTGGGTGTGGGTGAGGCTGCTCTGAGCAAGCGCTCCAAGACCCTTGGCCAGAGAGCATTCAGCAAGCCCGAGTGGCATACCACCACCGTGCGCCACCCCACGCAGGGATGCAATACTCTGCAGAAACCAGCCCACGCTTCTCTGGGAGAAGTCGCCAGGAGAAACAAGGCTCCTTTGCAGCTTTCGGCCGGGGCCGCAGGGCCTCGTTCCCTCCCCGCCCCCCGCGGAGGTGCAAGGCAGAGACTTAGGGAGACAGCAAAATCTTTGGGGGCGCTGCTGACTTCCCCGGAAGGAGAGACTGCCTTGGAGATGTGCTCCACGGTGACAGCCATTGGCCAGATCTCCTCAGGCAACCGAATGACCACTCGGCCCTCTGCTCCTTGGAAAACCCAGCAGTGTCCGGGGGAAGTAGGCAGCTGAAATCAGAAAGCAGCCTCCTTCAGTGGCAAGGCACTGCAAGAGCCCACAGAACTGGCGGCTTTGCGAGCAACACAGGCCTGCCTTAGTCTCTTGGCTGACATTCTGCATGCAAAGGCACACCAGTGGATGAAAGGGACAGGAGGGGACTGGTCAACTTGATTTCAGAAGATGGAAATCTTCATTAGCAAACAGTTAGGCTCTACTGCCTTTGCAAAACCCTGCTCTGATTTTGCACAGCATTCAGAGACAGGGCAGGTCTCCCTAGCGGACCTCACCCCAGGAGCCTTCAAAGACTGCGCGGGAGAGACGAGGCTCCCGTCAGCCGCCACGCTTCCTGCAATGCGACACATCCTGCCAGCCTTGGGGGCCTGCAGGAGGTGCTGTCCTTGCCTCAGTGGCTTGGCAGCCCGCCCACACACACAGCTTCCTCTTTCTCTGGCAAGGGACCACTGGAGTTGAGGAGGGAAAACGCAGCTGCCAAGAACAAAGGTCCCCAGCAAACTGCCAGCAGGGGTTGTGGGCTGGCTCCTGCCATTGGCTTCAGCTCTGTTGCCCTCCAGGAGGGAAGGCAGCACTGGGGGGAAGTGCAGGTGATGCTCTGGCAGAGGGTGAGCCCTGCAGGGCTGAGCAGTCCTGCTGCTGCGAAGGGAGGGGCTTGGACTTGGGGCTTGGGGCTTGGGGCCCCAACTTGAAAGCAAGGCACTGCCTCGGAAGTCATGCTCTCCACGCTATTACCTGCAAAATAGTATCCGGAGGGTTGGCCACCAACAAGAACGGAACGCAAAGCCAGCAAGCCTCACTGCCTTGCCCGCTGTAGGTGCTGGATGTTCTCTCCTCGTCGATGGTAGCCCCTGAAATGCACATGCAAAACAGCTGCCTAGGACAGGCCGGAGGCTAGCAGAAGCACTGAGCTAGCCGGTATTTCTGAGGCTGCAAGCCCGGCCGCGCAGCCTTTCTGGCAGGGCCATACAGCAGGCGAGTGCCAGCAGGCTTTCCGTACGCACTCCTGTGCTTTTCAGAGCCCAGTCCATCGTCTCCAGGTACTTTGCCCCTATCTGCTCAAGTGCTTCTCAAGTTGAGAAAGGCCTGGGAAAAACATTGCCAAGGCAGAGACGGAGGTGAGCACGGAGAATGACACACACTCATCGAGGGGCACTTCGGCATGAACACTGAGGGTTTGCCCAGAGCAAAGGAGAGCCTCGGGGTCAGTCCACCAAAGGCAAGGCTTGCTGAGAAAGGCACCACCCCTTTGGGTCAGTGCTTTCTGACGAGCCGAGTGAGGACTCGCGGAGAACAGCAGTCTCCAGAGCCACGCTGCAGACCTGCCTCAGGTCACCAGTCAGGGCCCCAAGGAGCCCCGAGAGCCAGCTGCGTGCTGCGCAGCAAGAGGACAGAGCTGACTCTCCAAAGGGCCAAGAGGAAGCAGCAGGAGGGAGCCTCCAAATGATAGCAAGGTCTTTGATGAAATGCCAGCCTCCCTACCGCTCTCTTCTTCTTGACCATCTCACTCTCCTCCAAAACCTCTTCCACCGACTGCAGGATGGCTTCCTTCGCAGCACCTGCTCTTCTAGGAGCTCCTGCTCACGGATCTTCTCCCGCAGCAAGGCCAGCGAGTTACTGAAGGGAAAGCAGATCTTGTCCAACAGCTGCCCAGCCCCTGCAGGCAGGCTCCCAACGCACTCACGAGCAGGGTTGTGCTCTTCCACTTCCCTCCCTCCCTCTGACACAGATTGTCCCCAACACTGCACAGGAAGTGATCAAGCAAAGGGTTCAGGAGTGCTCCACTCGCAGGGCAATGGCAAACTCATGCTCCATTTCCATCCTGCTACAGCTCTCCAACACCACACATCACTTTTTCCTTTTACTTCTGCCTCCTCTTGCAGCAGCAGAAGGGACAAATAAATCAGAGGAACTCAGACCTTCCAGACATGGGCTCTACCAAGGAGGGATGTGTTTGCTTGGTCTTCAGAGTCTGTGTGGTTTTAATCGCACTCCCTTCCAAACGGGCACTGCTGCCCCTCGCTTACGACCTGCTCTGTTCCACTCGCTCCTCCACGTCTGCCTGCGGTGCCACCAGTGCTGCAGCTCTCACACCTCAGGCCTTCTCAGCCCCTCTCAGTCCGCAGCACAGACCAAAAACCCCCTCTGTGTCCCTGGGATGCTCACAGGCAGCAGCCGCCACAGCCCAGCACAGAGCTTTCTCACCCGCCCCTCCCCTCCTGTCCCCTCCCGTCCCCGAGTCTCGCCCAGGCCCCAGAGCAGAGCGGGGCCCTGCGGCAGCAGCGCCCGGCAGCAGCGTTTCCCCGCGGACGCTGCCCTGCAGCACAAGTGCCGCAGCCCAGGGCCAGCGCGGGCGCCGCTGCCCCTCGCTCACGGCCTGGGCCGCGGGCAGCAGCCACCGCCGCAGGCTCCACGTACAGGAGCAGCTGCCGCGCGGCAGCGTCGCTCTGGGCTCCCTGTGCAGCCGCCGCCAACGCCCGTCGCTGCCGCAGCTGCTTCTCGGCGGCCGCAGAGCAGCGCCGCGCCAGGGCCAGGCGGCGGCGGGGCCAGCGGGCACCTGCGCCGGCACCATGGCCACACGGGCCCCGCCCCCACCGCCGGAAGTGACGCCTCCCGCGCCCAGGACCCTCCCACCCGGCGCTCCCCCATTGGCTCCCGTGGGGCTGGGAAAGACGGAGGCGGGGCGGGCGTGAAAGGGTCGTCAGTGCGCGTGCGCTGGGCGGGCCTGGGGCCGCGGGGGGCGGGTCCCCGAGGGGAGGGGCGGAGCAGTGACGGGGTGGGGCGGAGCATGCGCACTGGCACGGAGGAGGGCGGCGAGGGGCGGGGCCGGGGCGGGGCGGGGCCGGGAGGCGGCTGCTGCGGCGCGGGGCGGCGTCTGCCGGCGCGGGGCCGCCCGGAGCCTTTAGCCGCGGCGCCGGGAGCTGCAGCGCCGGGTCCGAAGGCCACTGTCGGGGCGGAGCGAGCGGCTGTGCGTGCAGGGGGGCCGGAGCCACCGCAGCCCGGCCGTGTGCCAGGAGCGGCTGGGCGAGGCCCGGCCGGGCCTGGGCCGCCTCCGGCCCCACGGGAGCCCCCGGCTCTTGCGCCCCTGCTGCGGGCGGCCCCGTGGCTCGGAGCCGCCTGCGGTGGAGGCTGGTCAGGGCCGTCTCGGCTGCGCGGGGACCCTCAGCATCAGTGTCAGCACAGGAGCTTCACCCCCCCCGCTCCTCCGTCCCACACCGGGAGCCCCAGGGAGCCCCAGAGCAGCCCCAGAGCAGCACACGCAGGGGAGAAAGGAGGGGAAACGCTGTGATGCAGCTGCGGGGGGAAGCCCAGGCAGCAGAGACCGCCAGGCCCTCGGCACAGCACACCGAGCAGCGGCAGGGCAGCGGCACCCGGGCCCGCGCCAGGAGCTGTGCCCCTCTGCTCTGCCGGAGGTCTGGCTGCAGCGCAGGGGGTTGGTGGCCTGGCCCCGGGGCCTGCAGTGCGGCGGCTCTGCAGGTGGCAGAGGGCACGCGGGTCTTGCTTTGAGGGGGATGGCTGCACGGGAGGGGTGTGTGGGCGTTGGCCAGGTTCCCCCTCCCGCAGCATTTCTGCTTGAGTTTCCGCTCCTTCTGTGGCCCTGGCTCCAGTGCCTGGAGCTTTTCCTGCAGCAGCTCTTTCCCTGTGCTGCGTCTTGGCCCTGTCTTGAGTCCTACCGTCTGAAATAGCAGCATGTGCTGAAGGAGAATGAGTTTCCAGAGGGATGAAGTTGCCTTTAGCACAAACTTCCCAATTTCTTCAGCAGGACTTCAGTAGCATCTTGACGGCAAATATTCCGTGTGTCCTACGAAAGCTGCAGTTCTGTTGTAAGAAGTTTTTGTGCATCTGATCCAAGAGGGAGAGAGCGCAGCAGTGATGGTACCAGCTGCCCTGGGGAGCCTAACTTTGGCAAAAGCATGATTTCTGTTGAAAAAAGACCAAAGTATCCCTGGAGCACCTGCTATTCTTTTGGAAAGGAAATAGAAAAACCAAATACCAAAAAGGAAAAGAGCCCTTAGAAACTGCTTTCAGTCTCTGTTCCTGAGGCAGAAGTTTTCAGAAGGCTTCCTCTTTGTCTTAGCCGACGTACTGCTTTGACTCCTGCCTTCTGCTTGGTGGGGAGGTGTGCAGCTGAGAGTTTTTGAAAGACCTAGTTGCTGAGCCCTTCTTGAGCAGTGGGTTATTTCCGTGTGTGGATGGGTTGCATTTCCGTGCTTCTTAGTTCCTCACCTCCTAAGGCATTTCTACCCCCGGTTTGAGTGTGTTCGGAGCGGAGATCTGTGGAACACCTCGGAGGGTCTCTTGTGTCTTAGAGATGTTCCTTCGGGCATCTTTTTGAAATCCTGAGAACTTGCGTTTAACCTGATGCCAAGTGCCAGGTTGACAGCGCTGAGCGGGGATTCCCTGCCAGTTTTCTGCACAAGCAAACTGCCAAGGGCAGGACCGTGGTTTCAAGGTGCTGGAAGAATGTTTCAGTCATCGCGAAGGAATTGGTGGAGGTTTTGTGGCAGTCAGTTGTCAGCGCTTCCTGCCCCAGTGACGGCAGCCACGTTGGCTGTGTCGCCGTGGGGCGAGTGCAGCACCGTGCCCACCGCCCTCCCTCACCACCAGGTTTCGTGCACGGGGCCATGGCCGGGTGAGAGCAGCCATAATGCCCAGCCCAGGCAGGACCTCCAGTGGGGTCGTCCCTGCTGCACGACCTGCATGGGGTCAGGGGCAGCCCCCGAGCATCCCATGCAGTGCCTGCCTCCAAGTGGGCGAGGGGGGCGTGGGGACGAGTATGGCTGTGCCCCTCTGTGACACGGGCTGTGCTCACAGGCGACATCCCGTGTCACAGTGACCGCTGCCCTCTTGCACACGGACACAGCCTCTCCACACACGTCCTGTCCAGGCTGGCGGAGCCCAGGCACTGGAGCTGCTCTCGGCACCAGTCTGCTGCGAGGAGCTGCCAAGGCCGATCGGGAGTCAGCGAGGGGAGGCCGGGGCAGCACGGGCTACCGTGAAGTGTGGAAGAGGAGTAGGAAGAGGAGGCGGTGGTGTTTCCTCATCACCTCCTGCTGTAGGGGTGACCCAGAGCAGGGAGGAGAAGGATGGAGCTCTGGGACGCTGGCCACGGGAGGCAGCGTGGACAGCGGGTGCCAACGCTTCCCTTAGAGGGTAAGAAGTTTGGGAGCGCTTCCCCGGGAGCTGTCACAGAGATCATTAATGCTGAACATGGCTGTGGAAAGTGTGCTTGGAGGGAGCTGGAGGCTGCGGCCAAAGCCCCGACTGATGGTCCTCTCTGGCTCAGGTGCCAGTGTGGCTGCCAGGACTCCTGCGTCCCAAGCATGATGCCCTGCCATCTCGTGGCACCGCTGGGCAGAAGTCCCGGTGGTGAGGGACCCTGCTGGCCTGGCAGAAGGGGCTCGGGCAGCCCAGCTCCTGCTGGGGGAAAGTACTGGAGCTGCTGCAGTAGACGTGCAGAGCCTGGGCATGCAGGGATGCCATACGGGGAGACTTGCCCTGCAGGGGAGACCCTGCGGATGCCCTGAGCCTCTGAACTGCCATGGGCACAGCATTGTGCCCTTAGCATAGTGGAAATGCATTGCCAATACCCGAGGGAGGGGGCTGTCCTGTGAGAGCTGCGTCTGGAAGGAAAGGAGCCCTGCCTGAAGAAGGCTGAGGGGTCCTGCAGCTGTTGCTGGGTTCTGGAGAGGCTGCTGGGAACACCTGTGCTGGAAAGGAAACCTTGGACTTCTGTTCAGCTCAGCAGGGCTTTTTGGGCAGGATCCCAGCCACTGCCTCTACTCCTTCCCCTTGGTTCTCCTTGTAGCTGCAGACTGGTAGAGCAGGCTTTGAGCCTGGGGCACACTGTGGATGTCCCATGGAAAGGTGTCTGCGTGCTAATGGCTCTGTTTCAGCTCCAGACCCCTCCAGGGAGCAGCTACAAGGTTCTCACCTCAAGGTGGTTCCCACCTTAGCTGCTGAGTGCCTGTCGGCACTGGGCTGACATTGGGGAGGGGGAGGCTCTTTGAAGAAGCTTGCACTTGCCATCTCCTTGCTTCGGCATGTGCTGAACGGTTGTGAGGTGGCCCGCCCTAGCATGACGTGTCTTTCCCTTATTTTGCAGAGCGCCTTGCTATCTGGGAAGGTGTATCAGACTACATTGTACGGCAGCTGATGCTGAACCAGGTGGGTTTGCCGTCCTGGGCCTCCTCAGGAAAGCCTTCTTGTGCATGTTCTGTGAGGGGAGGGATGACCTCTCTGCTTTTCCTGGTAGTTTGGAGAGGGTGAAGAGGAGAGGGGTGAACATCTCTAGGAAATTCTTCCAAAGAACCTCTCCAGGGCTTCTCCAAAGTGTTCCAAGGGTGGGCAGGCCACCAAGCACCGTTGCCATGCGCTCACAGGTTAGCAGCCTCTCCACCTAAGAGTTTCATACGTCTCCTCTTCTTTGCTGTTTTCAGGGAGTCCGAATTATTCGGCTTGGGACCTTGGACGTTGTTACTGAGCAACTTGGGGGTGGGAAGGCTGGTCTCCTGACTGTTCGCAGACCCGTCTTCCGCCTTGCGCAGAATATTGCAGCGGTTCACGGCCTCACCCACCGTGAGGCCTACGCTCCTGGTAAGAAGACAGGTGGAGACTGTTGCTTGCCCTGGGGACCTCTCTGGGGAGTGCACAACTGCTGTTTGTCAGTGACTGTTAGAAATTGAGAATTGTGTCACCAGGTCCTGAGAACAGCTTCCGATTTTTTTAAATAATCCAGACGTCATTATGCGCATTGCAACTACACTCTCTCTCTGGATGTCTTGCTTGAACAGCTGTGCACTTCTGAGGTGCTGAGGGTAGCTGGAAGGCTCTGACGGGCTGCGGTGCAATGCTTGTGTTCTCCTTCCTCCTTGAAGCCATGAGACATGGCACAGCTAAAGCTCTCCCAGGCTGGAATGCACAGAGTGGAGGAACTTGCCCCCCTTGCTGCTCTCCTTGTCCTGCCGTCATGTGTCATGTTCCTAGGAGATGGCAGGGACCCGTTCCTTCTAGCTGTGTGGGGAAGAAAATGTTGCAGTACACTTGGCACACGCGCTTGTAGAGTGCTTGGGAGTTGTCCTGGGGAGGGATGGTGTCAGCTTCCCCCATGAGCTTTTCCCGCACGTTAAAGAAGACAGCCCCGAATCAGGGTCCTGCTTGGAGAGCTCCAAGCTGCTGACACTCTGGTCTTGCCTGCTCAGGCGCTCTGTTAGTGACTGTGTGGCTCTTCTGCTGCTTCCTAGGTCACAAGCAAGCTGAGCCCCTGAAGTATGCTCGCATAGCCTCGGACATCTCTGTGCCTCGGAAAAGAGTGCAGGCCTGCATAGAGGAGACCGTGCATCTTTTCTGCCGCTGCCTGGAGAGCGGGAAGAATGTTGCCTTTGTTCTGAAGCACGTTGGCATGCTTGTCATTCAAGGAAGCAACGTGAAAATGAGGTTCTACAGAGACTTGCTGCAAAGGCTGAATGGGACGGCACAGCTGGTAGCAGCTTCTCTTAGGGTACCGTTTCCATTTCTGTGCCGCTGCTTCTAGTCCTTTGGAAATCCTAGCCAAGTGGATGGATTTTTACTGGCCTGCCACGACCTTTCTGGGCACCCGCATAGCTGTGGCCTCGAGTACCGGCAGCTCCCTGCCCCGTTCTTCTGGAACATTCTGAGACCTTGGTGGCAGAGCAGAGCCTGGGAATTTCTGTACTGGGTCCAACCAACGCTCCCTGCAGCCCAGGGTCCCGTTGTGATGTGGTCAGGGAAAAAGATCAAAGGAAAGGGCAGGCTGATTATGTATTTTCTTCCTGGAGATCTCGCCTTCCAGCAAGCTACAGTTTAGCGCCTTTTTGCGTTAGGATCATGTTTGGATTGGTGACGGGAAGCGGAGACACAAGCAGACCAAGGCCCAGCTGGCAGCAGACCCCTTTTGCCGCTGTCACCGTGTTGGTCTAGTTGTGCTGAGCAGCTCTTCCGAGGGCCCCTGGAGGCGGAGGAGCCCAAAGCAGGGCTTTTCCTGATGTGTGCATCTGCACGCTGCTAGTGGTGGCCACAGAGAACATTATTGCAGCCCATGCTCTTCCCCAGGTCTGTAGCTGAGCCCCGTCCTTCCCGTGGGCTTTCAGGTGCAGCCAGAAAGAGGACATGTGAGAGCAGTTCAAGCTGAGCCCCTTAGGACTAAGCTGGAGATGCAACTTAGCCGTAGCCCGGCCCTGGTTCCCAGCTCTGTCTCTTCCTTCCGTCCGAGTCTGTGGTGTCTCTTCAGGCCATTCTCTGGGCCAGGGGTTTTCTGCCGCCTTTGTTCCAGGGAGTCCCAGGGCAGGACCCTCAGCAGCCCCTTGAGTACACCGCAGAGGTTTGGCCCTCCCAGTTGTTACCCACTGTACAAAGGCAAAGGCTGGGCTTTTTCTCTCACCACCTCAGGGGTGCAGAGGCAGCGGCCTGAGTGTGAGGAGACCCTGGGGGGGGGCGGGTTACTGCCACCACTGAGCCGCCCTCTGTTCTCAGCTCACGAGGCATCAACTCAAGGCATCCGGGAAAAGGCAGCAGCCAGGAAGGCTGGCTAGTGCAATGCCTTCTCCTGTGCTTGCCTCCATCGGCCTCTGCGTTGGGAAAGACCTGGTGCCTGGGCTGCGTCTCTGGATTCCTTCCCTTGCCCAAAGCCTGCCAGTGCTCTTACCCTTGCTCACTGATTTCCCGGCAGCTGCTACGGTGTCTCCATGAGGGGCTGCTGAGAGGAAGGCAGTTCTTTGTTGCAGCATTGCTGAGAGGAAGCTGCTTCTCTGAGCAGTGGGAAGATTTGCTGCCCTTGTGAGCCCTGAGCTACTCGTCTTGGCATCCTCTCACCTGTGTCTCTCGCCTTGCAGATGCCAGCGATGAGGGATTCAGTCCTCTCGGGCACCAGAACTGCTGCTTCTCAGACCCTTTCTGGTCGTGTCATTGTCTTTCCCGAGTGAGTCCATTTGCTTCTTAGCGGCTGGCTCCCACAGGAGATGGGAGGTGGTGTGCAACGGCAGCCGAGAGGACTGAGGTTGCAAGGAGCTTTCTCACGGGAAGGAGGGGGAAGGCCTGGAAGAGCTTGATGAGGAAGCTGGTGCCCCCCGGCGGGTGGTGGTGGGTTTGTGGTTCCAGGAGGACTTCTGCACGTTTCTCAGCTTGCTACTACACTCGTCCAGGATGGGGCATAGTCTGCTTTGGAAAAAGATGGGCTTCAGAGAAGCTCCCCAGTACCACTGTGTGCCCATTATTCCCCCAAGGTGCCAAGGAAGGGTGGTGCCCTGCGTCCCGAGTGATATGTTTTTCCTGTGTCCAGGTACAAGCTGGAGAGTGTAGCTGGGAGACCAGCTGTGAGGCGCATGGCACGTGCGAAGGCGAGCCAGGAAGAGGAGAAGAGAGAGGCTGACTGCGGTGGCAAGAAAGGTAATGGCAGAGCTGATTAGTGTCCGGGGTTTGTGCCTTGGCCGCCAGGGCTCCTGGCTGGGGCATCAGAGCCAGGGTGCCAGTGTGATGGCTCGGGCAGCCTGAGGCACTAGACGTGATGCTGCTTAGCCGTTCTGGGAAAGCTCATGAGGGAAGCAGGCCTCAGGGCAGCCCAGCCCTCCCACCTGCAGTGGATGCCTCCGAGTTACACTTTCCCCCACTTGCAAGGGGAATCCATGCCCTGGTGTGCATTGGAAGCTACTCTTGTGTTGGAGGAGGCGGTGCAGAAAGGAGTCAACCGTGAGGCCAGTCAGAGGTTGGGCCTGGAGCTGTAGGTAACGCAAGGGTTCACCTGTCTCAGGGATTCGTGTGTTTGTCTCTGAGGGGAAGAGTCACCTTGAGGAGCTGGTGAAAAGTCTGGCAAGCTGTGCCACGACTTCCTTTCATTTTCAAAGCAAGGTGTAACCTGTCTTTCTGAATTTCTCATCCTCATGCCCAGAACAATGCCTTTGCCTTGACGGTGTCAAGAGGGGACCTGTCGGCATAGGAGAACAGTAGAGAGATCCAAGACTGTGTTCCCCTTGAGTGAGCTTCCTGCCCCCAGAGAGACTCTCTGAGGTCAGCAGCACATGCCCACAAGCCCCCTTTTCCAGCATGTGACTGGGCTAGAGCATGAGAAAAGCAGTGGCAGAAGAAATGATGCTGCACAGTAAAAACGGCAAGTTGGACAGGAGCCAGCGTCTGGACAGGCCTAGGAGTGCCCGGGAAACAAGGCTGGAGGCATGGGAGTTTTACCACAGGCTTGAGGAGATTTGCATATCCTTCCTGTTAGAGAAGTCTCCACAACACTGTCCCAAAGTGTCTTCTTGTCTCCTGCTTTCAGGAAATCTTCCTGGCAAGCACCTCGTCTTGCAAGAGCAGCCTCCTCAACGCAGAGCAACTGCGGTCACTCTGGAGAAGGGAAGGGGAGACAGGGGCAAGGGCAAAGCTGCTCCTGGCAGGTGAGACAGTTGTGGAAGTGAGCCTGTACTCTTGGGGTTGTTTGAGGGAGACCTTTTCTTTGGACACCGTGTTTCTAGCAGCTCTGACTGCCTTTGAGCATGTGTCATCCTGACTGCTGATGCCTTGGTGGCTGGCCAGCAGCCAGGGAGTTCTTGGGAGACCCCCGTGTTTGCTTCCTGTTTCTCCGGCCTCTGCCTTCAGGTTACAAGGTTTTTGGAGACTCGGTGCACACGTAGCCTGTGGGAGATGAGTGCCCTTTTCTGAGAGCCTTCATGTTTAAGTACCCAGCATCGCTTTCTGCTGGGGACAAGAGTACTGTGGGCCTATAGGCATTGTCTGAGGATGGGGGCAAGACTGAATGCTCTTGCAATGCCTTTCAAAGAGAGGAGATGTTTGTGGGAGCTTGGTCCCATTCTCTGGGCTGTTGCCAAGGGGCAACGAGTCCCAAGTCAGAATGGCTTAAACATGCGGGAGCTCTTTCTTGGAAGGGGAAGCATGTTGCTTTGCATGGCAGAGTGAAATTGCAGTCATCCTGGCACCCAGGATACAGAGCAGAGAGTCTTGTCCAGATTTCAGTTTGACATGGTGAGGCTGAAGCCTTCTCCTTCCTCTGAAAAGTTGTCTTGTGGCTGGCCCAAGAGAGTGGCAGGGACAGGTAAAAGGCAGGCACGCTTTGCTGCCTGTGTAACTTGCTCCCTCTTGGGCCCTGGCTCCCCATGATACTACATTTGACGTGCCCAAACACAGAGTATTTTGGACCAGGGAGCAGTGCTAAATGGAAGTGCCAGGTAAGGCGGCGGGGTCGGGGGGAGTGGTGTCTCTCAGAGCCTGTTCCTGCAGAAGAGCTGGCACCACTGCTTGCTGTGTCAAGAGGGAGCCTGGATCTGGGCATCGTGAGGATTTTTGTGGGCATGCTTTGTTGGTTTAATGCTGGGGGCATTTCAGCCTGGGGGTCTCTGTGCCTCTGTGGAAATGAACACGTGCATTTGAACCCAGTGCTTGCCCTGCAGAAGTGCCATGTGCTGCAGAAGTAAGAGCCCAGCTGGTGAGCTTGGGGTGGAGACCAAACTGCCCCTGTGCTCACACCGCCTCCCGCTGCTGTGCGTTTGCAGTGTGCTCGCAGCCGCGCAAGGGAGCTCCTTGAGCAAGGTGGAGAAAGGCAGGAGGAAGGCAAGTGCGGAAGGCAGAGGCGCAGAATCGTCAGCAAAGCCAAAGCCAAAGCGAGAAAGGGCATCACTGAAGGCCACGAGAGAAATGGAAGAGGCAGAGAGGACCCAGGTACAGGAAGCGTTTTAAAACCTTGAGACAGGAAAAGCCTTTCTTCTACTCTGGGGGATCTGAGGCTCAAAGGTGCTTCAGGGACCTGTCCCAGGTGCCTTGAAAGGCATCTAGAGGAGGCCAAGAACCATCCGGAATGGGCTCTGTGGTCCAAGAGAAGTGCTAGTGTTAGTAAAGGGCCGTTGCGGGTCTGTTGGGTGTTAGGGAAGCAGGAAGTGAGGCCATGTGCAGTCCCGGTAAGGGTAAAACGTGAGGTCCGCCTGGCTCTTTAGGGTCATTCTGTGTGCTGTGCTGAAGCCCACAGCAGGGCTGCAGCCTTAGCTCCCGCTCAGCCCACAGCAATTCCTTCCCCTCCTTTGCTCTGCTATATGCGAGCTCTGTGCCTGAGTGAGAGGGTCTGTCTGGCAGTGGTGGTAGGCCTTGGTGAGGCTGGGACATGCCCTAAGGGCAACTGCAGCATCCCTGCCTGAGCAGGGGTTTCCGCTGCCTTGGGTGCCTGAGGCAGCAGCAGTCTTGGGGGCTGCTGAGGACCCAGCTCCTGCAGTCGCTGGCTGCTGTCGTGCAGGATGTTCAGTGTGTCCGAGTGAGGAGAGACCTAGCATGCAAATGCTGCTCTGATGCCAATGCAGATTCGGCGGATGTCACAGACGCTGACAAACCTGCGGCCTGACCTCCGCCTGCCGATGACCAGCCAGGATGAGAGGGCCGAGGATCCCGCTCGAGCGAGAAAGCCGAGCATTGAGGATGTGTACATCTACCACCTGGGGCCAGAGGAGGAGGAAACAGTGTTTGTTTACTTCTCCCACATAGACAAGAAGAAAGAGCAGCAGTCCTCAGAAGAGACAGTCTGCGGAGTGAGTGTGTGTGATTGTGAGGGTGAGAGCGGAGCTCGGGAGGGCTTGTGAGGATTGTGTGCTCTGAGCTGCTGAGCCTGGCAGCAGGCCTTGCTTCTGGAGTTCTGCTCTGGCAATGGCCATTCTCTCTGCTTGTTGTTGATGTGAGGAGCGAGGCCCCGGTGGGGTAGTGGGGTCCGGTGGGGAGCAGCAGGGATGCACCGGTGACGCATGAGTTTCTCCCGGAGAGCACCTTGAGCTCCAGCGTTTCTGGGTTGTCGCGCTGCTGCAAAGTGCTCCTGTGGGGAGTCTCTGGTGGGTGTTGTGGTGTGGGCAGCAGCAGTGCACAGTCAGAAGGTTGTCTGAGAATCTGTGTGCATGTGCAGGATTCGTCCACTTGCTGGATGATGGAGGAGTGGGAGATATATAAAGGAGAGTCATCTGCAAGCTACAAGGCCAGCGGCACCTGCCTGAAAAGGTACGTGTGGCCCAGGTGCAGCAAGGCCTGTGGCATTTGGATAGCGGTGCCCGCCTGCGGGGTGAGAAAGACACGTTGCTGGGTGGTGGAGCTGTACTGGCCCAGGAGGCTCTGCTTTTGCTGGGCATGGGAACGACTCGGGTAGACCCTGTGGGCAAGCACCTCTCAGCATCTTCCAGCAAGTAGGAGAAACTTCTCTGGAGCTGTGGGCTGTAAGTCCAGTTGGGAGTGTATGTGCACAGGGCCTTTGGGAGAGAGGAGGGCTCCATGCCGAGTGTAAGAGAGAGTGTGTGCCCGCTCTCGCAGGATGCTTTCCAAGCCAAGTGTGCGTGTGCTTCGAGCAGCAGCGAGCAGCCTAGTGCAGGAGGCAGAGAAGAGTCAGGTGGAAGAGGTGGGAGGAAGGAATGCTGCTGCGGAAGCGGAGTGCCTCAGGTGCGTATCTCCCCAAACGAGCGTGGCTTCCCTTTGTGCAGTGCCCTTGCTTGCCCGCCCAGCAGCACGGGGGAAGGAGGGTCTTTTGCGGAGAGGTGTGAGGGGACAGCGAGCAGCAGGCTTGCAAGTCTGTGTGCCTGGATGAGGTGGCCCTTCCACCAAAGGCTTAGTTGTTGGTGCCTCAGAGGAGGATTTCCACGTGGGCCAGGAGTGCTGGAGGAATGCCGAGTCAAAGGGACAGAGCAGTGGGCATTGCCAGTGTTTCAGGTTTCCTGAGTTCCCTAGAAACTTCTTCTTTGGACTACAGGCTGTTTTTATGCCTGGCACGCAAGAGTGCAGGGATGGGTAAATGGTAGGCATGCTTTTGTCCCTTGAGCACTTGCTGCATTCTTGCCCGAGAGTCGCCAGTGCAAAAGCATTCTCCATGCCTAAACCCGGAGGGTTAGGAGCATGGAGCTGTGGTGAATGCAACTGCCAGGGTGGGGGTGTGAGTTAATGGTGTCTTCCGCGGCCTGTGCTTGCAGAAGACCTGGCTTCTGTCTGTGCTGCCTCAGGAGGGAGCCTGGATTTGGGCATCTGGAGCTTTCCTCTGGGCATGTTGTGTAGGCTTGCCGTTTCAGCTGGGGCTGATGTCTGACTCTGTGGGAGTGAATGCCTTTAGTTGAAGCCACGTCATTGTCGTGCAGAAGTGCCTTGTGCTGCAGAAGCAGGTGCCCAGCTTGTGAGTGTGGGGTGGAGAGCAAAGTCCCGCTCTGCTCACACCAGACCCCCGTGCTGTGTATTTTCAGTGTGCTCCCAGCCATCCGCGGGAGCTCCTCAAAGAAGCTGGAGAAAGGCAGGAGGAAGCCAAGTGCGGAAGGCAGGCTGCCAGCTGTGAGCCCTCCTAATAAAAGCCAAGAGAGGGCAGGGCAGGTACGTGATAGTGATTGAGGTGGTTCTTGTGCCACAGGGGCGTGTGGCAAAGCGTGGTTCTGCGGGCAGTGGGTAGAAAAGCCCTCTTCCTAAGAGTTCTTTCGAGCCCGCCGTGACCTTTCCAGGGGCTTGCTTGAAAAAGCGCAGGCTGAGCTGTCTTTTCTCTCTGCCTTTGCCGCTACTGCCTTCTCAGGAATCCCATTTGAAGCCCCTCTTTGGCCCTGCTCTGAGTGGAAAGGTACGTGCTGGGCCTTTCAGGAGAATGAAAGGAGAAACCTTCTGTTTCTCTCAGTGATCCCTTAGCTCCTTGGTCAGAAGAGAGCAGGCATTTTCTGTCTGGCCAGTACTAGCTTTTGTGCCTGAGACCGCTGAGAGGAGTGCTGAAGAGAAGATGCCGAAGAGGGGGTGAGAAATTACCTTTGGGCCCTGGAAAGAAGCAGATGCCAAGAATGCTGCTTGCCGTGTCTTTTCTGTGGCCCTCCAGCCCACAGGCTTCCCGTCTGTTCTGCCGGAGCAAAGAGGTCTCTGGGCATGCTGGTCTGAGGCGGAGGAGAAGAAAGAAAGGGCAGCTCCGAAAGCAAAGGCAGAAGCGGAAGAGTCGGAGAGGACCCAGGTACAGGAAGCCTTTC